>NC_090821.1:31529575-31883325 GCF_000390325.3 Nicotiana tomentosiformis
AAATTAACCATACCACAAAGATTGTTTGCTTTTTAGTTGCACCATGCAATTCAAGGTCGAAAATAAATTTTCACCAATCAGCTTTCCTTTCGATAAAAGGACTTATAATATTATCAAGCATGTAATGTTTTCTTGTGAAAATTCCTTGCTAAAATACTCTTTTACTACTCATGAGTTTCCTTTCTCAAAATATGTGTTATAATCTTAAACTTCATTGGTTTTATTTAATTAGTTGAAAAGAGAATCTCTCAAGACGCGACTTACATTGTACAACAATTTCCTTTTTGTCTTAGATCTTTGATAGTCCGGACTACAGGAGTACCACAAATAAATATTTTGTTAATTTTTAATTTAATATTGATGTTTTATACTATGATTGCTATTGAGGTATTGGTATGAAACTTTATCAAATTTTAATTTTATAAATATGTTTTGGTGATGTAGCTTGATGATTAGAGTGGATGGGTATGTGGGCTGAACTTTTCATAATCTTAATTGCGAAAGTACTATTAGGTTTTTTATAATCCTTGGGAGGATGGTAAGGATGGACTTGGTAACAAGTTGCAAGTTGATGAGGTTTTATTTGACGAGATTACATGTTTGTATAACCTCCGCCTCCTTTTCTTTCTCGCTCAATAAATACTTTTTGAATCTCTAAAATTCACCACTTCAAAATATACCCTAAATAAGTGATTAAGCCTTTTCACTTTAAGTAAGTGGTCACCTGCAATGCATGTGTCGCGAATCTAATTTAAATAAAATACATCAATCAATTTAAAGAGATTGTAATTTCTGGGGATGGCTTTGTATTCCAAAGAGGAAACAGAAAAGATACAGAAAAGAGACTATAAAAGAAAAGAAGTGAATTTGTCGTCGACAAACTATTCCAAAGGGGAAGAGGAAACCTAGGGAAAGAAAAGAAACGTAGAAACCAAAAAGAAAAAGTTGTATTCATAATTAAATAAAATATACATGGTTTAAATTTTGATAAATATAAATTTATGGTAAGAATATTTTTGTACTAAAAAAATTTATTTTTTACTTTTGCTTCTATTTTTTAGAAGAAGCAAAAATTTATAACTTTTTCTCAACAACAGAAAAAAATGTCTTTGATTATGCTTAAAAGCACTTTTATTTATTGGCCAAATACCTTAAATCTCCACACAAGAAAGTACTTTTTTGAGAAAAAGTGCTTTTGACATCCAAAAAACTTGGTCAAACAGACTATTAGATTTATCACTTAATTATAGAATATCAATGTGAATTAAATTTAAATTGGATATATAGTTGCACAAGATTTATGTTTCTCGCTATGATATGTCATGATAGGTTACTATTCTATTTTTCAGTTATCACATGAGACTTATTTCGAAATAATTCCTATTATTATTAGTGAACTTAACGTGACACAAAATTGAAACTCAAATATTGTATATTACTTTATCAATTTATCACTCAATAGTAATATTATATAGTTTAGGTTATGCATTGAATAGACTCTAATTCGAATCCTCGGCATGAAGTTGTTTTTATTAGGAAGCACTTTACCTTTCAATATGAGACTTTCTGACACGAATCAGAATTTAGTTGGGCCTAATGCGGATTACAACAAGTGAGAAACCCAAAAAATAAAATTAAATTGACTAAACATTTTTTTATTAATAAGTCGAGCGTGCAATCATACAAATTAAAAGTTAATCTCGCCTCGACATGTTAAGGCAGAGAGCAAGCAACAAGAAGCGACACGGGTTGGGAAAGGCAATTGAATAAGGACGTAATTTGGTACGGTGCACATAGGTTCTACTAAGATTGGGTTACCATAAATGAAAGAGGTCGGTCGGGGTCTTTTGTCTGTAACTTGAAATCAAATATTAGTTAAAACAACCATGTGCAGAATGACAAAGAGCCAAAGAAGTATGATACAGGAGATGTGTGGCATCAACAATGTTGACACTCCGCAGGCTTCCTAGTCAAAAGATTAAAAAATATAATTTTTTTTGCACATTATTTAGCTTTAATGCAATTTATTGATAATTATTTCTATTTTTATAAAATATAGAAATTTTTATCATTTTATTGTGATTAGTTAAATACTACCGTTTTGTGCATTTTTCTTAATTTCAAACGATTTATTGATAATTATCCTATTTTTCGAATATTAGGATTCTATCAATTTATTGTCTTTTCAAAAAATAAACAATAAATTACTACATCATTATTGTAGCTATTGACATTTTAAATAAATATTACAAGATTTATTAATTAAATAAACATTTTCAATTCTTACAACACAGTCTATTTAATTGCGTGGAAGCCAATAGAATTTATTTCAAAATACTGGTCAAGTTGTCACGACCTCAAAATCTCACCTTAGGTAGTCGTGATGGAACCTACTTTCTAAGGCTAGGTAAGCCTATATTGATGAATAACTTAATAGAAATAACAAACTAAGATAATAAAATAAACCGATAAAGCTCGTAATAACTCCAAAACGGAACATCACTAACATAATTTCCAAAATCGGTGGAACTGAGTCATAAGCTCTACAGAAATAATCAAGAATCTCTAATACATCACTGTATGAGTAGAAGATAAACAATAGTAAAAGTAATGACGGAAGGTGACTCCGAGGCCTGCGAGCGTCGAGCAGGTATACCTTGAAGTCTCCGAAAATAATAATTGTAAGATCACTAGCGTCCGACACGAGCAGATGTACCAAGATCTGCACAAAAATATGCAGAAGCGTAACGTGAATATACCATATTAAGCCTAACCTCGGTAGAGTAGTGACTAGGGCAGGTCAAGACACCTACTAGGATAAGAAAACTGAGCAAAGTATGGTATAGTCTAATAATGAAAGCTGCGCTTTAGCCCCTTTATGTCGCCGCATGGCTACAAGTAATTCCCTTACTAGAAACACACACATAAATCCCACCTTATGTCGCCGCATGCACATCAACCCCTATCCTTATACCACCGCATGTGCATCAATATCACAACGCAATAATAACTCGCACTACACGTGTCCATATGCCACAACTTGCTAAAATCAACAATACCAATATCACCACAGCTCATGGCTCAACCATAATATATACAAGAATATCAATAATAACAAAATGAATGAGAATTACTCAACAAGGAAAGATATATCAATAATCAACAACTTCAACCCTAATGTGATAATAACTTTCATAACTTTAACTTCAACAACTCAAAATGAAGGTATTCCCACGAAAAGACAACTTCCAATTCAATTGTATAACATAAGTTTAACAACGAAAAAGGTAGAATGAAATAGAAACTACGTCTAAATGCATGAGAATAATTCAACACGAAGAGACATCATAAAATAACAACTTCAAATGAGAATAACTCAACAAATAAAAAGGCACGTGGCAATAAGAGAGATAACAACATCAATTAAGGCATATAAGAGCATGTTTGACAATAAAAGATAGAGCATGTGATAACAACATCAAGTAAAGCATGTAAGAGCAATTTAGCATGGGATGATATAACATGATATTAAAATTTCTAACTAAATGCATGAAAGAGCCTAAGAATCTAAACCGGTCAAAATACCACATACAAACTCATGTACAGACTCGTCACCTCGTGTACACGTCTTTCACCTAATTCAAATAACACAAATCAACCCAAGTCCTATGGGGCAGTTCCCCCATATAAGTTAGGCAAGATACTTACCTCAAACAAGCTAAATCAATCCCCTAATAAGCCTTTCCCGCGAAAATCCAACTACGGACGGCTCGAAGCTAGCCAAAATAACTTGATATCATAATACAAGCCATAGGAAGTAATTTCGGATAATAAAGTTTCAATATTTAAAGAAAATTTAAAAGTCAACCCCAGGCTCGCACCTCGAAACCCAACCAAACTTAGAAAATCCGAACACCTATTCCGATACGAGTCCAACCATTCTAAAATTATCCAATTCCGACCTCAAATCGACCTTCAAATCCTCAATTTATGATTTAGGATAGTTTTTACAAAAAGCCCCAATTTCTTCAACTCAAATCACTAATTAAATGATAAAAACACTGAGGGAATCATGATTAATGAACAAAACCGAGTCAAAAACATTTATCCCATCCAAACCTTGAAGATCCCCTCCAAATCGCCCAAAACCGAGATCTCTAAATCAAATTGTTGAAAATGAAATAAACCCTCGATCCAATCCTTTTTCTGCTCAGTGATTTCCACTTCTGCGTTCAAATTGTCGCATCTGCAAAAATATCATCGCAGATGCGGCTACCCTAAAGCTCAGCAATTTCCGCTTCTGCGGACATAACGCGCATATAGGCTTACACTTCTGCGAACCCAAGGGCGCCTTTGCGCGTCCTCTTCTACAGAAAATGACCGCACCTGCGGTCCTAAGCCAACAGACTAAAATCCTATTCTACGGAAGAAATCCGCTTCTGTAGTTGTGCACCTACGCAAGATTGTCCGCACCTGCGGACCTAGCTTCCCAAGCCCAGTTTTGCATCTGCGGCGCTTCACCTATGGCCCAACCATCGCCATGTGCAATTGCACCAGGTTCTAACATTCTTCAGCAATTCCTTCTAAGTCCCAATAGGTCCGAACTCAACTCGATACACACCCGGGCCCCCCGGGACCCCGTTCGAACATACCATCAAGTCCCAAGAATCAACTCACGCAATCCATCTATATTGGGCACACAAATCCGACCCTGCATCCTCAACACCCCATCATCTCTAATAGAAACCTCCTTGGCATCGTCGTGCTTCACTGTGTCCCTAAGGACAAGCAAATGGGGGTCGTCATACTGACGCATCCTGATGCGCTCATACAAAGAAGACCTAGAAACCACACAAGCTAGAACCTGAATAGGCTCTGAAACATTCAATCTCACAAATTGATTGGCCAAAGCCCGAACATCCATGGGTAGTGGCCTCTCTGCTGCCAATAAAAATACCAAACTGTCCATATTATCAGCCTTTCTACTTAAGGCATCGGCCACCACATTGGCCTTCTCGGGATGATACAGAATAGTGATATCATAGTTTCTTAACAGCTCTAACCACCTCCGCTACCTCAAGTTCAGATCCTTTTGCTTAAACAAGTGTTGTAGACTCCGATAATATGTGAATACCTCGCAAGACAGGCCGTAGAGATAATGATTCCAAAGTTTCAATGCGTGAACTATACCTGTCAACTCTAGATCATGAACGGGGTAGTTCATCTCATGGGGTTTCATCTGGCTTGAAGCATAAGTAATCACCCTACCATCTTGCATCAAGACACACCTAATACCAATCCACAAAGCATCACAATAAACCGTATATGAACCCGATGTTGAAGGCAAAACTAGAACTAGAGCTGTGGTCAAGGCAGTCTTGAGCTTCTGAAATCTCTCCTCACACTTGTCGGACCACCTGAATGGAGCACCCTTCTGAGTCAATCTGGTTAAAGGTGCAACAATGAACGAGAAACCCTCCATAAAATGGCGATAATATCCAACCAAACCAAGAAAACTTCGGAACTCCGTAGCTAAAGACGATCTGGGCCAACTCTAAAATGCCTCAATCTTCTTCGGATTAACTTAATCCCCTCACTAGATACCACATGACCCAAAAATGCCACCGAATCAAGCCAGAACTCACACTTGGAGAATTTTTCATATAACTTCTTCTCACTCAAGGTCTGGAGCACGATCTTCAAATGCTGCTCATGATCCTCCCAACTGCGAGAGTACACCAAGATGTCATCAATGAATACGATGACAAAAGAATCAATATATGGCTGAAATACACTATTCATCAGGTGCATAAATGATGCTGGGGCGTTGGTCAACCCAAATGACATCACTAGAAACTCGTAGTGACCATACCTAGTCCTAAAAGCAGACTTTGGGATATCAGAGTCCCGAATCTTCAGATGGTGATACCTGACCTTGAATCAATCTTTAAGAACACTCTAACACCCTGGAGCTAGTCAAATAAGTCATAAATGTGCGGTAATGGGTACTTGTTCTTGACCGTAACTTTATTCAGCTGCCTATAATCAATGCACATCCGCATAGAGCCATCTTTCTTCTTCACGAATAAAACTGGAGCACCCCAAGGCGAGACATTGTCATGACCCCAATTTCTCTCTTTAGGATGTTGTGATGACACCTAGTCTCTACGAGTAGGTAAGCCTAACATTCAATAATAGCTTGACAGAAATAATTAACAGAAACACTAAAACAAGTCTAATAAACTCATAAAATCTCCCAAAATAGAATTCATCAAACACATTCCCCAAAATCGGTGGAACTGAGTCATAAGCTCTATAGAGCAAGCTAAAATGTCTGCTACATCATTGTCTGAATGAAAAATACAACAGGAGTAAAGGTAAAGGAAGGTGACTCCGAGGCTTGCGAACGCCGAGCAGGCATACCTTGAGGTCTCCATAAGTAGCTAATAATCGATCACTAACGTCCTGCACGAGCAGACGTACCTGGATCTGCATAAAATAATGTGCAGAAGCATAGTATGAGTACATCACAACAGTACCCAGTAAGTATCAAGCCTAACCTCGGTAGAGTAGTGATGATGCCAGGTCAAGACACCTACTAGGATATTGTCACGACCCAATTTTCCCTCCGTTGAGTATCGTGATGGCACCTAGTCTTAGGAACTAGGTAAGCCTAACATTTACTGAATAACAACAATAATTAAATAACATCTAACAATTTTTGAAATGAAAATCTCTATAAAATATACAATTCCTAAAACCAGCAGTACAAGCCATAAGTTCTACTGAGTTACTAGAAAGCCTATAAATACAACTGTTTTGAAATAGAGGTAAAACAGCGCAAGTACAATATCAGAAGGTGACTCCGAAACCTGCGAACGCAGCAACATGTTTACCCTGAGTCTCCACAGTAAGATCCATTCTGCTAGCGATCGGTCAACTGACTCAACATTTACCTGGCTCTGCATAAAAAAATGTGCAGAAGTATAGTATGAGTACACCACAGTTTGTACCCAGTAAGTATCAAGACTAACCTCGGTGGAGTAGTGACGAGGTACAGTCAGTACACTCATTAGTCAAATAAGTATACAATAGTACTGGAAAATAACTAGCAATGATAACAACAAAATCCACAAGCGATATAACAACAAGGTAACAAGAACATCATAATTATTGCTCAGGCGAATAAGGAACACAAGTACAACCAATTAATCAAGTCCTTCAAATATAAATTCTTCACATATTATTCTTTAAGATAAATATCTTTCGAATATACTTCTTTCAAATAAATATATTTTCAAGTAAAAGTCACCATGTGACACCTCATTTCACAATCATAAAAATTACGGGTCTCAGCCTACTTTCACATTTTTCACGACATCTCGTGCCCATATTTCAATCACAACCACACAGATAACTCACATGTCAATAATAAAATTATCATATTTTTTCCGGCACCTCGTGCCCATATTTTCTTCATAACCGCACGGACAACTCACGTACCAAAATATCAATGTATATAAGATCTGCAGGATCAATTTATTTTCAATAAATTAAGTTTACAATTTTTAAACCAAGTAAGAAATCATCAAAGAAATGAGTTTATTTTTGAAATAGTTTGAGTAAAGAAAAATGACATTTCATTTTAAATAAAGCATCAGATAATCTATTGCTTCGGATGTAAAACTTATTAGTTTAAAATATAATAGTAACTTCTTTTATTTAAAACAACTCAGTCATCAAAAACAGGTAAAAAATCAGGAATATAAATCTTCAAGCCAACACAAAACAACAAGAAATACAAATACATAGTAAAAATCAAATAATACATCACGGCAGATCACAAGGATTGACCTATCACGGAAATATAAAATAACCAAAGACAAGTGCAACCATAGAGAGATGTCAACAAAGGACACTCCCGAGATACCGTCTCGTAGTCCCAAAAGTAAATGCTCAACAGGGGATCTCCCGAGACACCGTCTCATAGTCCCAAAGTAAATATGTAAGACAGGGGGATCTCCCGAGGTACTGCCTCGTAGTCCCAAAGTAAATATGCAACAAACAACAATGCCCCCAGGCTATCACAAATCATCACAATTAAATTTCCGACATAGCCCACCTTGTCTCGCCACGTGCGCAATAATAAAGTAAATTGCCCGCCTTGTCTCGCCGCACGCGCATAACAATATTCCCACCTTGTCTCGCCACATGCGCAAATATTCCCCCCCTTCCCCTCCCCTCCCACACACACACATATATATATATATATATATATATATATATATATATATATATATATATATATATATATATAGCCCGCCTTGTCACGCCGCATGTGCATAAATCAATAGTAATAATAGTACGGCAGAAACCTCGTGCAAACACCCGAACAAAACTTTTTAACAATATAACGTGCCAATATCACATCTTATAAATTGCACCTCAAGTGCTCAAATATTACAACATATCACAGATTTGCACATCAAGTTCTCAAATATTATAATTTATCACAGATTGCACATCAAGTACTCAAATATTACAACTTGCCACCAAATTCAACAATACATTATTTTCCACAATAAAGAGCCCATGGCTCGACCATAATGTGCACAAAATCTTAACAAATATGTCCGAGAGTGAACAACTCAATAAAATAATATTTCACATAAAAGTCAAGGTGGTAATCACACCAAATCATCATATAAAAACAAATCTAACAAAATAAGGATTTAGGCAAGACAATAAAAGGATTTAATAAGTGCCAATAATTTCTAATTTAATACATAAGGGCGTTTAAGGATTTTAACCAATGTAATTTGCATATATAAACCAAGTACGTACTCATCACCTCGTGTACATGGTTTTCAATTACACAATTTGCACATAAGACTCAATGCCTAAGGGATATTTCCCGCACTTAAGGTTAGGCAAAATACTTACCTCGAACCGTGAAATTATTTACTCCGTTGTGCCTTTACAATGCGAATTAGCCCCCGAAAACCTCGTATCTAGTCACAATTAATTTGATTCAGTCCACACAATTATAGGAATTAATTCCATATCAAAATACTAATATTTTCTCACAAAATCCGAAATTACACTCCAAAAATCGTTCGTGGGGCCCACATCTCGGAATCCGACGAAACTTATAAAATCCGATAATCCATTCAATTACGAGTTCAACCATACTGATTTCAATCAAATCCGACTCCGAATCGGTATTCAAATCTTAAAAATTCGTTTTATGAAATTTCTACAATTTCTTCCAAATTTTCATTTCAAAATACTGATTATATGATGAAAACAATGACATATTCATGTATGTTAACCAAATCTGAGTTAGAATCACTTACCCCGATGAATTTCTCGAAAATTCCACGAAAAATCGTCACAAACCGAGCTCCCAAAGTCCAAATATGAAATAATAACCTAACCCTCGGCTATATAGTAGCAAGTTTGCTTTCCCAATGTGCGGTCTACACATTTTCAAGTGCTGCCGCACATTTCTAAGTTATGCGACCGCACAATTTTGAGTGCGGTCACACTTCACTAGTTTACCAGGTTCCAGTAAAATATCCATAACTTTCTTTACAAATGTACAAATGATTAATGCTATACTATTCTGAAAACTAGATTCAAAGGACTATAATCTTCATTTTTGAATCATCTCCAAATTCGTTGTAGAGTAAAAGATGAAGTCGGACCATCGAACCTGCAGAACCCCTGATGTGCGGCCGCAGACAAAATTATGCGGTCCGTATTTTTCCTCTGCGGTCCGCATATTTTTATCTGGTGCAACACTTTTTAATCTGATAAAGCACTCAAAAATGTGCCTCAACACATGAAATTGTGTGGTCCGCACTTCTAACGTTCCAGAACAACATCAGAGTGCCCAAATGGCCGGACTCGCTCAAAACTCACCCTGAAACTCACCTGAGCCACTCGGGATCCCGTTTAAATATACCAACCAATTCCATAACATAACACGGACCTACTCGAGGCCCCAAATCACATCAAACAACACCAAAACGACGAATCGTACCTCAAATCAAAATCTATGTACTTTGAACTTTCAAATTCTATATCTTGTGCCTAAATACATCAAATCAATCCGGAATGACTTCAAATTTTGCACACAAGTCATAAATGACATAACGGAGCTCTAAAAATTTTCAGAATTGGATTCTGACTCCGATATCAAAAAGTCAACTCCACGGTCAAACTTCCCGAAAATTCAATTTTCGCAATTTCAAGCCAAATTCCACTACGGACTTTGAAATAATTTTTCGGACACGCTACTAAGTCCAAAATTACCATACAGAGCTACTGGAATCATCAAAATTCGAATCCGAGGTCGTTAATACATAAGTCAAATCTCCGACCAACTCTTTTCATTTAAGCTTCAAAAATGAGAATTGTTCTTTTAATTAAATTCCAAATCTTCTGAAAATCAAACTCGACCACACCCGCGAGTTATAATACATATTACGAAGCTGCTCAAGACCTAAAGTCACTGAGTGGGGTGTAAATTCTTAAAACGATAAGTCGGGTCGTTACATATATAAATAAACAGTATGAAAACATAATAAGAGTAAATAATGGAAGGCGGAGAAATAACTGATACGAAACAAGTTAATAACATGAACTAATACCGGAATTGTAAGCATGGAAATAACATAAAAAATCAATTAAAGAGAACCACAATGATCATATACGGACAACGACTGATATGACCAGGAAGAACAAAACAATAAGAAGTGTTCCCACCAAAACTCTTTGCAACATGAGATAAACAACAAGAATCACAATGAGGTACTGATGTGCCATAGAAATACGACACTTTTGATACTAATTACATAGACTTTAGCTCATCTTTTAAAGTATTATAAGTCATTTCTTATCTAGTTTTGGTATTTCGCAGGAAACCAGAATTGAAGAACTAAAAACATGAAAAAGATGACAAAAATCCATGGAAAGGCAGAAATGCGGTTGGTCTGCGACCGCAAAAATGATGTGCGGACCGCAGAGCCATCGCAAAATAAAGCAGAACATTCCAGCTTCTAAGAGTCAAGTTTGCGATCCATTGTGTGGTCGCATAACTCTTATGCGGACTGCATAGTGATCGCATAAATGCAAGAGGAGTTCCAGCGAAGATGACTTTGCGGTACGTTATGCGGTCGCGAAACCAATATGCGGACCGCATAACCATAATGCTACGAGAAATTGGAAAACTTAGTGATCAATTATGCGGTGATAAATGAAGATGTGCGGACTGCGAAAGTGTTCTGCGACCCATTTTGCGGTCGCAGACATGATATGCAGGGTCATTTTTGTCATTTTTTGACCACGACTTTTAGACCATTATAAAGAGAATGATTAGGGTTTTTGTGGACTAACTAGTATGAAAAGGAGGCTACACTTAGCGCATTGAATACACCATTATTTTGGAAGCTTTTGAGAGAGAATACAAGACTTTATTCTCTTTGTAAGCTTTATGACTTTATTTATTACTTTGTTCTTGTATTCTAGTATGAGTAGCTAACTTTAAATACTAAGGTTGTGGACCCTAAGTGGGTGTAATGTTAATGGGTGTTTACCATTGAATATATATATAATGGTTGATCGATTTCTATTCATTTCTATATATATATATATATATAATGGTTGGTGGATTTCTATTCATTTCTTATGCTTCATTTATGGTTGAGGGTTGCAAATATTGACTAATGCCATTTGACTCTATCTTTACTTGAAAAAGTGGGTTAGGGTTTGGTAGAATTGAATAGCAAGAACTCAAAGCTTTAAACCTTGTTTAATAGAATTGCTTAGGGATAAGAGGATTCTACTTGGCATAAATTAGTTTCTCTTAATTGTAACTCTTTTATATTTGGGAAAATCAAGAAGAGGAAATACTACTTAGTTATTGGAAAATATTAGGTAGTCATTTAAGAACTATTTGCATATCAAAGGACCTTCCATTAGAAATATATCATATTAACACAGATATCATTACATTCCATTGATGGAGACACAACTGTCACGCCCCGAACCTAGGGGGCGAGACCGGCACCCGGTGCCTCACCTAACCTAGTGTACCAACTTGTGACTAAGTGACTCTGAACATAAAATGTCATAATTTGGCCATGGGGCCACATTTCAAGATAATTTGCGAAGCAAAATATAAAACTGAATGGAAACTAGCGCTGACTAAACATCAATATAAAGCTGGGGCGACAAGGCCGTCATAACTACTACAACTGACAAACCAACAACATATACATACCAGGCCTACAAGCCCAACATACTGTGCTTACTGATAGGATATGTCTACAAGTCTCTACTGATGGATGTACTGTGATAGGAACAGGGCCCGGACCTACCCATAACATATATACATACATACAGAAGACGTACACAAAACCCTAGACCCGGCAACTCCAAAGGACGTGGAGCTTACCGATCAGGCTGAACTCGGGCAACACCTACTGAAGAGGTCTACCCGTCTGTCTATCTGAACCTACACGCATGAAATACAACATCCCCAGAAAAGGGACGTCAGTACAAAATAATGTACCGAATATGTAAGATAATAAAATAACTTAAGGCTGAAACTGAACTGATAATATAATAAATGAAAGTAACTGGGAGTCAAAGATGATCTGGAGATATACTTGCCTGCTGATACTGACTCAACTCCTTCAATACAGTAAGTAAAATAAGTGACCGACCTTATAAGGCTCGGTACGTGTAACTGGTCGGCCATATTAGGCTCGCTCATAGGCGCTCGGCTATACTAGGCTAGGTATCTCGGCCATTATGTGCTCGCTAATAGGCGATCGGCCACAGTAGGCTCGATATATAACTTACCATCTGATCATAGGTTACCCAATAGGGACCTGCCTATCGATTATAGCTCGATGGTGGTGAAAAATAATATAATACTATATATATATACTCTCTGCTCTCTTGGCTGAAAGAAGACCTAAACTAAACTGAATATGAAGTCCCGATAAGGGAGAATACTGTAACTTATGAGACTAGGATAATGTATATAAATTCGGGAGTATGAACTTCTCTTTATGCCTCGTTATCAAACACATATAGTTACGAGATCATGCCAAAATGAAGGAAGGGGTTAGCCTTAACATAGCTTATCACAATATTTTCAATCACCAAGTTGAACTCGCCTCTTCACACCTTAATCTACAACAATGATAATAATACTATCATTAAGTTATGAAAGGTACAACTATCGCACAACGAACGACAAGCTTATTTTGTATTAAAACGGGCAGCATCTCCCCTCTAATCCTTACTTCCTCCAAATTCAAGATAACACCAACAACACAAGAATACAACAATAACAACAGATATACATTATTTTCTAACCTTATATACACCACAAAATATTACAAAATAGCCCAACACACCCCAATCTCTTCATACATAAAATGACCACCGTAGTAGTGTCAAACAGCCCGAAAATGTTACGACGAATGACCAGCCCACCACCCTGCATTTATGTGGTGTTTCTACATATCCTTCCTCCTCCAAAACTCCAAAAAACAGTAGTAACACAGCCCAACAGAAACACAAAACAGTCCACAAAACAGTCCACTACAAGTGAATAACTTGAACTCACGGCTTCCGATCACCGTCCCGTGAGTTCTTACAAATATAGAACGACTTACCATGCATTTACAATAGAAAAACATGGATGAAAGAGGGCAGTAAACTTACCTTATTTGTTGGATAACTCAGCTCCTATCTTGGTTCTTCAAACTCTAGGTTTTACCTCCAATTAGAACTTGAAAGGGAGAGAAAATCAATTAGGGTTTGTGGGCAATTTTTGGGAGGATTTTTGCAGAGCTTATGTCTGGTTATTATGCCCTATTATCAGTCTAATATATTAAGGAAATAGGCTTTTAAAAGTCCTTTTTGTACGACCCGAACTGGCCCATTTTCGGACTCTCATTTAAGCAAGTAGGTTACACACCTACTTGTCGCCTAGCAGATTGTGCAGTCTTGCAAAATGCATATATCTCTCTACTCCTATGTTGTATTGATAAACGATTTAATGATTTAGAAAATAGACTCATAGATCTGCAATTTGATGGGTAGAATACCCCATAACTCTAAGTATATTGGGAGAAAATCGCAGTTTTATTTGACCCAAAGTTCAGTAAAACTTAAGAATGTAACTTGTGATGACTTTCATCGACTTTTATTCCACAACTCGCTTGACTTCAAAACATAACACACGACTATCATACGACTAATATAACTCATAACATAACCTCCTTATAATGTTAAGCACCGTAGTCTCACCCCAAAAGTACATGTTATAGTATTCCCAACTTGTCGACTTTCGACGAAACATTATTTCTTCAATTCCTTTAGCTTCTGAACCTTCCAACCCTCTTTGTACTTGTTGTTCATGATCTTCAATATTTGTAACCTCCGAGGTAACACGATGAACTTACTTTATATACTTTCAAAGATGATCTCATTTTGGGTCCTACATTAGTTTGCTTACGATGCACTTTTACGTACGAAAATATATGGTGTAACATCATTCCCCCCTTGGGAACATTCGTCCTCGAATGTTTATTCTTAGAGACTTTGGAAAATTTTGCTAGAGTCCCCTCCATACACTAGACTAAAACCAACCTGCACTCATCCAGAAAACATACTATATATGCCACACATGGCCAATGTCTATAAATAGCAACACTTTGCCTCACACAGCCGTAAATCATAAATACTGAAAGTCAAAAAAATAAGAGCTTACCTGATGACCTTCTAGCCTGAATAGAGCTGTGCTATAGCATCCTATCTCGAGCCATATCTTCAGTTTGAAATAAGTGGGGGTATTTAGACTTCATTTCTTCCTCCGCTTCCCACGTCATCTCTTCCATATTCTTGCTTCTCCATAAAACCTTCACGGTGGCTACCTCCTTATTTCGTAGCTTGCGGATTTGTCGGTCTAGGATGGCAACTGGAACTTCCTTATATGACAAGTCTTCCGTAATTGGTACATCATCAGTGGGCACCACTCGGGTAGGATCGCCCAAGCACTTCCGTAGCATAGATACGTGAAAAACCGGATGGACTGACTCCAATTCTGAGGGAAATTCTAACTCATAAGCTACTTGGCCCACTCTTCGAATGATCCTATAAGGCCTAATATACCGTGGGCTAAGCTTGCCTTTCTTGTCAAACCTCATCACGCCCTTCATAGGTGATACCTTTAAGAATACCCAGTCATTAACCCCGAACTCTAAGTCTCGTCACCGTACGTCAGAATATGACTTCTGATGACTCTGAGCTGTCTACAGTTGCTCCCGGATAAGCTTTACTTTCTCTTCAGCCTGCTGAACTAGGTCTGGCCCATGTAACCCAGATTCTCCAACATCAAACCACCCTATAGGATATCTGCACTTATGCCCATACAAAGCCTCGTACGGAGCCATCTGGATACTGGAGTGGTAACTGTTATTATATGCAAACTCGATAAGAGGTAGATGTTCATCCCAACTTCTTTTAAAATCCAACACACATGCTAGTAACATATCCTCGAGCATCTGAATTGTGCGCTCGGCTTGTACATTAGTCTGTGAATGAAAAGCTGTGATGAGAATCACTTGAGTCCCTAGACCTCTCTGAAATGACCTCCAAAAATGTGCTGTAAACTGGGCCCCACGGTCAGATATAATAGATACTGGTACTCCGTGTAGCCGCACTATCTCCTTAATATATAACTTTGCATAATCTTCGTCTGTATATGTAGATCTGACTGGTAGGAAATGGGCTGATTTCGTGAGCCTATCGACTATCACCCACATAGAATCGTACTTATGATGAGAACGAGGCAAACCTGTGATGAAGTCTATGTTTATCGCCTCCCATTTCCACGTCGGGATCTCTATAGTCTGCATTAGCCCTCCAGGCTTCTGATGCTCTACCTTCACCTGCTGGCAACTATGACACTGGATGACAAACTCAGCAATGTTCTTCTTTATATCGTTCCACTAGTACACATCCTTAATGTCATGAAACACTTTCGTCGACTCAGGATGAATGGAGTACCACGAATAATGTGCCTCTGACATAATCCTGTCTCGTAGCCCTGCTACATCTAGAACACACAGACGACCCCTATATCTGAGAACCCCATCTCCCTTGAGCTCTAACAACGGCTTCTTCTTCTGCGAAACTCGCTCTCTCAACTCGACCAACTCTGGGTCCTCGTACTGCCTTTCCTTGACTTCAGCTATGAGAGATGATTTTGTAGTGTTTTGGAGTACAACTCCTCCATCATCATAATCTACTAACCGAACCCCCAAACAAGCCAATTGATGAATCTCTCTAACTAATTGTCTTTTCTCAGCCTCTACATGTGCTAAGCTACCCATAGATCGACGACTTAAGGCATCTGCTACAACATTAGCTTTCCCTGGATGGTAGAGAATGTTAACATCATAATCTTTCAATAACTCTAGCCATTGCCTCTGTCGCAAATTCAACTCTTTTTGCTTGAAGATATATTGCAGGCTTTTATGATCTGTAAAAATATCAACATGAACACCATATAAATAATGTCGCCATATCTTAAGTGCATGTACAACCGCAGCTAACTTGAGGTCGTGGGTCGGATAATTCCTCTCGTGCTTCTTCAACTGCCTTGAATCATACACAATCACCTTCCCATGTTGCATCAGGACACATCCTAACCCGACACCTGAGGCATCACAATACATGGCATAACCCTCTGGACCCTATGGAAGTGTTAGAACTGGCGCTGAGGTGTTTCTTAAGCTCTTTGAAACTCTGCTCGTAAGCCTCTGTCCACTGAAACTTAGTTGCTTTATGCGTCAACTTCATCAATGGTGCCGAAAGGGAAGAAAAACCCTCTATGAACCTCTGGTAGTATCCTGCTAAGCCTTGAAAGCTACGAACCTCTATCGGAGGGGTAGGTCTAGGCCAGGATTTCACGGCCTCAATCTTCTGCGTGTCTAACTTTATACCTTGATTGGATACAATATGCCCCAAGAATGCTATAGATTTCAACCAGAAATCACATTTAGAAAACTAAGCATACAACTTATGATCACGGAAGGTTTGGAGTACCGCTCACAGGTTGTCCGCATGCTCATCCTCTGAACGTGAATAAACTAGAATATCATCAATAAATACTATCACGAACAGATCTAAAAATGGCCGAAATAGGCTATTCATCAAGTCCTTAAATACGGCGGGTGTATTTGTCAACCCGAAGGACATGACAAGGAACTCGAAGTGGCCTAATCGTGTTCTGAAGGTTGTCTTCGGAATATCTTTCTCCCGAACTCTGACCTGGTGGTACCCCGACCTCAAATCTATCTTTGAAAATCATCTAGCCCCCTGCAACTGATCAAATAAGTCATCGATCCTTGAAGTGGATACTTATTCTTAATAGTTAATTTGTTCAGCAGCCTATAATCGATACACATCCTCAGCGAGCCATCATTCTTCTACACAAACAGTACCGGTGCACCCCAAGGTGAGGTATTGGGCCTGATGAAACCTTTCTCCAGCAAATCTTTTAATTGTTCCTTCAACTCCTTCAATTCGGTAGGTGCCATTCTATATGGAGGGATAGATATTGGTTGAGTTCCCGGAAGCAAATCGATGCTAAAATCAATCTCTCGCTCTGGAGGAATACTTGGAAGCTCATCTAAAAACACATATGCGTACTCTTTGACTACTGGAATAGACCGAAGTATAGGTATCTCAGCATCTGCATCTCTACGCACAATATGATAAATGCACCCTTTTGCGATCATTTTCCTCGCCATCAGATAGGAAATAAACCTACCTCTGGGTGTCGCTGTATTACCTACCCTAAATGCCCTGTAGTTCCCTGCTTATATAATGTGGTGCACAACACATCTATAAACAAGACCCTAATAGACACGACTTGTAGACTCCCTAGGACAGAACTGCTCTGATATAAAGTTTGTCACGCCCCGAACCCGTGGGGCAAAACCGGCTCCCGGTGCCTCACCTAACCTAGTGTACCAACTTGCGACTAAGGGACTCTGAACATATAATATCATAATTTGGCCATGGGGCCACATTGCAAGATAATTTGCGAAGCAAAATATAACACTAAACGGAAACTAGCGCTGAATAAACATTAATATAAAGCTGGGGCGACAAGGCCGTTATAACTACTACAGCTCACAAACCAACAAAATATACATACCAGGCCTACCGGCCCAACATACTACACTAACTGACAGGATATGTCTACAAACCTCTACTGATGGATGTACTGTGATCGGAACAGGGCCCCGACCTACCCATAACATATATACATACATACAGAAGATGTACACAAAACCCTAGACCTAGCAACTCTGAAGGACGTGGAGCTTACCGATCAGGCTGAACTCGGGTAACGCCTACTGAGGAGGTCTACCCGTCTGTCTATCTGAACCTGCACACATGAAATGCATCGTCCCCAGAAAAGGAACGTCAATACAAAATAATGTACCGAGTATGTAAGGCAATAAAATATCTTAAAGCTGAAACTGAAATGATAATATAATAACTGAAAGTAACTAGGAGTCAAAGATGAACTGGAGATATACTTACCTGCTGATACTGACTCAACTCCTTCAATATCGTAAGTAAAATAAGTGTCCGGCACTATAAGGCTCGGTACGTGTAACTGCTCGGCCATAGTAGGCTCGCTCCTAGGCGCTCGGCCATACTAGGCTAGGTATCTCGGCCATTCTGGGCTCTTTCATAGGCGCTCTGCCACAGTAGGCTCGGTATATAACTTACCATCTGATCAGAGGTTGCCCAATAGGGACCTGCCCATCGATTATAGCTCGATGGTAGTGAAAATACTATAATACTGTATTTATATATACTCTCTGTTCTCTTGGCTGAAAGAAGACAAAACTAAACTGAATATGAAGTCCCGATAAGGGAGAATACTATAACTTATGAGATTAGGATAATGTATATAAATTCGGGAGTATGAACTTCTCTTTATGCCTCGTTATCAAACACATGTAGTTACAAGATCATGCCAAAATGAAGGAAGAGGTTAGCCTTAACATAGCTTATCACAATCTTTCCAATCACCAAGTTGAACTCGCCTCTTTGCACCTTAATCTACAATAATGATAATAATACTATCATTAAGTTACGAAAGGTACAACTATCGCACAACGAATGACAAGCTTATTTTGTATTAGATCGGGCAACATCTCCCCTATAATCCTTACTTCCTCAAAATTCAAGATAACACCAACAACACAAGAACAAAAAAATAACAATATATATACATTATTTTTGAACCTTATATACACCACAAAATACTACAAAATAGCCCAACACACCCCAATCTCTTCATACACAAAACGACCACCGTAGTTTGTCAAACAACCCGAAAATGTTACGACGAACGACCAGCCCACCACCCTGCATTTATTTGGTGTTTATCCACACCCTTCCTCCTCCAAAACTCCACAAAACAGTAGTAAAATACGTAGCCCAACAGAAACACAAAACAATCCACAAAATAGTCCGCTACAAGTGAATAACTCAAACTCACGGCTTGCGATCACCATCCCGTGAGTTCTTACAAATATAGAACGACTTACCATGCATTTACCACAGAAAAAAATGGATGAAATAGAGAAGTAAACTTACCTTATTTGTTGGATAACTCAGCTCCTATCTTGGTTCTTCAAACTCTAGATTTTATCTCCAATTAGAACTTGAAAGGGAGAGAAAATTAATTAGGGTTTGTGGGCAAGTTTTGGGAGGCTTTTTGCAGAGCTTATGTCTGGTTATTATGCCCTATTATCAGTCTAATATATGAAGGAAACAGTCCTTTAAAAAGCCTCTTTGGATGACTCGAACTATCCCATTTTCGGAATCTCATTTAAGCAAGTAGGTGACACACCTACTTGTCACCTAGCATCTTGCGCAGTCTCGCAAAAACACATATATCACTCTACTCCGATGTCGTATTGACAAACGATTTAATGCGTTAGAAAATAAACTCATAGATATTCAATTTGATGGGTGGAACACCCTGTAACTCTAAGTATATTGGGATACAATAGCAGTTACATTTGATCCAGATTTCAGTAAAACTTATGAACGTAACTTGTGATGACTTTCATCGACTTTTGTTCTACAACTCGCTTGACTTCAAAACATAATACACGACTATCATACGACTAACATAACTCTTAACATAACCTCATTATCATGTTAAGCACCCTAGTCACACCCCAAAAGTACATGTTATAACATTCCCAACTTGTCGACTTTCGACGAAATATTATTTCTTCAATTCCTTTAGCTTCTGAACCTTCCAATCCTCTTTGTACTTGTTGTTCACGATCTTCAATATTTGTAACCTCCGAGGTAACATGATTAACTTACTTTATATACTTTCAAAGGTGATCTAATTTTGGGTCCTACATTAGTTTGTTTACGATGTACTTTTACGTATGAAAATATAGGTTGTAACAACCACCTTGGTTTCTTAATTAAATTAATCTAATTCTGTTAACAAAATTGCTGTTCTTGATAATTCACAATTACAAAACTCTTTTTGAACTAACGGATTACAACTATGGCTTAAGTTAAGTTTCACACCTATTCCCTGTGGGATTCGACCCCAACCTAGTTGGGTTATTATATTTGACACCGACCGCCTTACACCATTTATATAGGTATAATTTGAGCGTATCAAATTTTGGCGCCGTTGCCGGGGTATACGGTTTTGAAATTACTAACTAGTGTGTGCTTTACTTTACGTCTTCTTCTATTCCATCACACTTTGCTTGCTTTGCTTGGTGTCATTAGGTAAACATGGGCGAGCCGGAAGAAGAGAATGTGTTTGCGGATATAGATGAGTATATTGAGGATACAAATTCCATTGTCCCTCCAAGAGTTGATACTGCCACCTTCAAAGTGGAACAGTCTAATCCTAATGCTAAAGGCAGAGGGATTCTTCCGAAATTCCACCGATGATGATATGACACATCTCAGAATTTTTTCGGGTGTGTGTGCGATGCACTAGTAGAATCATGTCTCAGATGATGCCCTAAGGTTGAGGATGTTCAAGTACTCTCTAACTGGAGAGGCAAGACAGTGGATCCAAAATTTACCTCCTAATTCCATCCATACTTGGCCCGAACTTGTCCAAGCTTTCCTAGCAAAATGGTTTCCGCAAAGCAAGAAGTCCGAGCTCCGGGATAAAATTTTCTTCTTTAAGCAACTACCGGGGGAGCATCTACATGAAGCATGGGATAGATTCAAGCTATATTTAGTGAGGTCGCCAAATCATGGCTTTCCGGATAATATTTTGTTGGAGAAGTTTTACATGGGCTTGGATCCTATGAATCAATCCATAGCCAAAAATGCAGCGGAGGGATCCTTTATGGATAAAATATTTGCAAGGGTCACACAAATCCTTGACAAGATGGCAGAACATAACCAAACTTGGCACTCGGAAGACACCACATGTGGAATTGCATATGATACTCCTTCCTTGACCAACATGATTAAGGAGAACCAAGAAAGAGATCAGGTAATTGCCGGGCTTGCCACTAATGTCAACGTGTTGACGAAAATGTTCACTGAAAGCCAAACAAAAAAGGTGAATGTTGTGGAAGATGTGCAACTCATGTCAAATGAGGAATACCAAGAAGCGAATTATGTCAACAATCCTCAAGGAGGATAACAAAGACAACCCTACCCAGGTTCAGGACAACAACACCAATGAAGGTCTAACCCTCAAGGGAAAGGCAACCAATAGTGGCGAAATGACCAAGGTAGTTCAAATCAAGGAAATTGAAGTAACAACAATAATAACTTTTCAAATCGGAGTTCAAATCCCTATGTTCCAGCAAAGGGGCAATATTCTAACTCTCCACATTGGAAGGAAAGTTCTTCAAGTGAGTCAAAGTTAGAAAACATTCTTGAAAGAGTGTTGCAAAATCAAGAGAGATCCGACACTTCAATGAAGAATATGACCGCGCTTGTGAGTTCTCACACCGCATCTATTCAAAAGTTGGAGATGCAAATGAGGGATCTTTCAAGAGATCAAAATCCGAAGCAAAAATGCAAGCTCCCAAGTGATACAATTGCAAACCCAAAAGGTAGTGGGAGTGGTCCAACTTCTCATTGTATGGCAATCACAACTCGAAGTGGAAAACTACTTCAAGGAGAGAATGAACAAGTGGTCGAAGTAGAAGATTTTGAACAAGAAGTCGAGGCACAAGATGAGGTGCCAATTGTTGTTGAAGTTGAAAAACTCCCAAAGACGGTGAGAACTCAAGAAGTGAACCATGAAGAGGTTATGGAAAAGGTAATAGAGGCACCAAACACTCTAGCACCAATTCCTAGACCTCCACCTGCTTTCCCTCAAAGACTTGATAGAAAGGTTGATGATAGCAAACTTGAGAAGTTCTATGACATACTAAAGCAATTATTGGTGAATATTTCATTTGTGGAAGCATTTCAAGAGATGCTGGATTTTGCTAAGTACTTGAAGGACTTGATCACTAAAAGGAAAACCACCAAGAATGAGGTGGTAAATGTGACTCACAGGGTTAGTTCCATCATTGCAACAACCATCGTCCAAACGAAAGAGGACCCGTGGGCCTTCACCATTCCATGCACTATTGGATTGCGCGATTTTGCACGAACCCTTTGTGATAATGGGGTTAGCATCAACTTAATGCCCCTTGCTATTTACAAGCAAGCGGTATAGGTATGACTAGGCCTACAAGTATGAGGTTGCAAATGGCCGACCGTTCAATAAAGCGACAGATGGGAATAGTTGATGATGCTTGTGAAAGTGGGGAAGTTTCTCCTCCCTGCCGACTTTGTTATTCTCGATTGTGCTATTGATAAAGAGATTCCTATCATGTTGGGGAGACCATTCCTTGCTACCGGGAGGGCACTCATAGACTCGGAATGAAATGAGATCAAGTTCCGAGTTAATGACGAGGAAGTTACCTTTCAAGCGAGTAATGGTATGAAATTGCCACATGTATACAAAAGTATCCCAGTCATTGATGTTGTTGATGAGGTAGAGGATGCAGTTGAGGTGAAGATGGAAGAGGAATGCCCGGTTGAGGCATTGGCGGCTATTTTGGTAAATTTTGATAGTGCGACATGGAAGGATATGTGGAATCAGTGAATGCATTGGAAGGGATTGGGTCCTATATTTATGCACCTAAAAAGCTTTATCTTGACTTAGAGAATAGAGTCACTCCTCCCGCTACGCCTTCAATTATCAAGCCGCCACAACTTGAGCTCAAGCCATTTCCGCCACATTTAAGGTATAAATTTCTTGGCTTTAATGAAACTCTACCTGTAATTGTTTCTTCTTTGTTGAATGATGTGCATGTTGACCACTTATTGAATACCTTGAGGGAGCACAGACAGGCCATTGGTTGGACAATAGCGGATATCCGAGTGGATTCCTTCCGGAATTTGTGAGCACAAGATACAATTAGAGTAAGAGAGCAAACCTAGCATGGAGCATCAAAAAGGTTAAATCCTTCCATGCAAGATGTGGTGAAGAAAGAAATTATAAAATGGCTGGACACCGGGGTTGTCTACCCTATTGCCCATAGTCCCCGGGTTAGTCCGGTGCAATGTGTGCCAAAAAAAGAAGGCATGACCGTGATTCAAAATGACAAAAATGAACTCATCCCAACGAGGATGGTGATCGGGTGGAGAGTTTGCATGGACTACCAGAAGCTCAATAGTGCTACTTGCAATTACCATTTCCCTATGCCTTTTATTGATCAAATACTTGATCGGCTAGTGGGAAGGTCATTTTATTGCTTCTTGGATGGTTATTCCGACTACAACCAAATCAACATCGCCTTAGAGGACCAAGAGAAGACGACATTCACATGTCTGTATGGGACCTTTTCCTTTAGCCGGATGCCATTTGGGCTATGCAATGCCCCGACTACTTTTCAACGATGCATGATGTCAATCTTCTCGGACATGGTGGAAGACTTCTTAGAGGTATTCATGGATGACTTCTTTATAGTTGGTGATTCCTTTGAGCATTGCCTTGCCAACCTTAGGCAAGTGCTCAAAAGATGTGAGAAAACAAACCTTGTACTCAATTGGAAAAAATATCACTTCATGGTGGACGAGGATATTGTTCTTGGCCACAAAATTTTCAAGCGAGGCATAGAGGTTGATCGGGCAAAGATCGAGATCATTTCCAAGCTTCCTCCTCCCACTTCGGTAAAGGGTGTTCAGAGCTTTTTGGGGCATGCCGGTTTTTACAGGTGATTTATCAAAGACTTCTCAAAAATTACAAGTCCCATGTGCAAGATCCTTGAAAAGGATGCTAAGTTTGAGTTCGATGAGAAGTGCCTCAAAGCTTTTGAGGAATTGAAAGAAAGGCTCACCACGTCACCTATTATTGTCACACCCGATTGGTCTCTTCCATTTGAACTCATGTGTGATGCCAGTGGTATAGCTATTGGAGAAGTACTTGATCAACGACATAAAGAAAATTCTTCATCCTATCTACTATGCAAGCAAGACACTCAATGGTGCACAAATGAATTACACTGTAACTGAGCAAGAACTGCTTGCTATTGTCTATGCTTTTGAAAAATTCCGGGCCTATTTGTTGGGATCCAAAGTGATAGTCTACACCGATCATGCTGCTCTTTGCTACCTTATTGGGAAGAAGGATGCTAAACCAAGATTGATTAGGTGGGTTCTTTTGTTACAAGAGTTTGACTTTGAAGCCAAAGATCGGAAAGGAACAGAGAATCAAGTTACGGATCACTTATCTAGGCTTGAATAGGCAGGGAGACCAAAAGAAGATCTTGAAATTAATGATGCTTCCCAAATGAGCACTTATTGGCAATATCTAGAACCTCTACTCCTTGGTATGCCGACATCGCTAACTTCTTGGTTAGTGACCTTATCCGTGACGGACTGGAAGCTTATCAAAAGAAAAAGTTCTTGCGGGAGTGTAGGCAATACTATTGGGAGGAACCCTTTTTGTTCCGGATTTGCGCCGACAACATCATTCAGTGTTGTGTTCCGACATATGAGGTAATTCAAATTCTCAAAGCATGTCATGACTCTCCAGTTGGGGGTCACCATAGTGGAAATCATACTGCGGCAAAAGTGCTTGAATGTGGCTATTATTGGCCATCGATCTACCAAGATGCAAACCAAATGGTCAAGGCATGTGATCAATGTCAAAGACAAGGGTTAATTTCTAGAAGGCATGAGATGCCTATGAACTTTGTGATGGAGCTCGAGATCTTTGATGTGTGGGGGGATAGATTTCATGGGTCCTTTTGTAAGCTCTTATGACATGACATACATCTTGGTGGCAGTTGATTATATCTCCAAATGGGTTGGGGCAATTGCCTTGCCGAACAATGAGGCAAGAAGTGTAACCACCTTCCTGAAGAAGAACATATTTACTCGGTTTGGAACCCCAAGGGCCATCCTTAGTGATAGTGGTTCTCACTTTTGCAACAAAGCTTTTGCCAGGTTGCTCGAAAAATATGGACTTAAGCACAAGGTGGCTGCCCCTTATCATCCTCCTCTGTCAAGTGGTCAAGTTAAAATCTCCAACCGGAAGATCAAAAATATTCTAGCAAAAATTGTTAATGCAAACAAGACTGACTAGTCAAAGAAGTTGGATGATGCATTGTGGGCATATCGAACAACATTTAAGACACCCATTGGCACCTCACCTTACCGATTGGTTTTTGATAGCTTGTCACTTGCCAATGGAACTTGAAAATAAAGCCAAGTGGGCATTGAAAAAGTTAAATCTTGATTGGGCCGAAGCTGCTAATCTAAGGATGACACAACTCAACGAGATGGAAGAGTGCTATTTTCATGTCTACGAAAATACAGCCATGTATAAAGAAAGAATGAAGTTTGTTCATGATAAGAAGATTTTGAAGAGAGAATTCAAATCCGGTGACTTGGTCTTACTCTTCAACTCAAGATTGAAGTTATTTCCGGGCAAACTGAAATATAAATGGTCTGGCCCGTTCAAAGTTGTGAATGTATCTTCCTATGGCGCTATTGAATTAGAATTCGAGGACATGACCCGAACTTTCAAAGTATATGTCCAAAGAGTCAAGCATTACCTCAGAACCATTGGACAAAGGAAACTGGTAGAACAATTCGCACTCAAGGATGGTCCGATACCAATCCCCACCACTGATTAGCCAAAATAGGGGCAACTTCGTCGTGCCGCGACGTTAAATCAAGCGCTTCTTGGGAGGCAACCCATGTGTTGGTAACAATTCTTTGGTTAGATTTTAATTTTGGTAGGTTTAATTGTAAGTGTTGAACAGTTTAACGTGTGTGTTAGAATGCAGGTTACCCAAAATACAAAGAAATATGATGCAAAGGCAGAGGAAAAATGAAGAAAAATAAGCTGAGCTTCAGCTGTTCCTCTGTGGCAACATATACAGCCGCATAAATGGTATGCGGACCGCATAATGGCTGCAGACACAAGCAGAACACCAATCAATTTTTTCTTAAAAATCGGACAAAAATCAACTTTTGCGGCTCGCAGAATAGAACGCACATCTGTAGCAGACCACCCAGGTACTAATCCATCGCAAAATACATATGCGGCCGCATAATGTGTTATGTGATGGTCATTTGACCGCATAACCTTCAGGTATTAAACCCTAGTTCTATCTCTCTCATTTCCATCTAACTTCTCTAATTTCACGCACCCAGACATGAAAAATAAATCCAATAGAAAAACACAGAGAAAACTAAAAATCCAAGAGAGGCTCACTTTGATCGCCTAACTTGCGATTCACACCAACTTAGCTTGCTCGAACTTCTACAATCTGGTATGTAAAATTTCCAACAATTCGCTTGCTCAGTTAATGTAAAGACATGCCTCACTTCTCTTGCTCAGTTAATGTAAGGACTGATGTATGCTTTCACTTGTTTTTTCCTCTAATCCATGTTACCTTCTTCTATATACCTAACTTCTTGTATCTTATAATGGGAATCAACTCTACGGGAAAAAGATGTTCTGTGGGTCAATCAAAATTTGGGGGGTGAGAATTAGAGGGTCTGAATAGAGTAAGGAGGTTGGAAATTTGTGACAATTTGCATTAGATATTGTTAGGCTGAGCATGAAATTGACCTGATGTTAAGTGTGTGTAATGCTCTCTCACAACTTGAGCATTTGGTACTGAGTGTGCATAAAGGTTGCCTGTGAGTGCAGTTTCTGAATAGAGACAATGATCTTTGTGGTCCGCATAACTGTTTTGCGGTCTGCAGAGTCATCGTATTTTGTATGCTTGAGAGTTTTCTCAACACCAATATGCGGTTGAGTCTGCGGCCGCAGAATAGGTTTGCGGACCGCACAATGGTCACAGACCTAATTAGAATCAAGCTTTATTCAAAGTTCAAAATGCGACCGATCAGGTTTAGGATTCCCGACTCTTGGACTCTGTACAGAGATGGTCTGGTAAAGAGAAAGATCCTCGAAGAAAAGTAGTTGAGTTTTAACGGTCTTAAAGAACACTACCCTTGTGTGCTAGAACACATCAAAAAGAGGGGATTTGAGTTCTTCACTAAGGTTCCGGGAGAGTACAATGAGACGCTTGTTAGGGAATTTTATGCTGCATCCAGGAACTCAGAACAAAAGTGAAACCGTAGATACTTGAAATCTTTCTTAGTCCGAGGAGTTGAAATACTTTGTGATTCCCCATCAATAAATGATATATATTTCGAAGAGTGGGAGCCAGGCATGGCAGAATATGAGGCAAAGATTGCAAATAAGGAATCTGAGCATGCTTGGGTAGCTTCTGTCATATCCAAGGGAACTCCGCCCTGGATTGCACTGCGCCAGAAGATTCACAAGAGGGATTTCACCCAAAAAGGCCAGTATTGGCTAAGTTTTGTCTGTTCTCGTATACTGCCTATGAGAAATGAGACCGACATCAGTATTAAGAAGGTGATCCTTATTGCTTGCATTATGTCGGGTATCAAGATTGATGTGGGAGAGCTTATATTTTCTGAGATTGGGATCAGGGCAAACCAGAAAGAAACCTCACTCCCTTTTCCATGCTTAATCCATGCTTTGTGTAAAGACGTGACGGTTTCTCTGTTCCCCAAACATGATCGCATAGAAAGAGTTGTTAAGGACATTGATATCACTCGGCACAATGATGCTGCCGATAAAGTGGTCGAAGATCCACCAGAGCAATCACTCACTCTCCCTCCGGCCTCTTCCGTCTCCGCAACACCTGCTGCCTCATCAGTGCCAGATACCTCTTTTGCACCAGCTACCTCCATATCCACTCCCAGATCGGCCACTGCGACACCACCGGTCTCACTACCTGCACTCTCCATGCTTGGTCAACTGGCACAACATGCAAATGCCAAAGTAGACAAATTGACAAAAGAACTTCCATCGCTCATCCGGCAAGCATTGGCCCCGATCCAAACTTCAGTAAGTGATCTTCAGAAGCAACATCTATCATATGAGGATCGCCATAAGCACTTTGAAGCTCGCCTTGAGAAAGTTGAGCGAGGTGAAGCTGAGGACATGCCTTAACTCAAAAAGGATGTCGCTGAGCTCAAGTCAGAGCTGCATAAGATGCAGACACTAGAGTTTGATTTGACCACACTTCTTCCAGTAGAAGGGGAGCAGGGCACTGGCACCTCTCATGTACCAAGCTTCGATCTGGATTTCACAAACCTTCTGTTAGTTGAGGAGGCACATGGCATTGACATCTCACAAGCTTCGGGTTCCATTGCACACACTGATGATCATTCAGATGAGGAACCTGGAGAGTCTCGTGAGGAAATTGATGAGGAGGAGATACTTGATGAGGGTGATGATTAGAGGGACAATAGAGGCAAACAGGTTGCTGTTTCTACAGATGCACCGGGCGAGGAGGAGATGGATGTGCAGACAGCTATCGCACACTCCCTTGCAGATATTGTTGCCAGGGCTACTACCACGACCACACAACCATCATCTGGTGAGGCCAGCAACTCCTAGGTCCAAGACCCAACTCCGTAACTGGCGGAGCTTTTTACTTTGGTCTCGGACACCATTGTCCAGTCACAGGCTCCACCCGCTGCCTCCACAGTGTCAGCTCCCGGCCCCACGACTGCCTCAGATATTCCAACCCCTCCAAGTGCCTAGTGTGCCCCAGGAAGCCCCTAAACCTTGCTCTTACTTTCTCCATGCATTGGGGACAATGCATGCTCTTAGGTTGGGGGTGGGGTAGTCAACTTTTGCAACTTGTATATAAACTCTTAGTCTTAATAATGTTGATTTGTATAGAGTAATGAATTCCCCGTGGTTTCTCTTTGCCGGGTTCTGTTCCAAGGGTATAATAGTAGAACCATGGTCGTAGCATAAAAAGTTTTGACTTGTTTGGTGCTTTTGTTCTAGATTCAAGCATGTGATAAGTTTTTGTGGAGTAAATTTCTATATTCAAATTTTTGTAAATAAACAGCTAGTCATTCTAGTGAAATCGAGGCTCGCTCTTTAACGTTGTGCTTACTTAGAATCTCAAATATCATGTGATGAAGCATTGAATTGCCTTGTATTCACTTGAGGTATGAAATTATGCCGATTCGAGCAGTTCATGCGTCGTGAGTGGTGAGAATTTGTGTAAATAATGCATGTGCCCAACTTGTAATGTCTAGAACTTGCCCGGTTGGTTCCTCAATGCTAATCTCAGGTTGATGATTGGGTGTCAAAATGATCTTAGGCTCGCTTTGTGATTGCTAACTAGTTTTGACCTAATTGACCAACCTGGTGCATTTATCATCTTAGTTATCCCCCGTTGAGCCTTTAACCTTTTATTTGGCTACTACATTACAAACCTTTACCCTTTTATGAAATAATTCCCTCTGTTGAACCCGTCCCTCCTTGAATGTTGAGAATGCGGCTAAAATCCCATGTTGGGGGTGTTGGTATCAATTGGGAAATGGTGAAGAAGTACATTGTGTGTAGCAGCATAAACCTCAAAGTTATTTATATGAAGGTACTCAAGCTCCAAAAGAAAATAATTGTATATTTATATAAAAAAACAGAGTGTGGAGTCTTGCAAAAATTAGAGAGATACGTTAAGGTGGTTCTATGTTGGTAACTAGAGGTCAATAAAGGCTATGTGTTTAAGAAGAAGCAAAGTGCAAAAAGAAAAAAAAATGGTGTGTAGCGTTCAAAGAGGGTACATTCACTATATTCCCAAATATTCATCCAACCCGTCCCGAAGCCTACACTACAACCCTTAAAAAGTCTATTTTGATCTACAACCAAATATTCCCGAGGTAGCAATGAGTTAAAATAAGGGCAAGCATATGGACTGATACCTGTAGCACTTAACCTTCTTTCTGAGTGAAAGAGTGTTTGATTGTATCCCCTGTACACATGTGTTGAGTTGGGGATTTTCTTTGATGTGAGCACGCATGAATTGCAAGATTTAGCAGAAGTTAGGCTTCTTGAAGTAGGATACAAGTGTATATCTAGCTGTGGGTAGCACTCTGTCATTGCTCTTGAGGCTCGAAGTTCACAGACTGAATATTCGAACTGATTAATGATCTTTGTCTTCAAAGAAGGGTGAACAAAAGAAGTTACATGCTTGTTAGCTAACAGTCAACACCATCCATAGTCACTGCTGCTTTGTGATCAGTATGAAGTACATTAGTATTTGGTAGGTTGACTTTTTAGTTTCTTGAGGGCAAGTAAGAGTCTAAGTTGGGGGTGTTGATGTGCCATAGAAATGCTGCACTTTTGATACTAATTACATAGACTTTAGCTCATCTTTTAAAGCATTATAAATCATTTCTTATGTAGTTTTGATGTTTTGCAGGAAACCAGACTTGAAGAACTAAGAACATGAAAAAGATGACAAAAATCCATGGAAAGGCAGAAATGCGGCAGGTCTGCGACCGCAAAAATGATGTGCGGACCGCAGACCCATCGTATAATGAAGCAGAACATCCCAGCTTCTGAGAGTCAAGTCTGCGATCCATTGTGCGGTCGTATAACTCTTATGCAGACCGCATAGTGATCACATAAATGCTAGAGGAGTTCAAACGAAGATGACTTTGCGGTACATTATGCGGTCTCGAAACCAATATGCGGACCGCATAATCATAATGTGATGGAAAACTGGAAAACTTAGTGATCAATTCCGCGGTGATAAATGAAGATGTGCGGACCACGAAAGTGTTCTGCAACCTATTCTGTGGTCGTAGACATGATCTGCAGGGTCAATTTTGTCACTTTTTGACCACGACTTTTAGACCATTATAAAGAGAATGATTAGGGTTTTGTGGACTAATTTGTTTGAAAAGAAGGCTACAGTTAGAGCATTGAATACACCATTATTTTGCATATCAAAGGACCTTCCATTAGAAATATATCATATTAACACTGATAGCATTACATTCCATTGATGGGGACACAACCTTGGTTTCTTAATTAAATTAATCAAATTCTCTTAACAAAATAGCTAATCTTGACAATTCACAATTACAAAACTCTTTTTAAACTAACGGAGTAGAACTACTGCTTAAGTCAAATTTCACACTATTCAAGTAATCTTTCACTCCTATTCCCTGTGGGATTCGACCCTAACCTAGTTGGGTTATTATATTTGACACCGACCGCCTTACACCATTTATATAGGTGTAATTTGAGCATATCATATTTTGGCACCGTTGTCGGGGAATACGATTTTGAAATTACTAACTAGTGTGTGCTTTACTTTACGTCTTCTTCTATTCCATCACACTTTGCTTGCTTTGCTTGATGTCATTAGGTAAACATGGGCGAGCCGAAAAAAGAGAATGTGTTTGCGGATATAGATGAGTATATTGAGGATACAAATGCCATTGTCCCTCCAAGAGTTGATGCTGCCACCTTAAAAGTGGAACACAGTCTAATCCTAATGCTAAAGGCAGAGGGATTCTTCCGAAATTCCACCGATGATGATACGACACATCTCAGAATATTTTCGGGTGTGTGTGCAATGCACAAGCAGAATCATGTCTCAGATGATGCCCTAAAGTTGAGGGCATTCAAGTACTTTCTAACTAGAGAGGCAAGACAGTGGATCCAAAATTTACCTCCTAATTCCATCCATACTTGGCCCGAACTTGTCCGAGCTTTCCTAGCAAAATGGTTTCCGCAAAGCAAGAAGTCCGAGCTCCGGGATAAAATTTTCTTCTTCAAGCAACTATCGGGGGAGCATCTACATGAAGCATGGGATAGATTCAAGCTATATTAGCGAGGTTGCAAAATCATGGCTTTCCGGATAATATTTTGTTGGAGATGTTTTACATAGGATTGGATACTATGAATCAATCCATAGCCAAAATGTATCGGATGGATCCTTTATGGATAAAATATTTGCAAGTGTCACACAAATCCTTGACAAGAAGGCAGAACATAACCAAGCTTAGCACTCGGAAGACACCACGGGTGGATATGCATATGGTACTACTTCCTTGACCAACATGATTAAGGAGAACCAAGAAAGAGATCAGGTAATTTTCGGGCTTGCCACCAATGTCAACTTGTTGACGAAAATGTTCACTGAAAGCCAAACAAAAAAGGCGAATGTTGTGGAAGATGTGCAACCCATATCAAATGAGGAATACGAATATGTCTACAAGTCTCTACTGATGGATGTACTGTGATCGGAACAAGGCCCCGACCTGTCCATAACATATATATATATATACACAAACACAAGATGTACATAAAACTATAGACCCGGCAACTCCGAAGGACGCAGAGCTTACTGATCAAGCTAAACTCGGGCAATACATACTGAGGAGGTCTACTCGTCTGTCTGTCTGAACCTGCACATATAAAATGCAGCGTCCCCAGCAAAAGGGACGTCATTACGAAATAATGTACCGAGTATGTAAGGCAATAGAATATAACTAAAAGCTGAAATTGAACTGATAATATAATAACTGAAAGTAACTGGGAGTCAAAGATAATCTGAAGATATGTTTACCTGCTGATACTGACTTAACTCTCTCAATATAGTAAGTAAAATAGCTGTCCATCCTTATAGGGCTCGGTATATATAACTGCTCTACCATACTAGGCTCGCTCATAGGCGCTCGACCATACTAGGCTCTGTATCTCAGCAATTCTAGGCTCGCTCATAAGCGCTCAGCCACAGTATGCTCGGTATATAACTTACCATCTGATTAGAAGTTGCCCAATAGGGGCCTGCCCACCGATTATAGCTCGATGGTGGTGAAAATACTGTAATACTGTATATATATATATATATATATATATATATATATAGAACCTCTTCTCTCTTGACTGGAAGAAGACAATACTTAATTGAATATAAAGTCCCGATAAGGGAGAATACTGTAATTTATGAGACTAGGATAATGTACATAAGTTTAGGAATACGAACTTCTCTTTATGCCTCGTTATCAAACTCGTGTAATTATGAGATCATGCCAAAATGAAGGAAGGGCTTAGCCTTAACATACCTGGAGTAGGCAAAAATCCGTATGATATTCTTGAAAAAGATTGCACCGTACTCCCTTAGAATCGCAAAATCTTACGTTGCTTATGATGCTATGAAATCAAGTGCTCCATCGTGTGTTATTTTGGTGTTGTAGTAGGAAAATGTTATGTATTCTCTTAATACATTCTAACATGTCTTTGTAATAGAAAGAACATTATAATTGAATCACTTGAACATCTAAAGACCAAATGAAGCAGAATGGTTACAATCTTCTAAGTATATGTTTTACACGTAATGAAGAATGTAGTGACTTGTGTTTATAAATTTAGTTTGCCACCTTTCAATTTGATTTATGAGTCACTTAGTTTGAAGGGTGGGCTTCCACGTTGAAAAATTTAATCTTTATCCAATAATTCCCTAATTAATTAGGTAATATCCCATTACCCAATAGTTAACCAATTACCCACATAATTAAGAATTATCTCAAACTACTTAAAATACTACTTATTTTTAATATACCTTATACATCATACTATCATCGTCATGTAGTACTTTGTATGGAACTAATCCATAAATACGGGGTATTGTAGCTTGGACCGTATTTTATCTCAAAATGTCAAACTTCGATGAAATTCATTTTCTTCGATTTGCTTACCCTCTCGCCTTCACGAATTTACTCGTCACTTGTTTGAAATAGTATAATACTTATAATATCCAAATAATCTTGTCCTTGAACTGATGTCAATTATCTTACTACAAATTCAACGTACAATACTACAGGGTATAAAATCGTTAGCGCCTATGCGCCGCATGTGGGCCTAGATGAGGAGGTTAAACGGCGCTTCTGTGAAGGTTTAGATGAGATTGTGCGTCAGGTTCCGCCTGCTGAGAAGCTATTCATAGGAGGGTATTTCAATGGGCATATTGGGTCGACCGCGGGTGGTTATGGCGAGGTGCATGGAGGCTTTGGTTTTGGGGAGAGGAACGGAGGAGGTACATCGTTGTTGGACTTCGCTAAGGCTTTTGGGTTGGTGATTGCGAACTCTAGCTTTCAGAAGAGGGAGCGGCATTTGGTTACTTTTCAAAATGCGGTGGCGAAGACCCAGATTGACTATCTCCTCCTCATGAGGTGTGACAGAGGGTTGTGCAAGGATTGCAAGGTGATTCCGGGTGAGATACTCGCGACGTAGAATAGGCTCTTGGTGATGGACGTTGGTATTATGTTAAAAAGGAGGAAAATGTCTACTCAAGGAAGACCGATAATCAGGTGGGGAGCCTTAACTAAGGATAAAGCCCAAGCGTTGGAGGGGCGGTTGTCGGCTATAGGAGCTTGGAGGAGCAGTGGTGACGCGAGCACTATGTAGTCAACGACAGCAGACTGTATTAGGGAGGTTGTGAGAGAGGTGTTAGGGGTCTCGACGGGCGTCTCTGGTGGGCACAAAGGAGACTGGTGGTAGAATGAAGTGGTCCAAGGTAAAGTGGAAGCAAAGAAGGCGGAGTACCTGAAGTTATTGGGGAGCATAGGCGAGGAGGAGAGGCGAGTGTGCATGGATAGGTATAAGGCAGCTAGGAAGGAGGCTAAGCTGGCGGTCACAGAGGCTAAGACTGCGGCTTATGGTCGTATGTACGAGGAATTGGGGGAAAAAGGTAGGGAGAAGAAGTTATTCCGGCTGGCCAAGTTGAGAGAGAGGAAGGCTCGGGATTTGGACCAAATGAGATGCATCAAGGACGAAGTTGGTAGAGTATTGATGGAAGATGCCCAGATTAAGAGGAGATGGCAGACTTACTTTCGTAAACTTCTGGATGAAGAAGGGGATCGGGATATTGTGCTAGGAGAATTGGAGCATTCCGAGAGTCACCGTGACTTTGGGTACTGCAGGTGTATCGAGGTTAAGGAGGTCGTGGGAGCTATGCATAAGATAAGTAGGGGCAGAGCGATCAGGCCAGATGAGATTCCGGTGGAATTTTGGAAGTGTGTGGGGAGAGCAGGTTTGGAGTGGTTGACTAGGTTGTTTAATATTATTTTTAAGGGGAAAAGGATGCCGAATGAGTGGAGGTGGAGTACGGTAGTTCCATTTATAAGAACAAAGGTGATATCCAGAGTTGTAACAATTATAGGGGTATCAAATTACTGAGTCATACCATGAAAGTGTGGGAGAGGGTGGTTGAAGCGAGGGTGAGGATGACGGTGTCTGTATCCGACAACCAGTTCGGATTTATGCCGGGTCGTTTGACTACAAAAGCTATACACCTTGTTAGAAGGTTGGTGGAACTATACAGAGAGAGGAAGAAGGATCTGCACATGGTGTTTATTGACCTAGAGAAAGCATATGACAAGGTTCCTAGAGAAATTCTCTGGAGATGCCTGGAGGCAAAAGGTGTGTCGGTTCCCTACATTATGGCGATTAAGGACATGTATGATGGGGCTAAAACTCGGGTTAGGACAGTAGGAGGCGACTCTGAGCATTTTCCTGTTGTAATGGGACTACACCAAGGTTCTGCGCTCAGTCCGTTCTTATTCGCCCTAGTGATGGACGCGTTAACACACCATATTCAAGGGGATGTGCCATGGTGCATGCTATTCGCCGATGACATAAATTCTGATTGATGAGTCGCGAGCCGGTATTAACGAGAGGCTGGAGGTTTGGAGACAGGCTCTTGAGTCTAAGGGTTTCAAGCTGAGCAGGACAAAGTCAGAATACCTGGAGTGCAAGTTCAGCGCTGAGCCAGGGGAAGTGGGCGTGGATGTGAGGCTTGATTCGCAGGTCATCCCGAGTAGAGGCAGCTTCAAGTACCTTAGTTTGGTTATCTAGGGGGAGGGGAGATCGACGAGGATGTCACATACCGTATTGGGGTAGGATGGATGAAGTGGAGGTTAGCATCTGGAGTCCTGTGTGACAAGAGAGTGCCACCGAACTCAAAGGTAAGTTTTATAAAGCGGTGGTTAGACCGGCCATGATGTATGGGGCTGAGTGTTGGCCTGTTAAGAACTCACATATCCAGAAGATGAAAGTAGCAGAGATGAGGATGTTGCGGTGGATGTGCGGGCACACTAAGATAGATAAGATTAGGAATGATGATATTTGGGAGAAGGTGCATGTGGCTCCCATTGATGACAAGATGCGGGAAGCGAGGCTTAGATGGTTCGGACATGTTCAGAGGAGAAGCCCAGATGCTCCGGTATGGAGGTGTGAGTAGCTAGTTACGGAGGGCACGAGAAGAGGTAGAGGGCGGCCTAAGACATATTGGGGAGAGGTGATCAGGCAGGATATGGCGAGGCTCCAGATTTCCGAGGACATGACACTTGATAGGAAGATGTGGAGGTTGAGTATTAGGGTTGTAGGTTAGGAGGTAGTTGAGTCATGCCTTACTTCGGAACATGGTGGGACTAGCCATGTATTTTTTTTTTTTTTTTTTTTAAAGATAACTAGTGGGAATGTTCTGGCTTACTATTTCTCTTTTCAGTGCAGGTCCTATTTACTAGCTATCGCTTTTGATTTACATCTTTCTTCTAGATTTCATGAGGTTCCTATTTTACTTATGACTGTTGTGGTGATACTAATATTTACTAATATTGTCTCCCTTTACTTTGCATCTTTCTTCTGGATTTCATGGTGTTCCTATTTATCCTATGATTGTTGTTGTGATACTAATATTGTCTCCTTTTTATCCTTTTGTCTTCTTTTTTTTGAGCCGAGGGTCTTTCGGAAACAGCCTCTCTACTCCTTCGGGGTAGGGGTAAGGTCTGCGTACACACTACCCTCCCCAGACCCCATTAGTGGGATTTTACTAGGTTATTGTTGTTGTTGTAACATCGACGTAATATTGCGGGGCGTAACATCATTCCCCCTTTTGGAGCATTCGTCCTCGAATGTTAACTAATGTATTTATCGGTCTCATAAATGGATGGCTCTTACGAATGGTTTTAATACAGTTCTTTCCATTTAGGCAACTGTTCTGTGAATAAATCCAAAGGACAGGGCATTCCCCCCTTTAGGCCTCTTTCTCACATCACGACTCGTGGTCGGAATCCTTCCAATCTTGTAACTGTTGCTACCTTTTATCATGCAGCCTGTACGACTCTAACTTTGTAAGTGCGCCTATGCGACTCTTCTCTCCTTTTTTTCCTCCAGCTTTTAGCCAATCTCTAGACCTCACTTTGTAAACATATATAGAGCTTAATAAGATGTCCCTCTGGGCATCTATAGGTATACTGAAGTTCTTCGCTCGGTACTTTGTCGAACTTACGAATATTGTTATATCTTATTTCATAGACCTAGTTATTCATCCGTATGACTTTACTGCATCGAGGTAGGTCATACTATACCATAACTCTTACCTTGGTTTTATTATTATCGAGGTCTGCTACCCAATTCCAGGTTACTCTCTCGCTTCTTATCATATATGTATAAATCTAAGTCTTTCAATGCTTCCTCATTACTGTTTATCTTAAGAATGACAACCTACTCTCATCTCATACTTTGTAACTCTTACCCATCCATTGTTGATTCACCTTAATATTGATCTATAATCTACCATTGATAACTTGACTTTTTTATATAACACTATCGCTAGGGCTTACGTCTCATCGAGGAATATCTGAAATGATTAGATTGATCCACCTAGGGGCGATACTATACTTCCATAACCGTATTTTATAGCATCCCAATGTGACTCACCTTACATGGGTATTTTAATCCAGTACAATTCATGAAATCCTCTTCAAATCATTACTCAATTGAAGGCCCAAATGTCATCCTTTATCTATCACAATCACACCCTCATTCTACTACCAGGGCAGCATTCCATCTCTTCTAAATGCTACTAGTCTTAGACTCCTTTGAGTTTATTCAGGCTATACTGAGTTTTCTATAACTTAGAGAAACCATCAGCTCTTCTTGTTTTCTTGGGCTTAATCCCGAGAACTTATCCATTTTTGTCACCTTCTCACTCGCCTTTTCTTATCCTTACTGTCTTCCTAAAACCTTATCGCTCTACTATACTTTAGCTTGTGACTTACACATATTCATTTATACTACTCGCAACCTTCCTTCAATTTGCTTGAACCATAAATTTCCTTGTGTCATTCTGGAACATCAAGTGGGACATCACATCATTTCAAACTTTTCTTTACTCTCTTAACTAGAACTCTCGATACCTAGAAACCATAGGCTGGAAGGTATGCCACTGACGACACTGCTATCATTCCTGGATACTGAATCCCAGCACTTCTAGCCTTTTATCTGAAGTATGAACTATTATCACATCTTTTATCTCTTTCATAACCTTCTTTCCACATAGGTATAATTCACATCCACAACTTGAAGCTCTATTATAATACTTGCACCTTTGGTGCATACACAACCCGGTGGGAGCTTCATACTGACTTCTTATGAGGCTGGTACTTCTTCTAACTGGCTTTATCGTAAAGCCGTTATAGAATATGGTTGTTGTACTATCTCTCTTGTACCTCTGATATTAGAGTAAGTCTGCAATGTTCTTAATCACGATTTCTATAATTTTCTAGGTCTAATAATCAAAATCTTGATTTATTTGGTTGATGTAACTCTTTAGTTTCCTCTTCCTTCTGATCAGCCTTCATGTAGGCTTGAGCTATTTTCCGATCTGCGGCTCCTGGTATTAGTTATTACTTTAGCCTTCCATGGGCGTTATAGAATATCCATGGTACAATCTTCTAACAATTCAATCCTTTGTTTATACCCTGGGCTAAATTATTTCTTTTAACTTATACCGGAGTCTTCTACGGCTGTATGAATGTCAGTATATATGCTGCATGGATAATATTCCGAAATCGTAAGTGCGTTCATGACATAACTAGCTCTGGATCACTGATCGAATAATTCCTTCTGTTCCTTCTCAGCTTTCTTTAAACGTAGGCAATTATTTTTCCTAGTCTTTCTGCCCCCTTGTTGCGTGCATACTTAACTTATCTTAGTGCCCATACATATTGGAATTCCATACCACTCATATGATCTTGAATATCATTTCTGAATTTTACTTCCTATCCGTTAGCCATGGTAGGTGCCACTTTCTTATGGAGTGCATACAACGTTGTTGTGAGACTGTTGTTATAAGATCACTTCCTCTTTAGGTCACTGAGCTTAGGTCGAAGCCTTCTTCCTTACTTCTTCAACTAGTCTTTCATTGTAGCACTTAGGGAGGACCCTCTGATTCTTGCAAGGCTGCGAGCTTATTACATCGTTTATCGGGCGGAATTTTTTATGTTCTTTCTTACTTGTAATTATCCTTACTTACTTACCTTTATGCCCTTGTACTTGTAGGGTTGCTTCTGAGCTGATATTTTGATTGTCTTCCCAGTAGCACTCTCTTTTTCCTCTGTAACACTCATACGGTACCTTTAACTACTCCAACTCCTATCTTAATATTTCTCAAGGTTACGTTATCATATCTGCGAGACTGAATTCACTATATTGGGTTTTACTATGTTTATCTTGAACGATCTGCTGATTCGTCTGTAACCACCTGTCTAGCCATAACTAGGCTCTTCCTGAGTCAACTTCTAACTACTATTTGGCCCATTCTCATATCAATATTCCACGTAATCTTTCTTGGGTTATTCATTTTTTCTTAACTTACCTCTCGCACTGGCTCCTTATTTATCAAAAACATCCCGGGCCGGAACCCTTACTTCCCCTCCTTGACGTCGTGCTTGCATAATGTTCTGGAATCGTAGCATATCTGTAGGATTTGAATAAGTGCAATATCATCCCTTTCTCATTTTTATCGCATTCTTCCTTTACCATTCCATAGTTACTAGAACCACTTAATTCTGACTTAATGCCACATCACTCCATATTCCCCCCTTTTGGGGAGTACTATGATTTAGTGTTACGATGATCTACGTATAGATGTTTTACCTCTTTATCTTTAGCATCTTTTCACATCATCGATGACCCTTAATCGCCTCGCGGTAATCCTTCTATACCAAGGATAATAAATTTCCTTACTCGCGAGGGTCACACTTAGTATAACTGGAACATACAGTGCCTTAAGCTGAACTTTGCTCACATTGCTTGCTTTAGGGAAGCGTCTTCCTGAATGACCATTCTCTGAATTTCTCATGATTCTTCTTCTGTTGTCCATTCTATTATCGCCGAAACAAAATATGAAATTCTTATGACGTCGACCATTATCAAATCATTCAGTCCCTAATTCATGTTTAGTTTATCTTGTTCACCAGCCCATACTGATTTCTATTACTTTAAGGTCTAACTTTTCCTTCTGGTAGTCGCGTTGGAGTCACAAACTTATTTCTCGAAATGAGGATATGACTTTATGGCCTATACTCTTTTGTTGTCTCAAGGCCTGTCACCTCTCGTCTTTTCTTTCACTTGACTATAGACTCTGTAATACTGTCATCTTTTGATCTACCGTTGTCATCCATGTATCATATCTTACTCATAATGCTTCATTAACTCTTTTCTTATTTCCTGCTAACATTTATGTCTATCTCTTTATTCTGAAAACTCTAATAAGACATCATTTTGATTTTTGCTCCCCTTTGCTCCATCCAGTGGCTCTTCGGGTTGCTTAACATTCTCGCTCTACTAGGGATGCGAGCCACACTAAGGTAATATTTATCCCTTCTAGGCTTTCAGTGCCTATCTTCTGAATTTTTTTTGATTATGCTAATATTCACATCTAATTGTAATATTCTAGAGTGCACCATCTGGGTGCCTCACAAGGAGATCTATTAGCACCTTTCGAAAATGTCAACTAACACAAACAATCTATTCACTATTTTGGATTACTCTAACCCCAGCCGGATCCTAATATCCCGTCTTTTTCTTAAACTACAACTGTTAGCCCCCAATAGGGTATAACTGAGATGGGTGTGGCCAATTCTACATACCTCTGTTAGTGTTGAAGGTAACTCACAATGCTTATATTTTTCTGCCAGAGTTGAAAATACCGATAATTTTCATTAACTGGGTACCTCGTACCCTTCTCATCTTGCTCCTTTTACTTGTTGAAGCTTGTATCTATCTTCTGAATCTCTCATTGGCTTTCACCATAGGGGTGGATAGATATTCTTTGCCTTAAGGATCCTTATCAAGAGGCTTACATATCTTAGTACACATATGATCTACTGAAGATCTTACATTTACTCATCACAAGCATCATACAAAATTGAGTTCATCTGACTCAACTCTTTCACAGCCACCTGCAATCTCTTACCAACCGTCTTTCTAGATGTAGGCATCGTCGTATTATGAATAAGATAGAGTTTAGAAAATTGAGTTCTTACAACTGAGCTCTACCACACAATCTAGAGTAAGAAGAAAGAGTGATAGTCCTAAATGCCTAGTAGCCTCCTGCTTATAAGTGTGGTGCACAACACACCTATAAACAAGACTCTTTTAGACACGGCTTGTAGACTCCCTAGGACAGAATTGCTCTGATACCACTTTTGTCATGCCCCGAACCTGGAGGGCGAGACCGGCACCTAGTGCCTCACCTATGCTTGTGTACCAACTTGCAACTAAGGGACTCTGAACATATAATGTCATACTTTGGCCATGGGCCATATTGCAAGACAATTTGCGAACACTGACTAAACATCAATATAAAGCCGGGCCGACAAGGCCGTCATAACTACTACAGCTGGCAAACCAACAAAATATACATACAAGGCTTACAAGCCCAACATACTCCACTAACTGACATGATATGTCTACAAGCCTCTACTGATGGATGTACTGTGATCGAAATAGGACCCCGACCTATCCATAACATATATATACATATATACACAAGATGTACGTAAAACTCTAGACCCGGCAACTCCGAAGGACGCAGATCTTACCGATCAAGCTGAACTCGGGCAACACCTACTGAGGAGGTCTACTTGTCTGTCTGTCTGAACCTGCACGCATAAAATGCAGCGTCCCCGGCAAAAGGGACGACAATACAAAATAATGTACCGAGTATGTAAGGCAACAAAATAACTGAAAGCTGAAACTAAACTGATAATATAATAACTGAAAGTAACTGGGCGTCAAAGATAATCTGAATATATGCTTACCTACTGATACTAACTCAACTCTATCAATATAATAAGTAAAATAGTTGTCCGGCCTTATAGAGATCGGTATATATAACTGCTCTGCCATAGTAGGCTCGCTCATAGGGGCTTGACCATACTAGGCTCTGTATCTCGGCGATTTTGGACTCGCTTATAGGTGCTAGGCCACAGTAGGCTCGGTATATAACTTACCATCTGATCAGAGGTTACCCAATAGGGGCCTGCCCACTGATTATAGCTCGATGGTGATGAAAATACTGTATATATATATATACACAGAACCTCTTCTCTCTTGACTAGAAGAAGACAATACTCAATTGAATATAAAGTCTCGATAAGGGAGAATACTGTAATTTATGAGACTAGGATAATGTACATAAGTTCAGGAATACAGAGGATAATGTACATAAGTTCAGGAATACAGACTTCTCTTTATGCCTCTTTATCAAACTCGTGTAATTACGAGATCATGCCAAAATGAAGGAAGGGCTTAGCCATAACATACCTGGAGTAGGCAAAAATCCGTATGATATTCTTTAGAAAGATTGCACTATACTCCCTTAGAATCGCAAAATCTCACGTTGCTTAAGATGCTATGAAATCAAGTGCTCCATCGTGTGTTATTTTGGTGTTGTAGTAGGAAAATGTTATGTATTCTCTTAATACATTCTAACGTATCTTTGTAATAGAAAGAACATTATAATTAAATCCCTTGAACATCTAAAGACCAAATGAAGCAGAATGGTTACAAATCTTCTAAGTATATGTTTTACACGTAATGAAGAATGCAGTGACTTGTGTTTATAAATTTAGTTTTCCACCTTTCAATTTGATTTATGAGTCACTTAGTTTGAAGGGTGGGCTTCCACGTTGAGAAATTTAATCTTTATCCAATAATTCCCTAATTAATTAGGTAATATCCCATTACCCAATAGTTAACCAATTACCCACATAATAAAGAATTATCTCAAACTACTTAAAATACTACTCAATTTTAATACACCTTATACATCATACTATCATGCTCATGTAGTACCTTGTATGACACTAATCTATAAATATGGGGTATTGTAGCTTGGACCGTATTTTATCTCAAAATGTCAAACTTCAATGAAATTTATTTTCTTCGATTTGCTTACCCTCTCGCCTTCACGAATTTACTCGTCACTTGTTTGAAATAACATAATACTCATAATCTCCAATTAATCTTGTCCTTGAACTGATGCAAATTATCTTACGATAAATTTAACATACAATACTACAGGGTATAACATCGTCGTAATATAATACTGCGGAGCGTAACATCAATGTAATACTGCGGGGCGTAACAACATGCTTGAAATAGTATTGCAAAATCAAGAGAGATCCGACACTTCAATGAAGTATATGACTGAGCTTGTGGGTTCTCACACCGCATCTATTCAAAAGTTGGAGATACAAATGAGCGATCTTTCAAGAGATCAAAATCCGAAGCAAAAAGGCATACTCCCAAGTGATACAATTGCAAACCCAAAAGGTAGTGGGAGTGGTCCAACTTCTCATTATATGGCAATCACAACTCGAAGTGGGAAACTACTTCAAGGACAAAATGAACAAGTGGTCGAAGTGGAAGATTCTGAATAAGAAGTCGAGGCACAAGTTGAGGTGCCAATTATTGTTGAAGTTGAAAGACTCCCAAAGACGGTGAGAACTCAAAAAGTGAACCATGAAGAGATTAAGGAAAAGGTAATAGAGGCACCCAAAACTCTAGCACCAATTCCTAGATCTCCTCCTCCTTTCCCTCAAAGAATTGCTAGAAAGGTTGATGATAGCAAACTCGAGAAGTTCTATGACATCCTAAAGCAATTATTGGTGAACATTCTATTTGTGGAAGCATTTCAAGAGATGCCGGGTTTTGCTAAGTACTTGAAGAACTTGATCACTAAAAATAAAACTACCAAGAAGGAGCTGGTGAACATGACTCACCGGGTTAGTTCCATCATTGCAACAACCGTTGTCCAAAAGAAAGAGGACCCGGGAGCCTTCACCATTCCATGCACTATTGGATTGCGCGATTTTGCACGAGCCCTTTGTGATAATGGGGCTAGCGTCAACTTAATGCCCCTTGCTATTTACAAGCAAGCGGGATAGGTATGATTAGGCCTACAAGTATGAGGTTGCAAATGGCCGACCGTTCAATAAAGCGACCGGTGGGAATAGTTGATGATGTGCTTGTGAAAGTGGGGAAGTTTCTCCTCCCTGCCGACTTTGTTATTCTCGATTGTGCTGTTGATAAAGAGATTCCTATCATCTTGAGGGGACTATTCCTTGCTACCGGGAGGGCACTCATGGATTCAGAATGAAATGAGAACAAGTTCCGAGTTAATGACGAAGACGTTACCTTTCAAGCGAGTAACGATATGAAATTTTCACATGCATACGAAAGTATTTCAGACATTGATGTTGTTGATGAGGTAGAGGATGCAGTCGAGGTGAAGATGGAAGAGGAATGCCTGGGTGAGGCATTGACGACTATTTTGGTGAATATTGATTGTGAGGACATGGAAGGATACATGAAATAGGTGAATGCATTGGAAGGGCTTGGGTCCTACATTTATGCACCAAAGAAGCTTTCTCTTGACTTAGATACAATTGGAGCCGGAATTTGTGAGCACAAGATACAATTGGAGCAAGAGAGCAAACCTAGCGTGGAGCATCAAAGAAGGTTAAATCCTTCCATGCAAGAGGTGGTGAAGAAAAATATCATAAAATAGTTGGACGCCGGGGCTGTCAACCCTATTACCGATAGTCCTTGGGTTAGTCCGGTGCAATGTGTGCTAAAGAAAGAAGGCATGACCGTAATTCAAAACGACAAAAATGAACTCATCCCAACGAGGACGGTGACCGGGTCGAGAGTTTGCATGGACTACCGGAAGCTCAATAGTGCTACTTGCAAAGACCATTTTTCTATGCCTTTTATTGATCAAATGCTTGATCGGCTAGCGGGAAGGTCATTTTATTGCTTCTTGGATTATTATTACGGCTACAACCAAATCAACATCACCTTAGAGAACCAAGAGAAGACGATATTCACATGTCTGTATGGGACATTTGCCTTTAGCCGGATACAATTTGGGCTATACAATGCCCCGACCATTTTTCAGCGATGCATGATGTCAATCTTCTCATTAATTTAATAATTACAAAAAATTATGCAAATAATTTGGAATGAAGAATGATTGAATGTGAACGTCACATGATAAAATTAGGGATATTTATGTGCAACAAAATATATGCAAGGATGTGTATAAAGAAAGTGTGTGAAATAGTTAAATTTAATGACTAAGTGAAGTGTATCATCAAGTATAGTATTTATAAATTAATCAAATGACTTTGAGTTGAAAGGAATAATCTCGAAAGAATTTAGTTGTAAATAAGATCAACTATTATAAGAAAACATGTCTACAAATGATTGATCAAGTTTGGAAAAAGGAATTACCTTTGAATAGTCTTTTTTATGTAATGAATAGGGTAAGAAGAGAGTTGATTAATATTTACAAAAAAAATTATTAAAATAAATTAATTAAAGGACAATTAATTATGGCAAATGAATAATGAAATACGTTTATATTTATGTGCATGTGTAGTAAAAGGTAAATAACAAAATGTATGAAATGACTTTTATTTATTTGAAATTAGTGCACAAGATGTGAAAAATGCAATTTAATATTTTTAAAAGAATGGATTAGATAAGAAGGGAACAATATATGATTTGACTAAAGTACAAAGTTTAATGAAGGATAAAGTACAATGCAAGAAAAGGTTAAAGGATGTACGAACACTATATCTTACACTTTTAATCTAGTAAAAAAAGTATGGAAGAGTTTGTTTTAAAATGATGATTAGTAAAAGTGAAAAAGAATAACATTTGAGCAATCTTAGTATATAATGGATAAAAGAGTTGATTTGATGAATAATGAATGAATATGGTATAGAAAAAGATGTATCAAAATACGTATGACATAAACAATTATTGTATCAATAGAAGAAAAATATTTGTGCTAACAATGAATTATTATTCGATGAGTAACTAAAGACTATTTTTAGAGCCATGGTCTCAGAATACAATTATGTGACCCAAACCCGAATGACTATAGGCCTAAGTTTCTCAAAGAATGGTATGATAGTCCAACTACAATTCCCTACTTAAGATGTGTTAATTAAAGAACAATTTACATATAAAATGATTCAAAAAGGTGCTCATACAATTGTAAGACATAGACAAAATTATCTATTTTATTTTTTGAAAGATGACATGTTTTTATTTTATGTATGTCTAGTTTAACTAGTTGAATGTATATCAATCACATTATGAATGTATTTAACAACATAGCATACATGCACAATTTTATGAACTCGCGTAATATACAATATTACAGATTATATTATTAACTAGATGCAATTTCCTAAGTGGTTAGCAAATAGATAATATTAAAGCAAGTAAGCAAACACATATATCTACTACTTTACTATACTTTACGTTTTAGGTACATCCAAGAAAAGGAAGTATAAAGTGGGGATCAATGAGGGATTTGTCTTCGATCTTTCTCCAAATGCCGTCCTCCGAAAGCAACTTTGTATGATAGTACCTCGTAAGACAAGAAAAGTGAAGTTCTTAGTAAAATAATATAACGTAAAATATAAGCTAGTAAAGTGACATGTTTTTGAAATGGTTTTTGTTTTAAAAATACTTTTGGAAAATTACTCTTGAAATGATTTGAAAGAATGTTTTTGTTTTTGAAAGATTGTTTGAAAAAATATGTTTGGGAAATTATTTTTGGAAAATAGTTTTAAAAATAATATAGGAGGCTCGGACATATATTTTTCGATATCCATCTAGACATGAGAATGGGAACCACTTCGGTTGCGACTAGGGTGGCCAACCGTGTCACCCTCCAAAGGTTGTTGGTTCATTGCATTCTCGTCTTTTATGTTCCAATCTCGTCTTTTATTTTTTGATATTTATCATCATTGCCTCGTTATTTCGGGCCCAGTCCGAAGGGTCGTTCGTGGTGTCGTGGCCTCAAAAAATTAATCTCATCAGCCCGGGTGTTGTATCAACAGCAGCGAATCACGGTAGAAAATCACACCAAAGTTTTGACCTCAAATTACTTTCTACATGCATTCGATATTGTCCGAACAAAGTCCATTCGTATCCAATATCTAAAACCAACAGAAATTGCCACGAAGTATTCTCTGCTCACCAAAATTGGTCAGAAACAGTGGTGACAATATTTAAAGTCCAATGCTCACGTTTGAAACCATCATAACAATATAATTAAAATTTCAGCAGCAGAATTATAGATATAACACCCAACATGTCACGACCCAAAATTCGCTACACGCCGTGATGACGCCCAACGTCATCGTTAGGCAAGCCAACACTTAATTATTCATTTTATTATTTTTAAAATCATGAATCTTATTTAGATAGAGAGGTCAGTGCGTTAGAATAAATCGTAGTTACACACAATTTAATTAAAATAATGAGTAAAAGTGTATCAACGTAAAATAATCCATAAACAAATTCTAGAACACCTCCAAATCCCGGTATCACAAGTGCATGAGTATCTATTAGAAGGTACAATAACAATACAACATCTGTCTGGAAACAAGTTAGATAGAAAAATATAAATATTCTGATGGAGACTCTGTATGCTGCGGATCATAACATGGGATACAGCTCACTGTAAAGTCCTCACAGTAGATGCGCCTTTACGTTTAAAAGACCACCAGAAATATATACCTGCACAATAAGTGCAGAAGTGTAGCATGAGTACGTAAATCAACGCGTATCCAGTAAGTATTTAGCCTAACCCCGGAGAAGTAGTGACGAGGGGTCGGCATCGACACTTACTAGTTGTCTAATAAATCAAGTACAGTAGAAAGTTAACAAGTATGAGGCATGATAAATAAACAGTGTAAACAAATATAGGTACGTGGTACGATCCTCCTATGAACAGTAAACACAAGCTCCCAATTATATGTTACCTTCTCAACCGGAGTATATATAAAATGGTCCCCACCAAATAGGTCATCACAACTCAAATCAGGAAAATTCACGGATACACTGGCTTTTTGTCAAATATTACGCACGATTCTGCCGAGGCGAATGACCTGATGCCATAAGAGTGATTCATGAAGTTGCTGAGGCGAACGGCCCGATCTCATAAGAGTATTTATAGAAATGCCGAGGCGAACGACCCGATCCCATTAGATTATGATACATGATACTGCCGAGGCGAACAACCCGATCCCATAAGAATATGGTACATAATCCTGCCGAGACGAGCGGTCCGATCCCATTAGAATAAGAAACTTTAACGGGTCCTTGACCCCATTCACGAATATACATGTGAGTTATGAAATTTAAGGAAGCTTTTCGATGAAAATATACAACGCGGGAGAAATAAAGGAATAGCGAGTCTATCACTCCACGCAAGCTAGTTTCAGGTCGTAACACGAAATAAAGGAATTAAACAGGCAAGGATAACTCAAATAGTACAATTAAAACATGGCGTGAACCTAAGTCTACCCGGACATAATTAGGAATCCTAGCATACGCACGGACACTCGTCACCTCATACGTGTACAGCTCCCACAACATATTTGTTACGACCCCAAATCCCCTACGTAGGATGTCGTGGTAGCACCTAGTCTCTAAGACTAGGTAAGCCTAACAAAACATGCGGAATAACGGAATAATAATTTAAATCTCGAAACATTAACAACTATATGAAATGGAATTTGTAACTCAACATGTACATCTCCCAAAAACTCGGTGTAAATACAAGTCGCAAGCTCTAGATATAGTACTGAACACTCATATACATCACTGTCTACAAAGATATAAAGAAATAAGAAAAGAACAGGATAGAAAGGGACTCCGAGACCTGCGGTCGCGGGCAGGTGTACCTTGAAGTCTCCAATAAGGAAGCCACGCGATGCGCTAACACCGAGGCTGATAGGAGGTCTCTGGATCTGCACAAAACATGTGCAGAAGTGTAGTATGAGTGCACCACAGCGGTACCCAGTAAGTGCCAAGCCTAACCTCGGAAGAGTAGTGATGAGGTCAGGTCAAGGCCCTACTGGAGATAATAAGAAACAAACAGAAGATATAATGATATAATAAAAATGTCAGGGAAGTGAACAATAAAGAATTTACGGGAAGTAATAATACGGAATCAAGGAAAGCTAATACAACACGAAAGGAAAACAAAAATTTTACATGTTAAGGTAACAACAACCAAACAATACAGCAAATAAAGAAGATCAATAGAGGCACTCCCGAGGTACCGCCTCATAGCCCCAAATCCTAAAATAACTCACAGTATTTCCTTATATCACAGTGGGATCCTTTATATTTGGTTTTGAAAATTATTTCTCGTGAAATAGCATCCCGTATTTTAGCCCACCTTATCACACTGCATGGCTTCTAGTAGTTTCCCTACTAGCCACGCGTATCAAGCCCACCTTATCTCACTGCATGCATTTCAATATCCAGACCTTCTACCACTACATGCGTATCAATAATCACAACGGCACGACAGAAACCTCATGCAAACAATAACAACGGCACAACAGAAATCTCGTGTAAACAATAACAACCGCACGACAGAAACCTCGTGCAACAATAATAATAGCATGGCAGAAACCTCGTGCAAACAACCAAACAATCACCTCAACAATAACACGAAAGCCAAAACACAACAACTAAATAAATGATATTTCACAACTTACACCTTGCCTCAAAAGAACCACAACCTTGCAATTCAACCCCAAACTCAACAGCAAGATATTTCAAGGATAGCAATTTCAAGTAAAGAAATCCACAGTTAAGTAATGAATATGGAAATCAAGAAAAGCCAGTAACTCAACTAAACATTTGATACAAGTTGCAAATAGGAGATAAGACAAGTAGACATGTGAAATTAGGCTAAACATGATGATTACAACATGCTACAGTAACTCAATTAAGACATGAAAAGGAAATTACGAGCTAAAATCGGAATTCCAACATTTAGCCCATGTACACACTCGTCTCCTTGCGTACACGGCCTTCACATATCACAAATTATAGCCACAATACCAAATCCGAAGGGGAATTTCCCCCACACAAGGTTAGACAAGTCACTTACCTCAAACCACGCTCAATCAATGAATTAGAAGGCCTTTCCCTCGATTTTCAACTCCGAACGGCTCGAATCTAGCCAAAATAATTTCATACTATAAATATCACTATAGGAAACTAATTTAAATAATGAAATAATGATCTTAGCTAAGAATTGAAAAATCTCTTCAAAAAGTCGATGATAGGTGTGAGGCGGTCGATGTCAAATATAATAACTCAACTAGGTTGGGGTCGAATCTCACAGGGAATATGTGTGAAAAGGTTACTCGAATAGCGTAAAACTTGACTTATGCTGTATTTCTACTCCTTTAGTTTAAAAAGAGTTTTATAATTGTGAATTATCAAGAAAATCTATTTTGTTAAGAGAATTTGATTAATTTGATTAAGAAACCATGGTTGTATCCCCATCAATGGAATGTAATGCTATCAGTATTAATATGATATATTTCTAATGGAAGGTCCTTTGATATGCAAATGATTCCTAAATGACTACCCAATATTTTTCAATAATTAGGTAGTATTTCTTCTTTTTGATTTTTCCAAATATAAAAGAGTTACAATTAAGAACAACCAATTTATGCCAAGTAGAACGCACTTATCCCTACGCGATTCTATTAAACAAGGTTTAAAGCATTGAGTTCTTGCTATTCAATTCTACCAAACCCTAACCCACTTTTCCAAGTAAAGATAGAGTAAAATGGCACTAGTCAATGTTTCAAACCATCAACCCTAAATGAAGCATGAGAAATGAATAGAAATCAACCAACCATTATATATATATATATATATATATATATATATTCAATGGTTAATACTCATTAACATTACACCCACTTAGGGTCCACAACCTTAGTATTTAAAGTTAGATACTCATACTAGAATACAAGAAGAAAATAATAAATAAAGTCATAAAACTTACAAAGAGGACACGTCTTGGAATCTCTCTCAAAAGCTTCCAAAATAATGGTGTATTCAATATTCTAAGTGTAGCCTCTTTTTCAAACAAGATGGTCCACAAAAGCCTAATCATTCTATTTATAATGGTCTAAAAGTCGTGGTCAAAAAGTGACAAAAATGACCCTGCAGATCAAGTCTGCTACCGCAGAATGGGTCGCAGAACGCATTCGCGGTCTTCACATCTTCATTTTCACCGCAGAATTGATCACAAAGTTTTCCAGGTTTCCATCGCATTTTGTTTATGCGGTCCGCATATTGGTTTCGCGACCGCATATCGTACCGCAAATTCATCTTCACTGGAACTCCTTTTGCATTTGTGTGATCACTATGCGGTCCGTACAAGAGTTATGCGACCTCACAATGGATCGCAGGTTTGACTCTCAGATACTGGGATGGTCTGCTTCACTCTGCGATGGGTCTGCGGTCCGCACATCACTTTTGCAGTCGCAGACCTACCGCATTTCTGCCTTTCCATGGGTTTTTGTAATCTTTTTCATGTTCTTAGTTCTTCAAGTCTGGTTTCGTGCAAAATACCAAAACTACATAAGAAATGACATATAATGCTTTAAAAGATGAGCTAAAGTCTACGTAATTAGTATCAAAAGTGCCGCATTTCTATGGCACATCAACACCCCCAACTTATTCTCTTGCTTGCCCTCAAGCAACTAAAAAGTCAATCTTCCAAACACTAATCTACTTCCGACTGGTCACAATGCAATAATGACTATGGATGGTGCTGACTGTTAGCTAACAAGCATGTAACTTCTTTTATTCACCCGTCTTTGAAGACAAAGATCATCTAAGAGTTTGAATAATCAGTTTGTGAGCTTCGAGCCTCACGAGCTATGACAAAGTGCTACCCATAGCTAGATATGCGCTTGTATCCTACTTCAAGAAGCCTAACTTCTGCTAAATCTTGCAATTCATGCGTGCTCACATCAAAGAAAATCCCCAACTCAACAAATATATACAGGGGATACAATCAAACACTCTTGCACTCAGAAAGAAGGCTAAGTGCTACAAGTATCAGTCCATATCCTTGCCCTTATTTTAACTCATTTCTACTTCCAAAATTATTGGTTGTAGATTAAAAAGGACTTTTGTTTAAGGGTTGTAGTGTAGGCTTCCGGACGGGTTGGATAAATATTTGGGAATATAGTGACTGTACCCTCCTTGAACGCTACACACTTTCTTTTTCGACTAGCACACAATGCCCTTGTTTATATCTGATTGCTACTATCAACCCACCTTGTAGTTCATGACCGCTCCCTAGTTACTTGCCTTACCACGTTCCCTCACCACTCCAATATTCTTTTTTTTATTATTCTTTTTTTATAGTTTGAGGGAACATGAAGCTGTTTGTTTTGGGTATGATGGCTCTAGACTTAGCCGTTCGCTTTACATAACACAACCTCACAAAGCTTAGCTTTTCCACACACTACCTTTATCTATTGTTTCTCAATTTGCACCAACACCCCCAACTTAGGCTTAAAGTATCATTCATAACATTAAAGGAGGGATGGGTTCAAAAGAGGGAGTAATTTCACAAAAAAAGGGACTAGTTTATAAGTGGTAGCCAAAGGAAAGATTAAAGGCTCAACGGGGGATAACTAGGATAATAAATGCACCAGGGAGGTCAATTTGATCAAAAATTAGTTAGCAATAACAAAAAGAGCCTAAGATCATTTCAATACCCGATTATCAACCTAGGATTTGCATTGAGAAAACAACCGGGCAAGTTCTAGACATTACAAGTTGAGCACATGCATTATTTACACAAATTCTCACCATTCACAATGCATGAATTGCTCAAATCGGCATAATTTTATCCCTCAAGTGAATACAAGGCAATTCAAGGCTTCATCACATGATATTTGAGATTCTAAGTAAGCACAAAGTCAAAGAGCGAGCCTCGATTTCATAAACATGACTGACTATTTATTTACAAAATTTGAAGGGTGCAATTTATTTCAAAAAAAAACTTATCACATGCTTGAATCTAGAACAATAGCACCAAACAAGTCAAAACGTTTCATGCTACGGCCATGGTTCTACTATTACACCCTTAGAAAAGAACCCGGCAAAGAAAAATCAAGGGAAATTCATTACTATATAAAAATCTCCACTATTATGATTAAGAGTTTATATACAAGTTACAAAAGTCGAGTACCCTACCCCCAACCTAAGAGCATACATTGAAAAAGTAAGAGCAAAGTTTTAGGGGCTTCTTAGGGCGCACTAGGCGCTTGGATGGGTTGGAATATCTGCTGCGGCCATGGGGATGGGAGCTGACACTGCGTAGGTAGTGGGTGGATCCTATGACTGGACAGTGGTGTCTGAGACCAAAGTAGGAAGCTCTGCCAGTTGCGGAGCTGGGTCCTGGACCTGGGAGCTACTGGCCTCACCCGATGATGGCTGTGTGGTCGTGGTAGTAGCCCTGGAAACCATATCTGCAAGGGAGTGTGTGATAGGTGTCTGCACATCCACCTCCTCCTCACCCAGTTCCTCTGTAGAAACGACAACCTGTTTGCCTCTGTTGTCCCTATGATCATCACCCTCCTCAAATATCCGTTCCTCATCAGTTTCCTCACATGACTCTCTAGATTTCTCATCTGAATGATCATCGGTGTGTGCAACGGAACCCGGAGCTTGTGAAATATCAGTACCATGTGCCTCCTCAGCTGACAAGAGGTTTGTGAAATCCAGATCGAGGCTTGGTATGTGGAAGGTGCCAGTGCCATGCTCCCATTCAACTAGAAGAAGGGTGGTCAAATCAAACTCCAGTATATGCATCTTATGCAGCTCCGACTTGAGCTCAGCTACATCCTTTTTAAGTCGAGGCATGTTCCCAGCTCCACCTCGCTCAACTTTCTTAAGGCGAGCTTCAAAGTGCTTGAGTCAATCCTCATATGATAGATGTTGCTTTTGAAGATCACTTACTGAGGTTTGGAGTGGGGCCAATGCCTTCCAGATGAGCTATGAAAGTTCTTTTGTCAATTTTGTCTACTTTGGCATTTGCATGTTGTTCCAGTAGACCAAGCTTGGAGAGTGCAGGAAGTGAGGCATGTGGTGTCACAGTGGCTGGTCTGGGAGTGGATTTGGAGGTAGCTGGTGCTGAAGAAGTGTCTGGCACTGATTAGGCAGCAGGTGTTGCTAAGGCAGAAGAGGCCGAAGGGAGAGTGAGTGATTGCTCTGGTGGATTTTCAACCACTTTCTCCGAAGCATCATTGTGCCGAGTGATGTCAATGTCCTGGACAACTTTTACTATGCGATCATATTTGGGGAACAGAGGAACTGTTGCGTCTTAACACAAAGAATGGATTAAGCATGGAAAAGGGAGCGAGGTTTCTTTCTGGTTTGCCCGGACCCCAATCTCAGGGAATATAAGTTGTCCCAAATAAATCTTGATACCCGACATGATGCATGAAATGAGGATCACCTTCTCGAGACTGATGTCAGTCTCATTTCTCATAGGCATTATACGAGAACAGACAAAACTTAGTCAGTACTGGCCTTATTGGGTGAAATCCCTCTTGTGAATCTTCTAGTGCGGTGCAATCCAGGGTGGAGTTCCCTTGGCTATGACAGAGGCTACCCAAGCACGCTCAGATTCCTTATTTGCAATCTTTACGTCAAATTCTGCCATGCCTGGCTCCCATTCTTTGAAATATACATCATTGATTGAGTGGGGATCACAGAGTATTTCAACTCCACGGACTAAGACAGAGTTCAAGTGTAAGTCCCCGTAAAATTTCACAAAGGAATTTTAGGTTTCGTTGTGCCAAGGTAGACTTATATGCCGTGGCTTGGACCTTTTGGGTTGAACAGTGTATCGGGGAGTTGAAACAAATCTTCGAAAGTGTAGGGCATTTTTGCGGTTCATTCTGCGACCGCAGATTCACTTTGCGGGCTGCAGATCTGCCGCAGAGTGAAGCAGAAACTTGAGCTAAATTTTAGGATGATTGTGCGGTCCATTATGCGTCCGCATAACCATTTTGCGGGCCGCAGATCCCATCGCAGAACCAACATGAGAAATTTTCGAAGAACGTTCTGCGGTCCATTATTCGATTGCAAAATAGGTCTACGGACTGTAGAGCGGTCGCGGAATGAGGCATAATCGCTCAGTTCTGGAGGGCAATTGTGCGGTCCATTTTGCGGACCGCAGAAGCATTATGTGGTCGCATATGCAACCGTAGATCTGTGACGGGATTCCATTTTTTGATTTTTATAACCCGACCCTATTTTGATAAATAGCCTTTGGGGCTCATTTTGAAGGCAAAAATCTGATATTTTTAGAGAGAAGTGAGAGTGTTCTAGAGAGAGAAGGAAACCCTAGGCTAATTGTTCATGAATCGTTGCTCAAGACTTGGAGAATTCACAAGGATAATTCACAAGGTCTTCATCTAAGAGGTAAGGTTCTAACCCTAGTCGTCAATTTTGAGTTTGGGCAGAAGATGGAAGATTGGGATTGTGATTTTTGTGTATGAGAGTTGTTATTTATGCATGCGTGTAAATATAAGGATGGTGGGAAAGTAATTGAGCTAATATAAGTAAACTCTTGGTATTGAATGGGTTATGGAGTGAAGAAAATCTTGTAGAAGAACTTTGTGGTCAAATCTGCACACCTAGTGTTTGATGAAATGCCTAAATGAGGTGAACCCATGAATATCTTCCTAATTATGATTCAATTTTGCTATGTTTCTAAATAGATTGGGATTTCTAGGATTTTCGGAACATTGTAGTAATTTAAGGAAAGCTCAAAGCAAGGTATGTTGGCTAAACTCTCTTAGAATTGAATCCCACGGTATTCATGTAATTTATGTAAGTCCCGAGTTGTTCATCATAAAATTGGCTATTCTGAATAAGCTTGTGTTGAAAGATATATGTTCAATATGTATCCCAAATACTTTTATCATGTTATGTTATCATCTGAGAATGTGTTCAAAGTATGGGTTGTGCATTAAAAATGTTTCGACTTCAAGTCAAGTTCAAATGAAGGCTATTGTGCTAAATTTTGTGAAAAATCTCTATGTACCTAAGACTCTTAATTGCTCACATGTGTAATAAAAACCTTGATTTGAAACGCCTTGTTGTTGATGATGATGATGATGTTTGAAAGTGAAAAAGGTGAGCATGAAATACTAAATACGGCCGACGTGCCAAGAATGCTTTTATAATTGTGGCCACTAGTGCCAATGAAATGAAAATATGTGAAAGACGTATGAAAGGAGAGGATTGGTAGAAAAGGATGATGTAGATCCACACATCATTGTGGTGAGATGGCCTAGCCGATCGGGTCGTGATCGGACTCCATGCCGCACATGGTGGTGATTGTGTTGGAAATTGTAATTGAAATTGGGATTGTAGTTGATGTCTCGGATGAGATGGCCTAGCCGATCGGGTCGTGATCGGACCCCGTGCTAAAAGTACGGTGGTATTATGAATGGTGGCATATTGGTACTAAAGATCTCCCAACTTAAAATATGGAAATCTATTTGAACAATGTCTTGGTCGTAACTTGAGGTTTGATGTTGTTTGAGGCTTCCACCGATATTATGATTGTTCTTGCTTGTATTATTAATCGTTCTATTAAGAGGGTGTTTTGTCATTCATACTAGTACTATTCCATATGTACTAATGTCCCTTTTGCCGGGGGCGCTGCATCTTCAATGGATGCAGGTGGTTCCACAGCAGGAGACATTGATTAGTGATAGCGGTAAACCCTCTTCCCATATGACTTGGTGAGCCCTACTCGTGTATTGTGTTTGAGGTATAGCCGGGGCCTTGTTGCCGGCACTATCATAGTACTCTTGTGTATTAGAGGCTTTGTAGACAGAGTGTGGGTTGTATATTAGTGCTGCGGAAGTCAAACAGGTTATGTTGTGTTTGAATTACTTGTTCCACTTCAGACAATGAAAATGTGTGTAATTTGAGACTTTAAAATGAAGTAACTAATGGTAATGAATTGGTATTGTATACATGATCTCTTTATTGTCTAACTAATGAAAATATGTATTATATTTATTCAAAAGTGAGTTTGGGTAGAAATTATCTAACATGCTTACTTCACCGGGTTCACTCGGTTGAGCGCCGGTCGCGCTCCTCGAGTTCGGGGCGTGACATCAAGTATCTATGGTTTCTCTTTTGTTCTGAGTTCCTAGATGCAGCATATGGAGCATAAAATTCCCTAACAACTGTCTCGTTGTACTCCCCCGGAACCTTAGTGAAGAACTCCCATCCCCACTTTTGGATGTTTTCTAGCACATGGGGATATTGTTCTGTAAGACCGGTCAAACTCCGCTGCTTTTCTTCGATGAGCTTTCTTTTTTTCAGGCCATCTCTGTACAGAGTCCAAGAGCTGGAGATCCTGAATCTGATATCCTCACCACTCTTTCTGCATGCTTCGGCCTGGAGGTCAACTGGTGGCACAAGGTCAAGCTATGCCTCCTCCTCTTCAGACTGGGAGGTAGGCTAAAATGATTTTCTGGATGTGCCAGGTCGTTTGCGTTGGGATTGCTATGATTGTGGGCTTATAGCTACAGCCCATATCTTTCATCTAGTGGTGAGTGCTTGTGTTGCTAGGGACTTCTTTGGTGCCATTCCAGATGTCGGAAGATCGAGCAAGCCTCTTGGGTGTGAATCGTGCAAGCAAGGTGAGCCTTTCTCTTTTTCTCTGTGTTTTTCTTTTGTGTTTGTTTTTGTTTTTTTCGTGTCTGGGTGCGTGAAATTAGAGAAGATAGATGGAAAGGAGTGAGAGAAAGAAATTAGGGTTTAATACCTGAGAGTTTTGCGGTGAACTTACCATTGCATAACATATTATGCGGCCACATATGTGTTTTGCGATGGATTAGTACCTGGGTGGTGTGCAACAGATATGCAACCCACTCTGCGGTCGCTGAATCATTTTGCGGGCCACAAAAGTTGAATTTTCTATGCATTTTTAAGGCCCAATTTGAATGATGTTCTGCTTGTTTCTGCGACCATTATGCTGTACGCAAACTTTTTATGCGGCTGCATATGTGGCCGCAAAACACAGCTGAAGCTAAGTTTGCTTTCCTTCATTTTCCCTCTGACTTTGCATCCCATTTCTTTATATTTTGAGTAACTTGCATTTTAAACACACACGTCAAACTGTTCAACACTTACAAATAAACCTACCAAAATAAAAATCTAACAAAAAAATGTTACCAACACATGGGTTGCCTCCCAAGAAGCGCTTGATTTAACGCCGCGGCATGATGATGCTGCCCCACTTTGGCTAATCAGTGGTGGGGATTGGTACAGGACCATCCTTGAGTGTGAATTGTTCTACTAGTTGCCTTTCTCCAATGGTTCCGAGGTAATGCTTCACCCTTTGGCCATTTACTTTGAAAGTTCGAGTCCCGTCCCTTGATTCTAACTAAATAGCGCCATAGGAAGACATACTCACAACTTTGAATGGGCCACATCATTTGGATTTGAGTTTGCCCGGAAAGAACTTCAATCTTGAGTTGAAGAGTAATACCAAGTCACCGGATTTGAATTCTCACTTCAAAATCTTCTTATCATGAACAAACTTCATTCTTTCTTTATACATGGTTGCATTCTCATAGGCATGGAAACAGAACTCTTCCATCTCGTTGAGTTGTGTCATCCTTAGATTAGCAGCTTCGGCCCAGTCAAGATTTAACTTTTTCAATGCCCACAAGGCTTTGTGTTCAAGCTCCACTAGCAAGTGACAAGCCTTACCAAAAACCAACCGGTAAGGTGAGGTGCCAATGGGTGTCTTAAATGCCGTTCGATAGGCCCACAATGCATCATCTAGCTTCTTTGACCAGTTGGTCCTGTTTGCATTATAGTTTTTGCTAGAATGTTTTTGATCTACCGGTTGGTGACTTCAACTTGAGCGCTTGACTGAGGATGATAAGTGTCGCGCCCCATTTTTCTCGCGAAAAGCTGGCTTCGACACGTTACAACTCCTTTTAGAATGGGAGATACAGTGCTAAAGGAGAAGAGTCGTCACCTAACGATTTGAAAGGTGCGTTAGGGTAACTCTGTTTGACTAGTCAACGCCACCAAAGATCGGGTAAGGGCTCAAGTTACCTCAAAGAGAAGGTGTTAGGCACTCCTCGAGGTCCACAACTGTGGGTCCCAGTCGAACATAAGATTATGTGGATTACGATTAAGCTAGGTGATCAAGTAAACAAAGGGAATTCAGAAGTCAAAGAACTTTATTACAACATGATTAATACAGATCTTAGTGCGAATATAGGGATACAACTATTTAGATCTAATAACAACATATAAAGAGGAGGGGGGTCCTAAGTTTTTTAGCCTAAAGGATAACCCCGTGCAACATAAATAATATTTTTTAACTCCCTCAAGATGGGGTGTTACTCATATTATTCAGTGGGCACAGACTATCATCTCCTGCTACCCGATTACTATGTTAAAGTTGTTACCTAAAAGCGTTCTAATTCAATTATAGGTCGTACCCTATGCGTGCACTACCCGTCCCATACCTATGGTCCAGGAGGTATTGGTCCTTTACTTTGGATGGTTCTAGACCTCACTTAGGCTGCTCAGAAATGTCAAAACTAGGCGACATACAAAACACATTGAACTTCACATATAGACAGTCAAGGGCTCAAGTTAGCCTTCACACTTAAACAACAAATGCACGCGAAACAGGTTTTTCATGTTAGGCAGTTCCGAATTAAGGAACTTAAATCCATATAGATATGATTTCTATGTGATAAGGCATCAAGGCATGAAAGCAGTTTCAGGAACCAGCATTGTTTATAGACATGATTATAAAGGGTGTTGCACACTGATTATTGAAATTGCAGATTCCTAGTTATTAGTCCTGTAGATGTTGCGCTTAGGTGATTTACGTAATAGAGGGAGTAGAAACTCAGAATTACTCATGCTTTTGGTAACGGCCTAAGTGAGCGATGATCAATATTGAAAGGGTATCATTACCAGTTATTAAGGCAAACAATGGCATCCTATAGGTAGAATTTCTAACGATTAGCACTTGAGAACCTGATTTTATTGTTAAACCTTATAGGCAGGTTTTCTAGGTGAATCATGCGATGCAATGACAAATGAGGTGATCAGAGTCCTATAGGCATGATCTCTAGTGGATATGCTGCAGTAATGCAAATTAATGGAAAATTCAACGATATTTATCTCCTACGGGTAGGTTTTCTAACAACATATAGCAACAAAGATATTGAGGCATTTGAGCTCATGCTTTGCTAATAATCAAGTAGTGCAAGTGTGTGCTTTTTCCTAATTGCGTGATTTCTACAGTGTGCATAGAGAATGAACAACTTAAAGCAAGTGCATCATTCAATCCTATAGGCATGTTATCTATCCATCGCATATTAACATTAGGATCTACCCCATCCCATTTTACTAACAACCCAATCGTTTATACAAAGGATATTATTACAGGCCCAATAATGAATAAAGTAACAATATTACATAACAGTAGACATGCCTATAATAGGCCCAAATAAAATAACTAGATACCCAGCCTTACTGGGACTTCATTACTTCTGGCATAGCATACTCCTTCAATAAAGAACCATACGATCACAGATCCATAGGGGAGTTCAGACCCCTTTCAATGAACCATAGTACCAAGTGTTGCACCACTTGGAACAACCAATATAGAACACAATACATGATAGGGAAGTAGAGTATTAGGGATAGTTTTGGAGGTTAAAGGAATGACTAGGACCAAGCCCTAGTGTGTCAGAGTTCACAAGGGCCTCAACTGGACCCCGAGCAGTGCTCACACTAAGGAGGCCAACAGTAGAACCTAGGTAGCCTTGGCTTTCAGCCGGCTAAGAATAGGAATTTAGAATATTAGAGTAACAAGTAAGGAGAGTGGACAGAAATCACCAGACATAGCATACAACACAACTGGTCAAGTAGCCCAGTAAATTCAGCAAGGTTCACATAGCCAAAGTACCACATATACAACCATAATAGGAATTAGGAGAAGAAACAGGTTTGCAGACATACATAGGTTGCATGAAGTTGAACTGGTTGAAACCTAAGGGTCTAAATTAAGTTAAGTCTAACCTAATGCCATATTAATCAATACTTAGCCATGATGGAGGCATACACACATTGATAATCACAGAAAGGATAGAATAGTAAATGAACCAAGGCATACTGGAAAGGTATTAACATAGGAGTAAAGTCCTAGTCAATAGAAAATAAAGTGTTTGTTGTTTAGAAAATTAGGATAGCACGAAACAAGTTTAGAGAAGATTTTAGGGCAACATTCCATAGAGTTAGTATAATACACAAAGAGCATTCCAATATACATAGAACTCAGTACCCAAAGGTTCATTCAAGTAAAGGGGGAATTTCCATAGAGTTGGGGTAATATCTAAATACAATACGCAGAAATTGGTAACTTAACAGCATACAATCACAATAGTCAAGCTCATATTGGAGTGGACTGCTATTGAAGTCCAGAACTAAACATGTTAAGATACTACAGGGTACAAAACCCATCTCAGAAGACAAAAGATCACAGAGTGCAAATCATAGAGAAGCATAACACAAACAGTAGGCTATCTCATGCATTTAATTAACACAGACCGACATCAAAATATTGAACATTATCATAGTTGAATCATGCTTATGCAAGTTCAAATACATATTGCAAAAGAAGGAGGAAAATTGAACATTGCAGGAGTTTAGACACTAACTAGTAGCAGAATTAAAGAATGAAGAGTGTAATAGCAAAAACCCCAAATCCCCGATGCTTCAGAGTTCACAAGAGCCTCGAGAATGGGTTCCGAGCAGTGCTTGCACCGGAGGAGGTTGTTCAATAATTTAGAGAGTATTCGAGTATAACAGTGAGTGAGTGAGTGAGAGAAGAGAATAGAGAAAACAGTAACAAGGATCAGGATTCAAAAATCTATCTAAGGGGTTTTAGGGGAGGGGTTTACATAGTAGCATATTTCACACATAAAATAGGAAACATGGTAAAATTAAACACAAAATAAAAAAATATGCCAGAATCAATTAGAATCAATTTAGGGTAAATAATACATAGAATAGGAAGTTCAGTAAATTAAACAGAGAATAAGAAAAAATAACATGCAAATAACACTTAAAATAAGGGAATACAACAGATTGAACATAGAATAAGGAAAATATCATACGAATATCAATTAAAATCAGTCTTAGGGCACATAAAAGTAAAAATAGGGAAATACAGTGGGTTAAATAGAAATAAGAAAAATATCGGTCAAACACGAGAAATAGAAGAGTATAATTCGAAAATCAGTAAAGAATAAAGGAAAATCTTGAACTCTAGTTCAAAAGGAAAGCACAGATGGTCGAAAATCTTACTGAAGGCGGTGGAATCCGATTTGAGAATTGGTACTTGCCAAAATTGGGGCAAGTACTATGTAACACTATAGTCTTGCAAATAATACTGAGGTAACACATAAAAGGCAAGAGAATCATGGAGGGAATCCATGATTGAGATGGATTCGGAGAAGATTAAAAGGGCGGCTAGGGTTTTAGTGGGAGAGAGGGGAGAGGATTTTAGGGCTGCGCTTCAAGAGGAAATGGGGATTAGGGTTAGGGGTTAGGATAATAAAAGGGGGGGATTGATTGTGGGCCGTTGATCTCAGAGATCAACGGCCAGGATTTTAAAAGAGCTGGGTCGGGTTAATGGACGGGTATAGGGTATTGGGTCGCTGGTGTTGGAATCATGGTAATTGGGGTGTTGGGATAATGGTTTGGGCCAGAGTTTGGTCCGAAAGTTAGCCCGTTTTGGGCCAGCTCTTGAAACCCTTGAAAATTAATTAAAAATAAATTATTAAAACTTCTAATAAATGGTAAAAATAATATTTATGATGTAAAACTATTTTAAAAATAATAACTCAACCTTATAAAAATATAAAATGATACTTTGGCATAAATAATATAATAAATGCAATTATTTGTAGAATATAGGCTATTATTGCAAAATTAGATAAATAGCTTAACAAATGCTAATGTAATTATATGGAATGAAATAAAATGTTTGAAACATGTATTATAGGTGCAAAACAATTATTTTAGGCAACTAAGGCATCACAAAAATAATTTAAAGGATTTTATCTATAATTAGAATATAAGAAAAATTAATTTAAAGCTTTAAAAATTATGGAAAAATTATAGAAAATGCTTGTATAGGTTTATAAAGTAAATAATGATGCAAATATGCTATTTTGATAGTATTCATGTATTTGAAAAATATGAGGGCAAAATTGGGTATCAAGAGCTGCACCTTTTATCCGGGAATGATGAAAGAGTTGTCGGGTAAAGAAAATGATGACCGATTTTGACCGAATTGAACGAGGGATAATATGATTTGAAAAAATAGGGGTCGAACCCTGGTTCATGATTTGCCTAAATATCCCTGGTGTTATGAAAATCAGGTTGTGTGTAGTTTTGGATCCATCGGTGAATTGAACTGATGTAATTGTTATACGAATGGTCGTATGTTTCGGAAAGAGTTCTTTTGGGTAGAACAAAATCAGATGAATTTACGCGAAATGATAAATGTGAATCTGAAAAGTTATGGATATATCTCAAAATGAGTATCTGAACGGTTATTAAGTAAAAGTGGGTAACTGATGGTGGTTGGTTGCGTTTGAAATAATTGCAGGATTCGAATGTGGAAACTGGAGCGAAGATTGCTCCCGTTAGGAGAACGGTCACTTCCTGGATTACCTGCAAAACTTAAAACACAATGCATTTGTATATATGGGTTATTACGAGAATTTAAACATGATGCAAATTCCCTTTGGACTATGAAAGTTGTCTTTTGACAGTGAGGATGATGTATTTAGACCATGACGTCCTGAGCCATGAATCATGTGATAAGGGATTCGCAGGCCATGAAATGATGTCCTCGTGCCATGAAAATGGTGCTTCTAAACCATGACGCCTTTGAATAATGATGTGCAATATTGAGAAATCCTCAAGCCATGGCATGGTGTCTTTCGGCTATGAGGATGATGCCTTTGGACAAATGGCGATGTTTCAGCCCATGAGATGCAGAGATATGATGCTCGATCGTATGCGAAGTAAAACAAGACAGAGCTTATTCTTGTGTAAGATTGGGGCAGTGCTTAGCCCCGGGCGAATAGAAAATAGTGCTAGGTTTTAAATAGTGCGGGGATAGCATTTGGTATTATGCAAGGACAAGGTAATGCTTAGCCTTAGGCGATTAAGGAGGCAATGCTTAGCCTCATGCAAGAAGAGGAGACAACGCTTAGTCTCGATGTAAGGGAAGGTAGAGCTTAGCCTTATGCAATTGGGGAGGCAATGCTTAGCCTCATGCAAGAAAAGGAGACAGTTCTTAGTCTCGATGCAAGGAAAGGCAGAGCTTAGCCTTATGCAATTAGGGAGGCAATGCTTAGCCTCATGCAAGAAAAGGAGACAGTGCTTAGTCTCGATGCAAGGAAAGGCAGAGCTTAGCCTTATGAAATTAGGCAGACAATACTTAGCCTCATAGAAGAAAAGGAGACAGTGCTTAGTCTCGATGCAAGGAAAGGCATATCTTAGCCTTATGGAATTAGGGAGGCAATGCTTAGCCTCATGCAAGAAAAGGAAACAGTGCTTAGTCTCGATATAAGGAAAGGCAGTGCTTAGGCTTATGCAGTTAAGGAGGCAATGCTTAGCCTCATACAAAGAATAAGAGACAAGTGGAAAAGTATTTCTTAGCTGAAGATATTTGTGCTAGATAATCTGAAGGCAGTGTCTTGATGTATCTGCGAGTATCGTTATTTTATTGTACCTGCATTCAAAGAAAAATTGTGAGTTCTGTGGGGGAAGGTTGGTTCGCGTTTTTGCCAAGCCTTGCCTATGCTCCTGTCTTTAGATCCTGTTTGGGTTACCCTAGGTAGCATCTGGCTGCCATAGAAATAAAGTTTTCGAAAAATATGCATGCATTTGATAAATATAGTTGTTTTTAAATATAGTAGTATGCGATATAAAGTAAGTTAGATGAACCCATCACTGTGACATATTTTAGAGACATAGTTAGATGAACCCAGTTTCTGACTATGGCAAAATGAAGATCTTATTGCGATGTGGCCGAACCTACAGGGTTGCCTACGTATCCCCTCTTAAAAGGGAATTAGGTCAAGCGTAGTTCAGTTATATCAAGTGAAGAAATGTAAATAATCCTAAACATAATATCCATTGACTGCGTCTGAGTTGATAGGTTTTGGCCAAATCTCTCCGTCCATCTTTGCAAGTATGAGTGCTCCTCCTATTAGTACTCTGTGAACCATGTAGGGCCCTTGCCAATTGGGTGAAAATTTCCCTTTGGCTTCATCCTGATGCAGGATGATCCGCTTTAGCACCAACTGCCCTGGTGTGAATTGTCTGGGCCTGACCTTTTTGTTGAAAGCTCTGGACATTCTGTTATGGTAAAGTTGACCGTGATATACTGCGTTCATTCTTTTTTTCTTAATTTGAGCCAGTTGTTCATAACGACTTCGTATCCATTCTACATCACTGAGTTCAGCCGCTTATAAGATTATCAAAGAAGGAATTTCTACTTCGGCGGGAATGACGACTTCAGTACCATAGACCAGCAAATAAGGAGTTGCCCCAATTGATGTGCGAACCGTGGTGCGATATCCAAGTAGGGTAAATGGTAACTTCTCGTGCCATTGTTTGTGATTATCTATCATCTTCCTTAGTATCTTCTTGATGTTCTTATTGGCGACTTCCACAGCTCCATTCATTCGTGGCCTGTATGCTGTGGAATTCTTATGCTTGATCTTGAAGTTTTCACACATGAATCTCATCAAATCACTATTAATGTTGGCGGTGTTGTCGGTGATAATTGACTCCGGTACCCCGAATCGACAAAAAATACGATCCCTAACGAAATTTGCTACGACTTTCTTAGTTACCGCCTTGTAAGATTCGACTTCAACCCATTTTGCGAAACAGTCTATGGCCACTAGAATGAACCTGTGCCCATTTGAAGCGGCAGGTTCGATTGGACCGATGACATCCATCCCCCAAGCGAAGAAGGGCCAAGGTGCACTTGTTGCATTGAGTTCATTGGGTGGCACTCGTATCATATCAGCATATACTTGGCATTGATGACACTTTTGGACATACCTGATGCTGTCTGTTTCCATAGTCATCCAAAAATACCCTGCTCTTAATATCTTCTTAGCTAAGATAAAGCCATTCATATGTGGTCCGCAAGTTCCGACATGTATTTCTTCGAGTAATTTGGATGCTTCCTTGGCGTCGATACATCGTAATAACCCCATATCTGGAGTCCTTCTGTATAGAATCCCTCTGCTTTGGAAGAAGTGGTTAGATAAAATCGGAGTGTGCGTTTCTGAGTATGATTTGCGTGCTCCTGGTATTCTCCTTTTGCCAAATATTCCTTGATGTCATGGAACCATGAATTTCCATCAATTTTTTCTTCAACGTGAGCACAATAAGCTGGCTGGTTATGAATCCCTACCGGGATAGGGTCGATTAAATTCTTGTCTGGGTGTTGTATCATAGAAGATAGAGTGGCTAATGCATCTGCGAACTCATTCTGGACTCTCGGAACATGTTTGAACTCTATCTTTGTGAATCTCTTCTTCAATTCTTGTACATAGTACAAATACGGTAGTATTTTGGTATTCTTTGTAGCCCATTCTCCTAGAACCTGATGTACCAAAATGTTTGAGTCACCAATTACCAGCAATTCCTGAACGTTCATGTCAATGGCCAACTTAAGCCCCTAGATGCAAGCCTCATATTCTGCCATATTGTTGGTACATGGAAACCTAAGCTTTGTAGATACTGGATAGTGTTGACCCGTCTCTGATACTAAAACTGCTCCAATACCCACTCCTTTGAAATTTGCAGCTCCATCGAAGAACATTCTCTAACCATCATAGGTTTCAGTGATATCTTCTCCTACGAATGATACCTCTTCATCGGAAAATACGTTTTCAGTGGTTTGTACTCTCTGTCTATAGGATTTTCTGCCAAATGATCCGCCAACGCTTGCCCCTTGACAGCCTTTTGAGTTACATAGATGATGTCAAACTCACTTAGTAATATCTGCCATTTTGCTAACTTCCCCGTGGGCATGGGTTTCTGGAAGATGTATTTTAACGGATCCATCCTTGATATGAGATATGTGGTGTAAGCACAGAAGTAGTACCTCAATTTTTGAGCTATCCATGTCAAAGTGCAGCAGGTGCATTCCAACAAAGAATATCATGCTTCGTAGGGTGTGAATTTCTTGCTCAGATAGTATATGGACTGTTCCTTTCTTCCTATCTCGTCGTGTTGTCCCAAGACACAGCTGAAAGCTCCATCTAGTACAGATAAATAGAGTAGCAAAGGTCTCCCAGGTTCCGGTGGGACCAGAACAGGTGGTTTGGATAAATATTCTTTGATCTTATCAAAGGCTTTCTGGCATACTTCAGTCTAACTTGTTGCAGCGTCTTTCTTCAATATTTTGAAAATCGGTTCACAGATCACAATTGATTGTGCTATGAAACAGTTGATGTAATTGAGATGCCCTAAGAAACTCATCATATCTTTCTTGTTCTTCGGAGGTGGCAAATCTTGGATAGCCTTGACCTTTGACGGGTCTAGCTCAATTCCTCGGCGGCTGACGATGAACCCTAACAACTTTCCAGCAGGGACTCCGAAGGCACATTTTGCAGGATTCAGTTTCAGGTTGTACCTTCTAAGTCGATCAAAGAATTTCCTCAAATCTGCTATATGATCTGTGCTTCTCTTGGATTTGATGATGATGTCATCCACGTACACCTCTATCTCCTTGCGTATCATGTCGTGGAAAATGGTTGCCATGGCCCTCATAGGTGGCTCCAGCATTCTTTAGGCCAAACGACATCATTTTGTAACAATATACTCCCCATGGTGTAATAAAGGCTGTCTTTTCGGCATCCTCTTCATCCATCCAGATCTGATGATATCTCGCAAAGCAATCCACAAAGGATTGAAGTTCATGCTTGGCACTGTTGTCAATCAGTATGTGTATATTGGGCAAAGGGAAATCATCTTTGGGACTTGCTCTGTTTAAATCCCGATAGTCGACACACACTCTGACTTTCCCATCCTTCTTTGGAACCGACACAATGTTAGCCAACCAAGTCGGATATTCAACCACTCTGAGAACCTTGGCTTTGATCTGCTTGGTGACTTCCTTCTTTATTTTCAGACCCATATCTGGTTTGAACTTTCTGAGCTTCTGCTTTACAGGCGGACACATAGGGTTGGTAGGTAGTTTATGAGCCACTATGGACGTGCTCAAACCGGTCATATCATCATGGGACCATGCAAAAATATCCTCATACTCTTTTAAGAACCGAATGTATTCTTCTTTCTCTGGCAGCGATAGGTGAACGCTTACACGAGTTTCCTTGACTGTTTCAGAGTCTCCCAAATTAACGGTTTTAGTCTCATCCAAATTGGACTTAGGCTTGTTTTCAAAATTTCTCACTTATCTGATGATTTCCTCGGGTATTATATCCTCTTCTAGATCCTCTGAATCACTATCCTTATGTTGCGCTGTCTCGTTACATGTCACAGTCGTAGGTTCATCGGGATAAGTAATAATAATGCTATAGAGAAAAAAAAATGTAAAGAATAATAATAAATACTAAAAATAACAATGCATTAAATAAATCTTGAAAACGTCAAACAAGTACGGCTCGATGACTCGAGCAATTATTTCATAACAAAATACGTTCAGAACAAAATATTGAAAATGTCTTAGATGCTTATAAAATTGCTTTTAAAAATAATTGATACTAACTGCCAGGCTACCCAGGAACTCGACGGGCCCTTGATGGCGCAACAGTCCAATTCTTGAGAACAACTCCCTTCTCTATTGTCTGAATAATAAGGTCTTCTTCCTCCTCCTCCTCAACTATCACACTGCAGTCCATGTCTTTGTCATCCAGAAATAGCTTCCTTATGCCATATAGAGCTTCATCCTCTTCAGACCCCCACATCATGTCAGCTTGATGAAATGACTGGCTCAAATGTGGTATTGGCTGCTCTAGAAGGTAATAAGGACCACGCCATAGTGGCGACCAATTTTGATACTTGTGCCAGGTGTATTCATAGCCAAGCCCAAAGGTTGTGCCGTGATGCTTTAGCAGTATCAGTTTGGCAATCCCCTAGAGATTCTTACCGAGACCCTTGCCAGGTTTATACCCTGTCCATGCCAATATGCCTTCTATCTTACTGCTCCACCATTTGTCTTTTTCAATTGAGTTGACGCGCTCGACGCAATGGTATGTTTCTCCACCCAACTTCCTTCTATTCTCGATGATCGGAACAGTTTGATTGGTGTAAATAGGATTACTTCCGTCCTCATGGATGATCACTTCCTGATGGTTCCACTCAAACTTCACGGCTTGATGTAGAGTAGAAGACACGACCCCAGCAGCATGTATCCATGGTCGCCCAAATAACAGATTGTATGTAGCAGATATATCCAATCCTTTAAACTCAACATCGTACCAGGTCGGGCCTATCTGTAGGCTAAGGTTGGTCTCCCCAATTGTGGCCCTTTGAGACCCATCAAATGCTTTCACATTCATACTCCCTGCTTGTATCTCGTGCAGACCTTTACCCAACCTTTTCAAAGTAGTTAATGGACAGATGTTGAGACTCGAACCCCCATCTATCAGGACCCTGGCAATGGATTTTTCCTCAAACTGCACTGTGATATGTAGTGCCCTGTTGTGACTTAGTCCTTCCGGAGGCAGCTCGTCTTCATGAAAAGTGATCTTGTGGCTTTCTAATACTTGCCCTACCATGTTGGCCATCTCTCCACTAGTGATGTTATTTGGTACATAAGCTTGAATCAACACCTTCATCAAGGCATTCCTATGTGCCTCAAAGTTTTGCAGCAGTGATAAAATGGATATTTGAGCAGGGGTTTTGTTCAGATGATCAACCACAGAATACTCTCTTGCCTACACCTTTCTCCAAAGATCATCTGGGCCAGTCTCAATGACAGGTGGTTTAGAGGCGACTTCTTTGCTTGTTCCTCCCAAATGCTCGGGTGCATAAACCCTACCAATTCTGGTCATGCCTTGTGCTATACCTGTTTCTTCCATTTTTGCCTTTCCTTTCCTTCTTGCTTCCACAACATAATCCCAAGGTATATCATTAGACTTAAAAGACGGCGTGGGTGCCACCATCACGGTGGAGGGTGTTGTTACCTCAACCTCAAATGGTGTTGGTGTGGCTACCTCAACTTCAATCGGTGCCTGAGTTTGTACCATGATAGGTGTGAGAGTGACTGGAGATGTTTCAGGGTTCTCCCCTTCTCGAATGAGTCCAATTGACCCCTCTGAGTCCCATTCTTCATCGGTCTCTATCACGTTTACCCCTACACCCCTGTGATCCGGGAGAGGATTATTACGGACATTGTGTGCAGCCTCCTTTGCCTGTATGACTTTGGTGTCAATTAATATCTGAATCTTATCCTTCAAAGTACGACACTAATCAATAGTATGACCCTTCATGCCTGAGTGATAGACACATGTCTTATTTGGATTAATCCACTGGGAGGAGTTTTCTATAGCAAGAGTGGGAATGGGAGTGACATAACCGGCAGCCTTCAGTCTCTCGTACAGTTGGTCTATGGGTTCAGCAATTAGGGTGTATTGTCTGGGTGGTCTGCGATCAAAATTCAGTCTAGGTTTTTGGTAGTTTTGGCGGGCTAGTGGTCAGTGGTAGTATGCTGGTTGGGTGTTATAAGTATGGTAAGTGGCGGCAGGTTGTTGGTATCTGGGAGGTGAAGGCTGATATGTGGGTGGGGGTGTTTGGTATGTAAGGGGAGATTTTGGACCTTGGGCTGCCATCACCGCACCTATTTCTTTCTTCTTGGAGATACCTCCCGACTGTAAGGCTTTATTTGTGGCTTGGAGTTCTTCAACATTTGTCACCATTCCGATTTTGATCCCTTCTTCTATTCTTTCTCCCAATTTGATGATTTCAGAAAATTTATGATTTTCAATAACCATCAGTCTTTCGTAGTATTGCGGATCCTGAGCTCTGACGAAGAACTTATTCATCTATTCTTCTTCCAGTGCTGGCCTTACTTTTGCAACTTCAGACCTCCACCGAGTAGCATACTCGCGAAAAGTTTCCATTGGCTTCTTCTTGAGATTCTGAATGTAGAAAATGTCTGGTGCATTTTCTGTGTTAAACCTAAACTAATCCATAAAATTTGATACCATGCTCACCCAATTAACCCATTTCTTTGGGTTCTGACTGATGTACTAAGACAGGGCATCTTCGGTGAGGCTCCTCAAAAACAGCTTCATGCGGATTCTTTCATCCTTGCCAACTCCCACAAGCTTGTCACAATACGTTCTCAAGTGCACCTTCAGATCACCAGTCCCGTCGAATATTTTGAACTTATGAGGTTTGTAACCTTCTGGCAGTTCTATATCTGGTTGAATACACAAATCTTCATAATTCAAACCCTCAATGCATTTTCCCCCTTCGACACTTTATACTCTGCCAGTAAGTTTCTTGAGTTCTTCCGCCATCTTTTTGATTAACAGTCCTTCTCGACGGATTCGGGTATGTATAGGGTTTGTTGTGGGGTATGGGTAAAGTTTCCACATATATGGGACTGCTTTGGTGGACTCCGGGAATATGGGCGTAATGGTGGTCATTGGTTGAGTTTTGCGGGTCAGGAGTAGGTTGTGGTGCATTCTGAGGGGTATGGTATGTGGTTGTCTATGGGTATTAAGTTGGGTGGTGATGGTGTTGTTGAGGAGTAGGTACCGGTGGAGGGTTGTGGTTCTGAGGAGGTATGGCGTATTGATGTGGTGTGGAAGGATTTTGCGGATTTTGATTTTGTGTGTTTTGGGGAGGTGCTGAGTTTTGGGCGTTTGTGTTTTGTTGGTTAATGCCGGTGACGTTTAGGGTGAGGGAAAGGTTTGCCAAATTCTGGACCTGCTCAAGTTCCTCTTGTAGCTCCAATATTTTCTATTCCATATGTAGGACCAATTCATTCTATGCTGGAGTATTTTGACCGTCCGAAGTTTCAACATTCTCTACATTGTCCTGTCTGATACCACTTAAATCGTCCATCTTTTCTTTCCCTTTGTTTCTGCCTTTAGGATCAGTTGGTGGAGGAGGAGGTGGAGGACCTCTGGATCTAGTGTGATATGTGGATGATGCCAGTATGCGCGAACCAACCTTTGGGGAATGGGAATAAACAAAAGAAAAGAAAAACAAAAAGGTAACCAAGTCAGTAAGAATGCTTGCAATATTGAACATGCTTTGCAAAATCATGTAACAGATTCGCGTCCTAATTTGGGGGACCTCATTGTGCCCGAGGTAGGCCTAAGCGACACATAGACTTGGAGAAAATTGATGCCAATAATTGTGTCATTTCATTAATGCGAAAATAAATCAAATCCTTACTAAAACGACAATAATAAGAAAAATTACTAATAACATTTGCCTTATTACAATTGAAATCTAAAACTAAGCTAAAAAGTAGTAAAGAACATCATTTCCTAATCTACTTGGCCCCGGAGGGACCTTCTCCATGCTTGGCCTTCTTGGATCCATCAATCAAGTTCCCCAGGTCGCACATGTCCAATAGTAGGTAAGCCCTTGCTAGATGCCCTCCCTCATTGCCTTTCGTATTCTGACAATCCGAGAGCCTCTTCCTCATATTCCAGTCAAGTTCCATTAACCCTTGCTCCAAATATTCCAATCTTTCTATTGATTTAGTAGCGATTTTTTTCCATTCGTTGATTGCTTCCATATCCACTTTGTACTGTTCCAAATGCCTAGCTCCAGACTCGAAAACCCCCTTGCGCAACATCCTATACTTGACTTGTGCTTCAACAGCGTCATCTATAACCCTATTTTTCAGATTAATCCCTGGCTTGACATCTCCCGCTATATCATCTACCAACCATGATGGGTGTATACGTGGCCGGCATGGTATCTGTCTGGCTCAATAGTGTCTTTCTCTATAATGACCTTTTGATTCCACATATGCTGTGCCTCAAACTTGAATAGAATGATGTTCCCTTTAAAGTCTACTTTGTACTAGACCATGTTGGAAATCCGAGGAATAACCTGTTTTCTTCCTGCTTTCCTCATAACCCTTATAGGAGCATAAGAATAGATTTCTCTTAACCCGATCAGCACTAAATAAGTGGTTTCTCTTGACCTGATGATGAACTCGCTGCTAGGGAACCATTCAAACATCCAATGTACCTTTTCGTCAGTCAAGTTGCTGAAGAAACGCACCCAGCTCACAACACTTCCAGGTTGCGCGAACCTATCTGGGATAAATGTCATTCTTTTTGGATGATGGTAGGCTATGTAGTCATTCAATGGTCGCCGTAGAAGCTCCTAACAATATTCACCTCTCTGGAAATGTTCTAATAACCAAACCTACAACAACAGATTACAGCCCTCGAAGTGCCCATACCCCTGCTTGCATCGATCTAGAGCTCGGTACATTTCGGCCAAGATCATGGGGATGATAGTGTAAGTTTGTCCCTCAATTCATTCCATTAGAGTCTTAGAGACCATGGCTAAGCGAGTGTGGATCTTCCCCTCTTTCATTGGAAATATCAGCAACCCCAAGAAACAGACAATAAACATAAAAACTCGGCGGTGTGTCCAACCCAAAGAAGTAACAGCAAGTTCATCATGGTGAAGGCAATATGACATGCTATGCCCATAACGTTCATAAAGGAATTCAAATGGTATGTATGACTCCTTCAGACAGAGTAACTCATCATTTTTCTTGAAACCCATCATTTTCAAAAAACCGCGGGGAGTGCAATTTTCTGGTACTAATAAACCCAGACTATCCCATGGCAGCCTAGCGAAGCCTCCTATTTCCTCTAAGAGAGGGGTCATTTCTACATCACCAAAGCAAAAGACAACTCTTTTTTCATCCCAAAACATAGTAGCAGCCTCAATCAATACGTTATTTGGCCGAATGTCCAATAAGGAAGGTAAATTTTCGAGGACCCTTTTCACATGATTCTTGTCACTAGGTGAGAGGTTCTTCCACCAATCAAGTAGCAAAGGTGGGATGTTTTGAACCATGCCAAACCTGGGGACTTCGTGCCTTATTTTCTATAAAACAAATAGAGTTAGACCTTTCCCCTTCCGGCTCTGACTATTTACACATTAATGATCAACATACCGGCATATTTTCTCCAAGTAATGCATATAACGTGATGGTGTCCATTGGGATTATAGAAATCTCGTCAGGCTTTGGACAAGGCTTATCTTAGTGGATTGTAATGCAGACAACGTTCTAACCCATACTAGGTTTGACATGATGCATGCGCAGTTGATATTGGAGCGAGGTTTCTAGAAGGGTCTAGACTGGTACTCTCAAGTGGACAACTTGAGAGGGAAAGGCACGGAACCGTCGACTACACCGCTGATCGACTAGTTTACCGCAAATAAGCCTTTCCAATTTAAAGGGTAATTTTGGAAGAGCGCGGATACTCATCAAGTGCCACTATGGTATTAGTTGGGGCACGAGTGGAATATGATGTGGAGCATGCTTTATGCAGCAATAATAACATGTTGTCAAGTATTTTCATGATAAATATGTGAAAGCAATAAACGCAGTATTAAGATAAAACATAAAGGACGTAAAAAGAAAGACAAAAGAAGAAGTTAGTTCGTGGAATATAGGAAATATAATAAAGTAAACAAGGGAGTAAGGGTGGGAGAGACATGATATAGCTAATAAATAGCATTTAGAGCAACTAAGGGCGAATAGGGAAAAAGATGTGGATGTTATAACAAATTTAGGCAAATAAAGGTGGAGAAGGGACGAGATGTGCAAGCTATAATGGTTTTAAACAAGTAAAGGTGAATGGAAAAGAGATGTGCATGTAATAGCAAATCTAACAAATAAAGATGGAAAAGGAATGTGCATTTTATGACAAAGAAAACTAATCCACATAAGCTAAGTTCATTATGGTAAAAGCCTAAGTGTAAATCCCCAGCAAAGTCGCCATGTTGTCGCGCCCCGTTTTTCTCGCAAAATGCAGGCTTCGACACGTGACAACTCCTTTTATAATGGGAGATAGAGTGCTAAAGGAGAAGAGTTGCCACCTAATAATTTTAAAGGTGCGTTAGGGCACCTATTATGCAGATAACTTTGTTTGACTAGTCAACGCCACCAAAGATCAGGTAAGGGCTCAAGGTACTTCAAAGAGAAGGTGTTAGGCACTCCTCGAGGTCCATAACTATGGGTCCCAGCCAAACTTAAGATTATGTGAATTATGATTAAGCTAGGTTATCAAGTAAACAAAGGGAATTCAGAAGTCAAAGAACTTTATTACAACATGATTAATACAGATCTTAGTGCAAATATAGGGATACAACTATTTAGATCTAATAACAACATATAAAGAGGAAGGGAGGGGAGTCCTAAGTTTTTTAGCCTAAAGGATCACCCCGTGCAATATAAATAATACTTCGTAACTCCCTCAAGATGGGGTGTTACTCATATTATTCAGCGGGCATAAACTATCATCTCCTGCTACCCGATTACTATGTTAAAGTTGTTACCTAAAAGCGTTCTAATTCAATTATAGGTCGTACCCTATGCGTGCACTACCCGTCCCATACCTATTCGTGGTCGCATAATGGCCGCAAAATTGGGCATCAAAACTTCTACAGAAATCTGCCCCACTCTACGACCAGTCTGCGGTCCGCAAAGTGGTTCTGCGGCCGCAGAATAGGCCGCAGAAATGCGTACTTATACCCAACATTTTCCATCAACTCCCCAACACACTGTTTAATCCCCAACGCAGAACCGCGACTCGCAAGCTCGCCGCAAAGAATTTCTACTAATATAACCTCTACGCCTACTTTGGCAACACGGAACCCAGGTTTCTAGAAAACATTTTACGTGCCCTTACATCTACACCTTCGCCCATACAAACCATGCTTTTCAAATAAGCGAGATAATCATATTATAAGGTCCATATTTACCATCTCCACTAAAGGATATGTATATTCTATGGTAAAACACTAGGATTTGTGTTGCTTGAGTTTCACTTGCTGATAATTTGGACACTTGACCACAAAGTCTGTGACGTTCTTTTTCATATCGTTCCACCAATAAATTCTCCTTAAGATCATGATACATCTTTGGGAAACCTAGGTGGATAGAACACCTGGAATTATGGGCTTTTAACATGTTCCTCCCTCACTATGTTCATCTATGGTTGGAACACACAATCTATCTTGGTACATCAAATTACCATCATCTCCCCCTTGTTCAAAAGCTATCGTCTTATGCATATGTCCCCTCTTTCAGCTACAACAAGTAGGGATCATCAAACTGTTTCTCCTTCACTTCGGCTACTAAGGAAGAACAAGACATGTTCTAAACAACAACTCCAATATCTTTGGTGTCCGACTTTTTGGTGTCCGAAAGTCGAACTCCTAGCTTGGATACGTGGTAAACCTCTTTCACCACAGTTCTCTTGTCTATCTAAACCATGAGCTATACTTCCCATACTTGATTATATTTTCAAGGTACTTCCTGAAAACATTTACAACATTGTTGTGACCTAAGTCTTTGACCAATACTCCGAAGATTAGAGTCTCGTTTAATGACACTACCACTGTGATACATAACTGGGCATGATTTTATAGTTATTTATATCCCATGCTAACTATGCAGGTTTTAAATCTCCATCTGGACTTACTAACGATTTTGACATCTCCCCACTAGACCAAAGGTTAAGTTCTTGTACATGCAAATCCTTCTATTTTGTTAGGATCCGAACAACTTTCCTTATCTTCTGCAATTCTTTGCACTTTACGTCAATGATGACTCATTTTCCAATCTACTCCTAAGCAATATTTCTTATTAGGAAAAATAGAATTACTTACATAAACAGAAAGCTAATGTATTCACAACTATCATACACAATCTTAATGATTTAATTCTGCTCACATTGTCAATCTTGGGGAGACCCTTTTTCGATAATTCTTAAAGGCTATTCTTCTGTAGCTTGCTCTCTTACTACCCAACTGATTTTTTTCTTCTTCCACTGCCACTGTACTTCGGGTTTAACTTAATCTCTTTGGGTTATAACACGCGTTCGGTATTTCAAATTGTTTTCCACTCACCAGTGTTAACCTGACTAAGGAAATCAAATCATACCTCTACTAGCTCTGCTGAAATTACTAATTCATTGTATCTACTCAAAACTTACTTACTATCCTTTTACTAACCACCTGCTAGCATCATATTTTCTTGTTCTTCTCTGAATAACTAAAGTGAAGCATAAGGTAATTCCTAACTTCTCTCATCATCTGACCCTATTCTACGGTTGCATACTATCTTTCTTTTGTACTATGTACATGGATCACACTTAGGGAAATTTCATTTGTATTAAACGAAATTAGAATATCTAACCCGAATCTTTCTATACACTTCAAAATCATATCAGACTATAAACTTCCGGGGTAAAAACTTAGTCACATAAGCTAAGGGGAACTGCCATATCCTTTATCTCACAATAATGGCTGCTTCTTTTAATACTTACTAACGTGGTGCTTTCTAAATCTAATATGATTAAATCTGAACAACTTAAAATCATTCCTTGAAATTCAATATTGGCTGCACTTGATTCTTATTTCGTACATCATATTTCTTAGTTTCATGCATGAGTCATACGAAAAACACATCTTTGGCAATAGCAAACATTTCTGACTCCTAGGTTTTGCCCTTAGGCTCTTTTCTGTTCAAAACTATAGTGATCAATTCTATGCCCACTATGATTAAATTCTTAACCTGTTACACTGTGGGGTCTGACATCATCCAACCCGTGGCTCCATTTCTAAGAATTAAAATAAAATTATTCCGTGAGGTAAAACACATACGGATACACTACCATACATGAACTTGTCCTTCAGAGATACCATTATCTCATAAATCACTTCCTACACCATCCGGTGAGTCTTGAGTCTTAATCCGGACCTAAAACATGCGGAGATTTTGCTAGAATAACCTTTAGTTACATTTTCTTTTATCACCAATAGGCATCACTATGCACTTAGAAGTCACCAAAATTTGGATACACTGTAAATTGGAGATCTGGTAACTAAATAACTGATAACTGGCATACTGAATAACCGTAAACCTGCTAACTAAAAGACTATATAACTGGTAACTGAGGTAAACTGATAACCATAAAACATGATTACTACTTTCGTACTTTCTAATAAGGTTATTCTCTAATTGTACTACTATTGATTGTATCCTACTTTCAACATCCCCTCAAGTCTCATTCATTACCAACCTGTACTCCATAATTATAGCCTAATAGGCAATCATATACTCTAGGACCTTGAGCTTTTCCTGTCCATCGCTTGGTCATTCGATACGTTTGGAATTCGATAAGAAGAGAAGGTTACCTATTTCTCTAAGCTTCATGGCACGATTTAGAGTAGAAAGAAATGAGACAATCCTAAATGTCTTGGTAGTGAACAATTTATATGCATGGCCGACACACACATATAAAGGAAACTTCACTGGACACGACTTCATAGACTCCCTAGGATACTTGAACCTATGGCTCTGATACCAAGCTTTGTCACGCCCCGAACCTAGGCCTGGACGTAATACGGCATCCGGTGCCTGACTACATGTGATTGAGCGAACCAACTGGCTGACTGAATCAACATGTGATATCATAACATACTAAATGCAGAAGATAAACTAACACATGCCGATATACTAAAAGTTTAAATGATATAAATAAAGTGCGGAAACATTAATATAAGTCTGAAACATATAGGTACCAACATTGCTTAACATGAAAAGCCTGTGACTCTGTCTAACTATTACTCTAGTTTATGAAGCCTCTAATGAAGTACTGAAAATACTGACTGTCTAAAAATACTGAAGACTGTAAGGTAATGATAATGCCCCGAAAGAACTAGGGATCACCAAATAGCTGGTACGAGAATCCTAGCGCTCTGAATCATCATCCTATAAATCATTACCTGTATCGTGAGATGTAGGCCCTAGGAAAAAGGGATGTCAGTACATTTGAATTGCACTGGTATGTAAAACAATTGAAAGAAAGAACTGTAAATGCTAGAACTGAAACTGAACTGATAACTGAGAACTAATAACAGAAAATTGCAATGATAACTAATAACTGATAATAGAACTGATAACTGATAACTGTTGAAACTGAAACATGAAATGATAACTGATAATTGAACTGAACAAAGGAGGTAAGGATATGAATACTCCCTCTTCTAAATGATGAACAACCTGTTTATCTGAATAAACTATGGCCTCGGGCCCAATATATATGTGCACAAGCTACGACCTCAGGCCCAAGTATACGTATACATAACTACGGCCTCAAGCCCAAACATGCATAAGGAATAAACTACGGCCTCAGGCCCAAATATGCATAAAGCATATAAACTACGGCCTCAGGCCCAAATACAGGTGTTGAACATTCAAGGATTTAAATTGTAGAGCTGAAAATCATACTGCAATATGTGATGCTGAACTACTGAATCATATCGAGTTACATGATACTGGAATACTGAATAGGACTAGATTGAGATATGTATTCTTGAACTGATTATGAAAACTGAAACTTAATTATTTATGACATGCTGAGTAATCTAGACTAAGACTCATGGGCATCAAACCCAAGTCTGTATTGATTAAGCACTGATCTCATAACATTCAGAATGAAAGTCATGAACGAGTTATGAAGTTAGATAATAGAAGTTCTGCAACTATTCAAGGAACTAGGCTTAACTATATTTCTGAGGCAAGTAGTAACGTCGTAAAAGAAACATAGTGTAGGGAGAATTATTTACTTTCCCAAACATAGAGAGTTAGCCTCACATACCTGGACTCTAGCCCTTTATGCGTATCACAATGTTTGTCGCCTCTTTTTCAACGATAATCTATGCCAATATATATCAAGATGAACCAATATTAGCACTAAGTCTCATATTTTAGTCACTTAGGAATTTTATCAAACATCTTATGGGCGTAAATCCCCATAGCCCTTAGTAATTGGTCTTTTCTCCACCAAGTTCTCAATTCTACTACTTATAGGTGATTCTACAATCCCAATTAGATTTAACTAACACCATTTCTCATCACCCAAATGTTTATAACAATCATAAGTCAACAATCCGAAACCATAGTATAGTTCTTATGGTTCTCTTTATCAAACCAATTTACTATTATCCTAAAAACTCATCAATTCATAGTTATAAATGATTAGGGAGTAGAACCATTACCTTTTCGAAGTTCACTCCTCTTGAATTCCAGTTCTAGTGTTTCCTTTCTCAACAATGGTGTCTCAACTGAATATCTAATGAGTGGAAGGATTTGCCTATGTTAATAAGGTGTTCGAGAATTGAGATTAACTTAGAATCATCATTAGAACTTACCTTGGATGATGGAGGGACCTTGGGGAAGTTAGGTTCTTCAGAGCTTCCCTTTCTAGAGTAGGTTTTCGTGTTTGGGGTGTCGGGGAATGAGGTAAGGGTTTTAAATAAGTGAACACGTCCCAAAAATGAGGAGGAAAATAAAAATAGCACGGGTAAACCTCGTCGGCATGAGGCATCGTCAGGGGCGCCATAATAATTGTGCAAGACGCCATCAGAAGCGCCAAAATTACAATGCCTTGCACTGTCTGGGGCGCTGAGGATGATGCCCTGGACAATGCCTTACACTATCTAGGGCGCTGAGTGTGATGACCCGATAGGTCATCTTATGTTTAAAACTTAATTTTGCACTTTGATGCCTTAAATACCTCTTTTTAGCCTTCTCGATTTTCATGCAAAGTCCGGGTATTTTTTCGGAAAGCTTTTATGTTAAAAACTGATAAAAATATGAAATCTTTGCCTTAAAACCCATTTGAGTTTACTTTGGCCAATGTTTTAAGCAAACAGACTCGGATCCATGTTTTGACAGTCCCGATGGGTCCGTGTCGTGATTTGGGACTTAGGCGTATGCCCAGAATCGAATTCGGAAGTCCCTAGCTCGAGTTATTGCATTTTGTTGAAATTTAAAAGCTAAAGGCTTAATAACTTTGAGATGTTTGACCAATGTTTGACTTTTTAGATATCGGGTCCGTATTTTAGTTCTGGAATCCGGTATAGGTCCAATACTATATTTATGACTTTTCTGTCAAATTTGGTGAGAAGCGGAGTTGCTTTGACGTGATTCGAACGTCCAGTTGTGAAATTAGAAGTTCATGAGTTTTCTTGAAAATTTCCTTTGATTTGATGCTAAATTCATAGTTATAAGTGTTATTTTGTCGATTGGATCGCGCGAGCAAGTTCGTATGATATTTTTAGACTTGTGTGCATAATTGGGTTTGAGTCCCGAGGGCTCGGGTGAGTTACGGATAGGCTACGGAGTGGATTAGACTTAGAAAATATTGCTGGTGTGTCTCAGTTCTGGTGCAGGCCTCTAATCTCACATTGGTGAGGTCAGGCCTCGCATTTGCGATATGGAAGCAAACCTGTCAGTTTCGCATTTGCGAGCATAACCTTTGCATTTGCGAAGAGACCTAGTTGCGCAATTGCGACCATGTCTTCTATTTTGCGATGGGGACTGGGGGGGGGGGGCTACTTCGCATTTGCGATCGATGGGTCGGATTTGCGATTAGGCCAGTTCGCATTTGCGAACAATTCATTGCATTTGCGATGGAAGAAGAGGTGTGAAGATCTTTGCATTTGTGATTGATTCTTCGTATTTGCGGGGTTCGCATTTGCGAATCCCAGATTGCAGATGCGACATCTGCAACTGATCAAAATAGGACTTAGACGGGATTTTGGTTCTTTCTCTCAAATTTTCAAAACAAGAAACCCTAGAGGCGATTTTTCAAAGAACCTTTCTTCCCCAAATTATTGGTAAGTGATTCTAAACTAGTTTCTTTCAATCTTTCACTACATTTCCTAAGATTTCAACCAAAAATCTTGTATTTTCATGCTGGAAATTGGGGGTTTAGGTAGAATTCGGGATATTTGTAAAATTGGGATTTTCACCTTAAATTGAGATTCGATTTCAAAATAAATTACATAACCAGGCTCGGGGGTGAATGGGTACTCGGGTTTGGTCCGAATTTCGGGTTTGGACCAAGAGGGACTGGGAGTTGACTTTTGTTAACTTTTTCAATAATGACCTAAATTGAATCTTTTGCAATCGTGGGTAGTTCCTAAGGCTAAATGTGAATCGTATGGTTGGTAAATTGCTAGATTCTATTGGTTCGGAGGCTTGTTTGAAAGGAAAAAGCTGTGGTTGAGCTTTGAGTTGATCTTTGGAGCGAGGTAAGTGTCTTTCCTAACTTTGTTGAGGGAATTTTGCCTACTATTTGACATTGTTTTCTACATGCGGGGGTGATACATATATGAGGTGACGAGCATATATGCATGCGCCAGGTTTAACCATGCTCAGGGGTAAATCATGTTGTAAATTGTGTCTTGTAGAATCACGTGACCTTCTTGCTCCAAGCCTTACTTGGCTCCTAGATACTAAGAACATAGTATTAAATGTTAGAAACTTAGACTTAGCTTATTATAACTTGATCAAATTTGATGGAATTCTGAGAATACATTGGTGTATTTAATTCGGTCATCAATATGCATAATCATTAATACATTACTACGACCGATATTCTTGAGATACTAGATTCTATACTTATGTTGTAAATCATTTGTGAGATTTGTTGGAGTACTTGAATAATAAGGTTCTTGCGGGTTTATTGAACTATTGTTGGCTTGGAAAGTTGTGATTGGGATTCATTTGGAATATTCGTTAAAACACTCTCCTTGACGTTATTTATGCTTCCTGCCTTGTTTGTCATTGATATACATATGCTTGGTAAGGAAAAGTGTAAAGCACGAAGGGTGATGCTGTGCCTTTGTCTATATATTATTATGTGTGAGAGAGTGTAAAGCACGAAGGGTGATGCCGTGCAATATTATTGAGAGTAAAAGCACGAAGGGTGATGCCGTGCCATATTATTGAGAGTAAAAGCACGAAGGGTGATGCCGTGCCATATTATTGAGAGTAAAAGCACGAAGGGTGATGTCGTGCCATATTATTGAGAGCAAAAGCACGAAGGGTGATGCCGTGCCATATCATTTGTGAGTTCAAGAACGAAGGGTAATGCCGTGCCATGTTATGTGAGTGTAAAGCACCAAGGGTAATGCCGTGCCATTTCATTTATATTATCATGCATTATGTTATGATATCTTTCCTTTGTGTATACGTTCATGCCGTTACATTGAGTTGTTATTGTTGTATTTATGGTTGTCATGTGACTTGTCGTTAATGCCCTGTTCGTATTCTTTACCTTATTTGTTATTGTGTCACTCATGCCTTCTACTTGCTAAACTTGCAAATACCATGCCTACTTCCTGCTGTCATAATTATATCTTTTTCGAATCTATTTTGGTTGCACTTAGTACATGCCTTCTACCGTGTTAGTCATTCATGCTTCTACTTGTTAACGCATAAAGATCATGTGTTCCCCTCTTATTCGTTATAATCGTATTTATGCCTCCACCATGCTAGTTAGTTGAAGTTACATTCCTTTTCCTGATTGTTGTCATCACCTCTATGTTTTCCGCCTAGTCCGTTACTGATGCCCTTATGTACATTATCGTTCATTATTTTTACTTACGTATTTCCTACTTTTTCATTAATGTTATCGGCATTTCTGCCATCCGGTTGGTACTGTTGTATGCATATTTGGTGAGGATGAGATAAATGCACGAAGGGTGTTGCCGTGCAGTTGACTTGATATTAGAGTATATTCCTCACGTTATGAAAGTTATAAGGTGACTATTGTGGTTTATTGGTTTTGTTCTAAGGAAACGATTGGTTGAGATATTGGAAACTGTTGAATTGTGATCTCTTCTAGTACTCTGTTATTACTTTGTATAATCGTTTCGTGTTCTCTATCCTATTATATTGTAGTATAGTTCTATTGCTAGATTTTGGTACAGTTTTTTATTAGTGAGCATCTTTTTACTAAAAAGCCTCGTCACTACTTCGACGAAGTTAGACAAAATACTTACTGGGTACATGTGATCGGTTGTACTCATACTACACTTCTACACCTTGCGTGCAGACTTTCGGAGCAGAGCTGACCCTGAAGTTGTTCGTGCATTCCGGATATAGCTGCCACTTGTCATTGGTAACTTTAGATTTTTTTAATCTGCTTATGTAACTTTCAAATAGATCGTGTAATTATTTGTATCAGCTTTGAAAATTCCAAGTCTTTAAAGCTCATGATTCGTACTACCAGTTCCTAGGTTGATTTATATAAGTTCAGATAATTCTTCATTATTTTCCTACAATTTCATTTGGATTGTATTGACTGTTAGTTGGCTTACCTAGCGGGTCGAGTTAGGTGCCATCACGACTAGTGATTTTTTGGTCGTGACACTGAGGTTGATGCCCTGGATAGTGCCTTGCACTGTCTATGGAACTGAATTTTTATGGCCTTACACTGTCTATGGCCATGAGTTTTCATGGCCTTACATTGTCTAAGGCTATAAGACGGACCTCCCATAAACTTAGTCGATTCTATTGAATTTTAAACACCTCACTCTCGGTCTTGATTCTAAAATAACTATTTCCACCCATACTCATCCTGATAGGACTTCAAATGTTTAAAAGGTCACATTAATACTCATTTAACGCATCCATAACTAATCCGGATTTACGGGGTGTTACAAAAGTTTGCCAAGAACTTAAGGTTTTATAGTGCCAAATTCAGGCTAACGTGTTCGAAAGGTCGTAGATAATCTTACCGCGGTATGAATTTGTGGACTGTGCAGTGCATTATGGAGTAGGTGGATGATTGGCAAACTGATGGACTAGCAGAGCGGACTATACAGACACTTGAAGATATATTGCGTGTTTGTGTTCTTGACTTCAAGGGTAGCTGGGATGATCATTTGCCACTCATAGAATTTTCCTATAACAACAATTGTCATGCCAGCATTCAAATGTAACCATTCAAAGCTCTATATGGTAGGAGATATAGATCTCCCATTGGTTGGTTTAGAGTTGGAGAAGCAGAATTGATAGGGCCAGACTTCGTGCATCAAGTTATAGAGAGGTCAAGATAATTAAGAAGCGGCTGATAAGCGCTCAGAGTCGCCAGGAGTCCTATTCAAATATGTGACGTAGGGATTTAGAGTTCAAAGAGGATGATTGGGTGTTCTTGAAAGTTTCTCCCGTAAAAGGCATAATGCGATTTAGGAAGAAAGACAAATTGAGTCCATGGTATATTGGACCCTATAAAATGCTGCGGAAGGTTGGTCAAGTGGCTTATAGGCTCGAATTACCTCCAAATTTGTCCTTAGTACACCCGACATTTCATGTGTCTATGTTGAAGAAGGTGGTTGGAGATCCGTTGCTTATCATTCCAGTGGAGGCTAATGAAGTTAGTGAGGAATTGACAATGAGGAGATTCTGGTTTATATCCTTAATAGATAAGTTCGTAAGTTTATAAATAAAGAGATTGGCTATGTCAAAGTGTTAAGGCGAAACCAAAAGGTTGATGAGGCCACATGGGAGGTAGAGGAAGATAAGAAGAGGAAATGTACCCACTTGTTTGTATAACTAAATGGTTGTGTTTAAATGAATGTTAAAGATTTACTTTCTATGAGCTATGTTCTTAACCTGTACAACTTTGTAACGACCCGACCGGTCATTTTGGGAATTAGTGTCACGTTCGGTGGCTTAAGGTCTCGAGTAGCTTTGTATTATGTATTATGACTTATGTGTAGCCGGGTTCATTTTTTGGATGATTGGGATCGATATAGAAGAATAATTCTTGTTTTAGAAGCTTAAGTGGAAAGAGTTGACTGGAGTTAGACTTTCATGTAGACAACTCCGGAATGTTTTTTGATAATTCCAATAGCTTTGTATGGTGAATTTGGACTTAAGCGTATGCCCGTATTTGGATTTGGAGGTTCGTAGGTTGATTTGATGCATTTTGGAGAAAGTTGGAAAAGTTGATGGTTTGGAAGGTTGATATTGTTGATATCGGGTTCAAATTTTCATGTGTCTATGTTGAAGAAGGTGGTTAGAGATCCGTCGCTTATCGTCCCGGTGGAGGCTATTGAGGTTAATGAGAAATTTACTTATGAGGAGATTCTGGTTTCCATCCTTAATAGATAAGTTTGTAGGTTGAGAAATATAGAGATTGCCTATGTCAAAGTTTTAAGGTCAAACCAGAAAGTCGAGGAGGCCACATGGGAGGCAGAGGAAGATATAAAGAGGAAATGTTCCCAATTGTTTTTATAACTAAATGGTTGTGTTTAAAAAATGTTAAAGATTTACTTTCTATGAGCTATGTTCTAAACCTGTACAACTTTGTAACGACCGGATCGGTCATTTTGAGAATTAGTATCCCGTTTGGTGGCTTAAGGTCTCGAGTAACTTTGTATTATGTATTATGACTTGTGCGTGTGGCCGGGTTCATTTTTCAGATGATTCGGGATCGATTTAGAAGAATGATTCTTGTTTTAGAAGCTTATGTGGCAAGAGTTGACTGGAGTTTGACTTTTGTATAGACAACTCTGGAATGGTTTTTTTATGATTCCAATAGCTTTGTATGGTGATTTTGGACTTAAGCGTATGCCCAGATTTGAATTTCGAGGTCCGTAGGTTGATTTGATGCATTTTGGCGAAAGTTGGAAAAGTTGACAGTTTGGAAGGTTGAGAGTTTTGACCGAGAATTGACTTGTTGATATCGGGTTCGGATTGCAAATCTGTGAGTTAGAGTAGCTCCGTTATATCATTTGGGACTTGCATGCAAAGTTTAACATCATTTCAGGTTAATTTGATATGATTCAGACCGAGTTGTAGAAGTTGAAAGTTCATAAGTTTGATTTGAGGTGTGATTCGTAGTTTTCATATTGTTTTATGTGATTTGATTACTCGATCAGGTCCGTGTTATGTTATGAAACTTGTTGGTATATTTGGACGGGGTCCCGGGGGCCTTGGGTGTGTTTCAGATGGGCTATATGCCATTTCCTCCCATTTTAGATTGTTGTTTTGTCATCTGGTGTATCCTTATCCGCGTTCGCGACCATACTTTTGTGTTCTCGTAGAGTTTCCAATGGATGCCACATTTTATTCTTCGCGGTAGTGAAGAGGCGACCGCATTCGCGAAGCTTTGAAGACTTTAGTCTTCCGGTTCGCGTTATGGCATACGCGATCGCGTACAAGGAAATCTGGAAGGTGGTCATCAGGGCTTGCTCCCTGCGTTCGTGGGAGAGAGGACGCATTCGCGATGTTGCTGTGGCCCTGGTCACCGTGTTCGCGACCTCGTTGTTGCGTTCACGTAGAAGTAATGTTGGCAATTCATCTTTTGTGCTTCGCGATCGCGATTACTTTCTATCGCTATACCCCTTTTCAACTATCTCAAATAGCGCAAGTTTTCCACAATCGTGATGAGTAAATTACTGGGTAGCAAATGCTTAATTTCTAAATCAAGGGTTTTGTCCCATTTTCATCTTTTGAGCTAGAGACCTCGGTTTTGGGCGATGTTTGTAGAGATTTTCAAGGAGTTGATCGGGATAAGTGATTTTGACGCAGATTTGATTGTTATACATGAATACATCATTGTTTTAATATTTAATTAGTGTTTTGAGTTGGGAAAATTGGGCAAATTTGTGGAAATTTCATAAGCTATATTTTGAGGATTTGGAAAGCGATTTGAGGTCGGAATTAAATAATTTTAGAATGGTTGGCTTATCTTGGTCGGGTTCCGAGGCACGAGCCCGGGGTTGACTTTTTAGTTTTCATTAAAGATCGAAGCTTTATTATCCGAAATTATTTCCTATGATTTTTATTTATGATATTGAGTTATTTTGGCTATATTTGAGCCGTTTGGATGTTTGTTTCATACGAGAAGGTCATTTGAAGTATTGATTTGTCTTCGTTGAGGTAAGTATCTTGCCTAACTTTGTGTGGGGGAACTACCCCTTATGATTTGAGTCATTTGTTCTATTTTGTGTCATGTGAAGCCGTGTACGCAAGGTGACGAATGCATACTCGGGCTTATATGTGGAAATTGACCGGTTTAGACTATTAGTCTTCTTTCATGTATTTATTTGGAATTGTTAGCACATGTTATATCTTTTATTCAACAAGTTTACTATCACATTCTTTATTTGAAGTTGTCATTACAGGTCACATCCTTTACTTGTCGAATTTGCTCTTATATGCTTTATTTAATGTTGTTACCTCTTTTATCATTATTTGACTTCTTTTATTGTTGAGGAAATACCTCATGCATTTAGACGTAGTGCTAGTTCGTGCCATCTCTTTCATTGTTCGCCTAATGCATACACTAGAATCCAAAGTTTGCCATTTCATGGAAATACCTTCACTATCGAGTTTATCCTTAAAAAATTAATTAAAGTTGAAGTTATTGATAAACATTAATCTATTTTAATTGAAGTCGTGTTTAAAGGGAGTGTTGTTCATAGTTGAGTTACTTTCTCGTTCATTTGTTTTAATTGAGATTTTATACACATTGTGTTTGAGCCGTGGGCTATTTTTGATAAGTGCCCATAAGCCACAACCTTTGCAAAGGAACCAACATTATCAATATTTTCACTTGAAAAGGTTGTGGCTTATGGGCACTTTGCAAAGGTTGTGGCTTATGGGCACTTATGGTACGAGTTGATATATCGTGTTTTTATGACACAGCATATTTGAATTGTTGTGTGAATTGGTTGTTGCTATGCAGAGTATAAGGTGGCATTTCACCGTTGTTGTTATGCGGGGTATAAGGGTGGCATCTCACTGTTGTTGAATGTACGGAGTGATACGGGTGGCTATTATATTATTGTCCAGGCGGAGCGATAAGGGTGGCTATTATGCGGAGTGATACGGGTGGCTATCGGAGTGATACAGGTGGCTAATGACATTGTCAAGATGGAGTGATACGGGTGGCTATCAGAGAGATAAGGGTGGCAATGTCAGGGATGATGTGTGATGGCCTGGGGACGTTTTGTTGGTAATATTCATGTGATGGTGTGTCTTTCCTTCTGTATTCCATTCACCTTACGTGATTTATTGTGTTGCTTCTACGAGCTACTCGATGTCTTTAATATTACTTGTTGACTTGGGCTGTAGTAGTACACTTGCACAAGCATACACCGTAGCATGCCACTTATACTAGCTCCGGAGTATGAAACTTGATATTTACTGATCATGCCCATGTGTTCTTGTATTATCTGCTTTCATGTTGATATTGAGCCTGTGACCATGCTGGGCGGATTATGATATTGAGCATGTGACCATGTCGGGCGGATTATGATTGTGAGCTTGTGTTCATGCCGGGTAGATCGTGATTGTTAGCCTTTGACCACGCCGAGCAGATTGTGATTGTGAACCTGTGATCATGCCGGGAGGATTGAGGTATTGACACATGAGTTGTCTGTGTGGTTGTGATTATAAATATGGGCACAAGGTGCCGTGAGGATATGATTGTGGGTTGAGACTCGTGACTTGTGACTATGACATATGATTGTAGCTCCGGAGTATGAAACTTGATATTTATTGATCATGCCCATGTGTTCTTGTATTATCTACATTCATGTTGATATTGAGCCTATGACCATGCTTGGCGGATTATGATATTGAGCATGTGACCATGTCAGGCGGATTGTGATTGTAAGCTTGTGATCATGCTGGGCAGATCGTGATTGTTAGCCTGTGACCACGCCGAACAGATTGTGATTGTGAGCCTGTGATCATGCCGGAATGATTGAGGTATTGACACGTGAGTTGTCTGTGCGGTTGTGATTATAAATGTGGGCACAAGGTGCCGTGAGCATATGATTATAGGTTGAGACTCGTGACTTGTGACTATGAGATGAGGTATCTCAGATTAATTTCGTTGCAAAACTTATGGTAGAACGGCTTAATTAATTGGTTGTCATTTGTGTTCCTTATTTGTTTTCAACGGTACATTCACGTTGTTCTTATTACTTCACTGTTTATATAACATGTTGATTCTTGTTGCCATTTATTGATTCTTGCTTTCCATTATTAGCTTATACTTCTATACTGCTCAAGTTATTTTGACTAGTGGGTATCTTGACTTGTACCTCGTCACTACTCCACCGAAGATAGTCTTAATACTTACTGGGTACCGATTGTGGTGTACTGATGCTACACTTCTACACATTTTTGTGTAGAGCCAGGTATTGGAGATATCGTACTAGGGTAGAGTTAGCTTATTTATCCTGAGAATTCAAGGTAGAGCTACTTGGTCGTCGCAATCCCTTGGAGTCCTTTCCTTTCATTGTACTATCAGCTTGTCATTTGAACAGTATTGTATTTCGATCTTTGAGATCTTTCCATGTATTCAGCTAGAGTTCATAACTCTGTATTACCTAGTCTTGGGAGGTTGTTATGATTATTGCCGCATAAGCTTATTTCGCTTTTTGTTTCGGTATTCATATTTGACTCTGTTTCAAACTATAATGGTTAAAACTGGCTTAATCATTGTTAGTAATCGGCTTACCTAGTCTTATAGACTAGGTGCCATCATGACGCATGCGGTGGGCTTTTGGGTCGTGACAAGTTGGTATCAGAGCTCTAAGTTCATAGGTTCTACGAGTCACGAGCTAGTTTAGTAGAGTCTTGCAGATCGGTACGGAGACATCAGTACTTATCTTCGAGAGGCTACGAATCTATTAGGAAAATTCCACTTCTTTCATTCCTATCATGCGGATTTGTTGATTTTAAAGTTTCAGCCTTTGTATCTCTATTCTCTCATAGATGGTGAGTACACACGCTACCAGATCAGCTGAGCAGACACCCGCGCCCCTTGCTAGAGCCGTGAGAGGCCGGGGCCGAGGTAGAGCTCGGGGAGGGGCACGTGTTGTAGCTAGAGCACCTACTAGAGCAGTAGTTGAGGAGCCGCTAATGGTTCCAATTAGGGGACAGGCACCGGAGGCGCCTGTTGTTACCCTCGGACTTGAGGAGACTTTAGCGCAGTTCCTGAGCACATTGGCTCGGGCGGTATTGATCTTCATCGCACCAACTACTTCATAGATTGGGGGAGGAGATTAGACCCCCACCACCCATAATCCAGAGTAGCAGGCTCATTTGGTCATACTCTGGGTGTAGTGCCGGTACAGCCTGTTATTCCAGTTCTACCTGAGGTCAGGACAGGGGCATCAGAGGAGGAGCAGAAAAAGCTTGAAAGGTTCAAGAGGTATAATCTACCTACTTTCAGTGGCACAGCTACCGAGGATGCACAGAGCTTTCTAGAGAAGTGTCATCGTATTCTCCGCACCATGGGTATTGTGGAGGTGAGCAGAGTTACTTTTACTATATTTCAGTTGTCGGGAGCAGCATATCCGTGGTGACAGCTTTATGAGGAGGGCAGACCCACTGATGCAGCACCATCCACTTGGGCTCAGTTTTTAGAGATTTTTTAAGAGAGTTTGTTTCCAAGACCCTCCGAGATGCGTGGCACAGAAAATTCGAGCAGCTGCGTCAGGGCACCATGATGGTGTCATAGTATGCCATTAGGTTCAGTGAGTTATCCTGTCATGCACCTACTTTGGTTCTTACAGTCAGAGAGCGAGTCTGCAGATATATCAAGGGGCCCAGTTACGGACTTAGATTAAGCATGGCTCGCGAGTTGGAGACTGATACTCCATTTTAGCAGGTTGTGTAGATTGTCAGAAGATTAGAGCGTATTCTGGGTGAGGATAGGGAGGATAAGGAGGCCAAGAGGTATCGAGGTTATGGAGGATTCAGTGGATCCGTGGTGTTGTAGTTAGTAATGGTACTCATATGGGGAAGTCATCTTTTAGTGAACCACCGGCACGGGGTTCCTACAGCGGTTACTCCAGTTATCTGGCACAGACTCAGTACGAGCAGCCACGCCCGCAGAGGGGTTATTATGAGTGTGACGATACCAAGAACATCATGAGAGATTTTCCCAGACTCAGAAAAGTGGATTTCATCAGAGCACTCAGGCTACGAGATCCACTTCAGTTGCTACTCTACCTACACAGCCAGCTAGGGGTGGAGGATAGGCAGGCAGAGGGCACCCTAGAGGGGAGGCCCGGCCCATTAATATGCTTTCCAGAGTAGGGCTGAGGCTGCTGCACTAGTTGATGTCGTTACAGGTATGGTTTCGATTTGTTATGGAGAAGCATCATTATTATTTTGATTCGGTTCTGCTTATCGGGGTGAGACCTCCTATGTCGCTTCATATATGGGTGAGTTTCATTATTCTTGTACTCTACTTATGTGTTTACCCTTGTTAGGATATTCTATTATGGTAGCCCGTGTCTATTGTCTTGGTTTGTTCACTATTGAGAGTTATAAGACTAGAATGAACTTTATGTTATTCATTATAGTAGGTTTTGATGTGATTTCTAGGTGGGTTGGTTACGATTTATGATTTAGGTGCTTTACCGATATGGGAAGTCCGTTACATGTTGTGATTTTGTTTTGAGGAATTTAGTTAGTGGAAGGCTTAAGTTGGTATGATGTGTATTCTACTTGTGATTTAGAGTTGAGGATGGTATCCTAGCATTTTCATGTGGTTTGATATGTTTGAACCGGCCTACATGCCACAGTGAAGTTATATTAGGATGAGATCCTTGTGATTAGTTCGTATGTTTTGATTCTCCCATGTGGAATTTATTCGTAGTATGGTACTGATAAGGAGTTGTGCATGTTGGGCTTGTTTGATAGTTCTCTCATGTGTTCCTCTTTCAATATTCAGTCATATTCGCATTGTGCTTATTGGGTTTTAGCTTGCGAGGTGTGTGCCCAGGTGGCGTTGGGTGTGACTTGTTGATTTGGGTGGATGTATATGAGATCTTCATGTTTCTTGCATCATTGTCAGCATTGTGACGGTTTGGGACAAGGTTTTAGCTGATGTGAGGTTATTTGCCGGTGCTGGATTTGTTTATGGGCAGCTATGGTGGTTAGAGATGTTGTTATGGGCATGTGGGTGATGTATTAAGTTGGGCGGTCATACCTTGTAGGTATATGCATGAGCTGTGGCACCTGGTTTAGGTTGGTACACTGTGTTTATGTAGGAATCGGGTCTTTGGAAAATGATCGGATGGTGAAAATTTTGGTTCTAAGGCTTATCGGTGTGGGTAGAATGAAAACTCTTCAGTTGAGATGGTATTGTATGTGTATTGGGGTTATGCGGTATCACCCGCGATTATATGTATGGTGAGTTTATTCAGTGATTTGATAACTTCGGAACAGTTCTTGGCACGTTCGGGGATGGATGTTTGTTTAAGAGGGGGAGAATATAACGACCCGACCAGTCGTTTTGGGAATTAGTGTCCCGTTCAGTAGATTAAGGTTTCAAGTAGCTTCATATTGTGTATTATGACTTGTGTGTGTGGTCGGGTTCATTTTTTGGATGATTCGAGATCGATTTAGAAGAATGATTCTTGTTTTAGAAGTTTAACTGGCAAGAGTTGACCAGAGTTTGACTTTTGTGTAGACAACTCCGAAATGGTATTTTGATTGTTCCAATAGCTTCGTATGGTGATTTTGAACTTAGGCATATGCCCGGATTTGGATTTGGAGGTCCATAAGTTGAATTGATGCATTTTGTCGAAAGTTGGGAAAGTTGAAGGTTTGGAAGGTTGAGAGGTTTGACCTAGAGTTGACTTTGTTGATATCGGGTTCGGATTTTGAATTCGAGAGTTGGAATAGCTCTGTTATGTCATCTGGGACTTGCATGCAAATTTTGATGTCATTCTGGGTTGATTTGAGGTGCGATTCGTAGTTTTGAGATTGTTTGATGTGATTTGAGGCCTCGGGCATATCCGCGTTATGTTATGGAACTTGTTGGTATGCTTGAACGGGCTCCCGGAGGCCTCGAGTGTGTTTCGGATGGCCTACGGGCCATTTCCTCCCATTTTAGATTGTTGTTCTGTCATCTTGTGTATCCTTATCTGCGTTCGCGACCATACTTTTGCGTTCACATAGAGTTTCTAATGGAGGCCACATTTTGTTCTTCATGGTCATGAAGAAGCGACCGCGTTCACGAAGCTTTGAGGACTTTAGTCTACGCATTCCTATTGTGGGTCATTAGGGCTTTCTATCTGCGTTCGCGGGAGAGCAGGCGCATTCACGATGTTGCTGTGGTCCTGGTCACCGCGTTCACGACCGCATTATCGCGTTCGCGTAGAGGTAATGTAGGCAGTTCATCTTTTGTGCTTCACGATAACGATGGGTTTTCCGCGAACGCGATGAGTAAATCACTGGGCAGCCGATGTATAATTTCCAAATCGAGCGTTTTGTCCAACTTTTCATCTTTTGAGCTAGAGACCTTGGTCTTGGACGATTTTTGAAGAGATTTTCAAGGAGTTGATCGGGGTAAGTGATTTTGACTCGGATTTGATTATTATGCATGAATCCATCATTGTTTTACCATCTAATTAGTGTTTTGAGTTGGAAAAATTGGACAAATTTGGGAAAACTTCATAAGCTATATTTTGGGGATTTGAAAGGCGATTTGAGGCCGGAATTGAATAATTTTAGTATGGTTGTACTCGTTATTGAATGGTTGTTAGGATTTTGTAAGTTTGGTCGGGTTCTGAGGCGCGGGCCTAGGTTGACATTTTGGGTTGACTTTTTAGTTTTCATTAAAGATCGAAGCTTTATTATCCGGAATTGTTTCCTATGATTTTGATTTATGATATTGAGTTATTTTGGCTAGATTTGAACAATTCAGAGGTTTGTTTCATAGAAGAAGTAATTTAGAGTATTGATTTGGCTTCCCCGAGGTAAGTATCTTGCCTAACTGATAACAATACGATAGGGGTCCAAGAATTACTAAAGAAAATCAAGAAACGTGCGGAAGCTAAAAGAAAATAAAGAAACAAAAAAACAACGGAAAATTAAAGATAGATTGAATTCAAGAAAGAGTTTCTTGAATTCAAGAAGTCTATTCTTGAAGTTGAATCCTAATAACAACAATTAGCTAACAAAGAACTAATCGCCTTTGGTAGAGAATTAAAAACAAGAGATAGATTGTGAAACCCGACCCTTTAGAATAACAAGAACAACAATAAGCCTAAACTTATCACCTTTCTTGAATACCTAGAAGTGATTTAAGATTTCGAAAGAGTTTAATCTTACCACCTTAAGTTGAGTCTTGAAGGTTGAAGAATAAATTCAAGAGTAGCCACACACAAGAGTGCAAGAAAAATCTCACAATTTTTATTGATATTGTCTATAATAATCTAAAATCTAAAAACAAAGAAGACACCCCTTTATATAGAGAGGGGGTCACGAAATTCCTACCTAAAAACAAGGAAATAAAGTCCTAAACTACTTTGGACAACAAGTCCAAATACCTTAGGAAAAGGAAAAATACTAGGAAACAAAAACCAAGTCAATCTTGGAAAGTAACTCCAACAATCTTAGGAAAAGGAAAACATAACCTTAACTACTAGGAAAGCAATAAATCTAGTACCAAAATATATGAAAATAAGTTAAAACCAATCTTGGATAGAATCTTGAAAGTCCCAAACCAATCATGAATAGGATCTTGGAAATCTTGAAGGCAACTTGCAAGCAACTTGGCACCAACCTGTACCCAACTTCTATCATGCCTATTGAACCTTTCTTGGTCAGCAAGTAAGTCCTTTTTATGTTATAAAAACATGGCTTCATGTAGGACTTATTGGGCTGCAAGTTTGGACACATTTTTAGGTTCCAAATAGATCCAATAGTGGCCTGATTTGGACCTTCTTCAGAGGATGTCTTTTGGGATCAAATCCACCTTTTCTTGGACATGAATTTGGACCATAAAATAATTATAACACCTAGACAACTCATATCCTTTATCCTTGAGCTCTCCATCCCAATTAACAACTTCTTTATTTGCACTTGAAGTCTAATGACTTTGTTTTGCAACTCTTTAGCTTGACATCTTGTTAAAGGCCCACTTTGAGATTCCAAAGCTTCATTCTTGTCCTTTAATAGATTTGAGCTTCCTAGGATGCTATCACTAACTTTGTGTGGAGGAACTACCCCTTAGGATTTGAGTCGTTTGTACTATTTTGTGTCATGTGAAAGCCGTGTACACAAGGTGACGAGTACGTACTTGGGCTTATATGTGGAAGTTAACCATTTAGGCTCTTAGGCTTCTTTCATGTATTTATTTTGAATTGATAGCACATGTATAACTTTTATTCGTCATGTTTACTATCACATGCTTTATTAGAAGTTGTCGTTACATGTCACATCCTTTACTTGTCGAGTTTGCTCTTATATGCTTTATTTGAAGTTGTTACCTCTTTTATCATTATGTGACTTCTTTTATTGTTGAGTTACTCTTAGTTGAAATTATTGTTACATGACATCCTTTTGTTGCCGGGTTATTCTCATGCATTTAGACATAGTGCTAGCTTGTGCCATCTCTTTCATTGTTAGCCTACTTCATACATTAGAATCCTAAGTTTGCCATTTCATGGAAATACGTTCACTATCGAGTTTATCCTTAAGAAATTAATTAAAGTTGGAGTTATTGAAAATCATTAATCTATTTTAATTGAAGTTGTGGGAGTGTTGTTCATAATTGAGTTACTTTTCTCGTTCATTTGTTGTTATTGAGATTTTTTACACATTGTGTTTGAGCCGTGGGCTATTTGTTGTGGATATATTGATATTGTTGGTTCTTTTGGAAAGGTTGTGGCCTATGAATACTTGTGGTACTAGTTGATATGTTGTGTTGTTATGATGTAGCACATGTGAATTGTTGTGTGGATTGGTTGTTGTTATGCGGAGTATAAGGGTGACATATCACCGTTGTTTTTATGCAAGGCATAAAGGTGGCATCTCACTGTGGTTGAATGTACGGAGTGATACGGGTGGCTATTGTGTTATTGTCCAGGCGCAGCGATAAGGGTGACTATTTTACTAAGAATTGGGTTGCCTGATTCTTTAGATTAATTACGCAATTGCCACTGAATTCGTATTTAAAAATCTGTACTATTTCCAAATATTAAAACCAATATATCTCTTTCATTATAAGGTCAAATGGAGTGGTTCAAAAGCCTCACTTGACTGGAATTTCCCGAGAAATCCATTGGATGCATCAAAAATGAGTTTTGGGATCGTTTGGAACAAGAAACGAGGCAGAACAACTGGGCATTTTTGGCTATTAATGTTTTGGAGTTTTTCTCATCTTGAAAGTTTGGGATTGGGAGAATTCAAGAATGTTCTTCAAGTTTTTTTCATGGGGTAAGGTCTAAACCATAACCTAAGTATTTTCCTTTGACTCATTCCCTTGGTTTATGCTTTAATCCATGATTTTAATTGAAAACCCATTTAATTCTTTAAATCAGGACCGAGGGTTATGTCCTAAATTTTAGAAATTGAAAAATGAGTTAGAGGCGTTTATTTCTCGATTCCTTTTGGGGTTTTGTTCTCCTAATATAGGAGAACAACATACTCAAATTTGGCAAGTTTTGGAGGAGTATTCGTGAGATATGGGACCCAACTAGTGTGAGTTGGACTCTTGGGTTATGACCACCTAAGAGCGATGATTTGGCTAATTGGTTGAGCTATTTGACTCCGATTAAGTCGGTTTTCATTCATGCGAGCTTGTATTGGTTCGGACTTCGCGCAGGTAAGCTTGGATTCGGAATCCAAGGCGAGCCCGATGTTGACTTCTGTTGACGTTTTGGTTGACTTTGGGCTTTTGATTAAAGATTCGTCCTTTATCGATTGGGTTTGTTTCCTTTGGCATTATTTTATGTTCTTGAGTTGATGTTGGCTAGTTTCGAGCAGTTCATAGGTTGGCACGCACAAGATGGCTGTTGCAGCCAAACGCACACGCAAGTATACGCGGTCATCAAGTAATAAAGTGACTAAAAGTTGGATGTCGAACCCACGAGGACTTATGATTAACTATTAACTAAATTAGACTATCCTAATTATCTAAACAAGAATTAAACCTAAAAATATTTGATTCTAAAATAATAAAATAAAATAATATAAATAATGAACTTTGAACAGAGAAAGAGTAGATTTTTATGATATCAATGTAATGAAAACGATCTAGGGTTATGGGCTATCTAACAATCCTATTGTATTCTTCAATTGAATTGACCGACTAATTTATCTAGCTTATTGGTTGACAGGGTTAATATTGTTCATAAGAATCTGTCGAGTTCTTACTCGCTTATTCAAGCTAACCTAACGCCTATATGTCTATGGAGTTAGAATAAACAAAAATACATTTATAATTCCTGTAAATCAACCAAGCAAGGCAATTAGATATATGTCTATCCTAACCACGAATCCGTTCCCCAATGTCCGAGTTCAAGAACTTGCTCTACTCAATCCTATATGCAATCTAAAATTCCCACTTTCGAGTTCAATTCTAGATTCGTAGATAGTATTCAATTGGTGATCAAGCAATTACATAATTAAGCGCAAGATTGAAAAAATAAACCAATATGATAAATCAAGAAGGCAAAATCAATACCCGAATAATAATAGTCATGAAAGAACCACAACCCTAGAACGTGAAGTTTAGCGCCACATAGACATGGTAGCCAAACAACAAATCATACAAAGAAACATAAAAATTACTAAGTTTGGTGGGAGAAAGATGGAACTTGATGAATTCCGGCCTCCACAGCTTTGTCGTGGCTTTTTCCCCCTTCCCAATATGTTAGATCACCTAAAAGAGGCATTTTTGGCTTATATATTGCGTACCAAAGTCGTGGGCCAAAGTTCTCCTATTTCTAATCCAAATCAGCTTCAGGGATTGATGCTAGGGTGGATGCGTCGCATCCATCTCGTCCTCCACTTCTCAGCTTCGCATGCTAGGGTGGATGCTTCGCATCCACCTCGTCCTCCACTTCTCAGCTTTGCCCAGGTGCGGATGCTAAGGCAGATGCTATGGGCCAACTTCACTGCTAAGGGTGTACGAAATCTGATCTTTTTCTAGATTGGATGCGACGCATCCAATCTATCTTCCTCTACCTAGAGCACCTTTTCTTCATATTTTTGCACTCCAAACACCCTAATTCACCACACACAACTCAATTAGTCATAAAACCAATAATTAAACCATGTTGGGCATTTTAAAGATCAAATAACATCAAGAAGCGGTTAAAACATGGGTAAAGTAACATCAACACATATCGAAATATGCCAAACATCACTACCCCACACTTAAACCTTTGTTCGTCCTCGAACAAACCATCCTATAGTAGACGAAACAAAATTAAGCTCTTATCATTCAAAGCACACTGCACCTATGACCATGGTTATTTGCAACAATTAGGCTCTAGACTATGCATCACATACACTTCCCTTTACTTATGCCATTCTTTAAACATATTCGAACAAAGACAACATGCTCACAACAACCCTAACCTCAAAAACCGACTCAATGTCACTATGCACTCATGGCTTGAACACCCAACATCATAGAGAAGTCTAATAACGTTACCTATCCCTCGTGAAACCATGTGCCCTCACAACAAGAGCAAGAGAGCGATTTCAATCCACACATTCGAATCTCATGATCAAATATATTTTAATGACTCACATATATCAAAGAAAATCGCTCACTCTCACAAAGAAGTCACATGCATGAAATTGGTACCATAGGCTTGCCCTTAATGTAAATCTCTACTAATGTAAGCTCGCTCGATCTAAAATCAATTAGGACTTTTTCATGGTTGTACTGTGGGCTAAGGAACGGGTAGGATATATTTAAGGAATAGTGACTCACCCTCCTAAGCACTTTAATACATCACAAAATTACTTTAAGCATATTTTCTTCAATACCACTTCAATTTCACAAACAATATCACCCCCAAAACAGTCCCTTTTTCTTTAAGCACTACTTTAGTTCATACCCACTAGCAAGAACAAGACAACAATTTATTCATTTCTATTTTTCCTTCTTTTGTTTTCCAGATTTTTCTCTTCTTTTTTTTTTTCTTTCAATTTCCGCTAGTGGTGTATTATTTTACAAAATAAGTGCACCCTTCTTTCTTTCATTGGTTCCACTCAAAAGTCACCCCACACTTAGTCCCTTCTTACTTCTTTTAGCGCTCATCTAACAATTAAAGTGCTTTAAGAGGTAAAAGGATCAAAACAATGTCAATTAAGAATAAAAAGGGTATAGGCTTGTAATGTAGGTACCAAATAAAAGGTCTACAGGCTCAAAAGGGTTAACTAGGGATAGATTTTATTTGTGATAAGCAATAAGCTCAAAAAGATCAAAGAAATCCTAAAATCATTTTTCAAACCAAGCATCACCTAAAATTTCGCTTCAACTCACATACCGGGCAAGTTCTAGACACAAGTACAATACATGGACAACATAAAAACCTCACCACACATGGCACATGACTCACTAAGGACGATCACATTCCGACTCTCAAGCAATGCAAGTATTCACGGAGCCATGAGATATTAAGTATTAAACACAAGGTGAACATAAGTCATGTAAACGAGACATAGGCACCACAAACACATGCTATCCAATTTAACAAGGCATCATCAATAAATTCAAATCATACAGAAGATACTACACATGCCAAAGTATAAATATGTTACTATCAAACAAGTCAAGGGCGCATAGGTTCATCATTCTTGCTCCTTTTATTCCCTAAATTCCTAATCTACTCGGAAAGAAAAAAACTACCCAGTTCAAACTACATCCCATGGAAAAGATCGAGGCACAAAGAAAAATCACAAGGGATTATTACTACCTAAAGAAAGCTAAAAGACATATTTTGGATTTTTGTTTAGACTTTAATCCCTCAAGAAAACTGTCTAGAAGATCAATCGTCGGGAAAAGTCCAATTTTTCTACTTTTTTTTCCCACAAAAGCTACTACACTTAAGAATGAGTACTACAACTAAGCTAAAATAGCACAGAAACTCATCCAAACGATCTCCTCACCCCACACTTAAAATTTTGCAATGTCCTCAATGCACACTATAAATAATAAGAGGGTAAACGAGACTCCCTGGTAGGCCAAAGGCCGAAGCAATAGCAGCTCACGAGGTACTCAGACTTTTCCCAGGTATTGTCCTTTGTGTGGGCACCCCACACTTAGTCCTCACCATCTAGCTCGCTTTTGCACTCTTCTAATGGCTTTGCTTCCTATGCTCATAATCCTACAAAACAAAAATAAATACTACAAAATAATAAAAATAAAATAAAATAAAAAGTAAACAAAAATAAAAGAAAGCAGTAAAGCTGGGTTGCCTCCCAACAAGCGCCTGATTTAACGTAGCGGCACGACGTGACCCACTTTTTGCCTCCACCTCGAACTTATGAATTGAGCCCCTAACATGGCATCCAGTCTGCGGCTATGCTCCAGTGGTGGGGCTACAAAGATAACCAGGCCAAGTAATAAATTTTTCATTCTACACTTCTCGGCCTTTAGATGAGGAATGTAATTTTTGCTTTTTGGCACAACAAATTCAAAATTATAGGCACTCTCATCCTCACCCTTTGACCCCCTCATTGGCTCAGATGGCTCGATTACTATCTTGCTATCTAAACACAATGTGGGAAAATGATTGGAATGAGGTCTAATACGCCTTAACTCATGAATTGTACTACTATTTACATCCCCATATATACACACACTCAAGTCTCCCAAATTAATGTTATCTATTCCCTCATATGACTCTAGAGCATTCTTCTCAACATTGGCATCCTCAAGAAAAACATGGTCTAATGATTGGTATTCTCATTTTAGCTCCTCAATTTGGTCTAGAAGATTTTTTTCAGCTTCACACAACTCATCATTAAATTGTTGGCCATTACACGCATCAACCTTTTCATTCAAATTTGCATCCAAGTTATGCACAGCCAAGCCAAAATTATCAATTTTATGTGCAAGATCATCTCTCTCCTTAGACCAATCATTCACCAACGTTGTCAGAAGACAACGTCCGTTCCGCATATTCCCTTAATCGAGAATATTCGTCCCAATACCAACCCTTACTCCCATATTCAAATTCAGCTTTCCAAGAGTTCAGGTCATGACAAGCCCAAAATGACGGGCCATATAAGTCTTCCGTCAACCAAGAGTCTTCATCAATAACCTTACCTCCATATATTTCATCCCCAGATGTCATGGTGAAAGAACTAGAAACACACTAAGAGAAAAATCAAATAGTTATAAAAATAAAATATTTACAAAAAGGGAAGGAAAAAAAAACTTGTAAAGATAAAAGTAAAAGCCTAATATAGAAAAATAGTTAATTTCTAAGTCCCTGACAACGGCGCCAAAAATTTGTTGCGGCCAAACACACACGCAAGTATACGCGGTCGTCAAGTAATAAAGTGACTAAAAGTCGGATGTCGAACCCACGAGGACTTATGATTAACTATTAACTAAATTAGACTATCCTAATTATCTAAACAAGAATTAAACCTAAAAATATTTGATTCTAAAATAATAAAATAAAATATTATAAATAATGAACTTTGAACAGAGAAAGAACAGATTTTTATGATATCAATGTAATGAAAACGATCTAGGGTTATGGGCTATCTAACAATCCTATTGTATTCTTCAATTGAATTGACCGACTAATTTATCTAGCTTATTGGTTGACAGGGTTAATATTGTTCATAAGAATCTGTCGAGTTCTTACTCGCTTATTCAAGCTAACCTAACGCCTATATGTCTATGGAGTTAGAATAAACAAAAATGCATTTATAATTCCTGTAAATCAACCAAGCAAAGCAATTAGGTATATGTCTATCCTAACCACGAATCCGTTCCCCAATGTCCGAGTTCAAGAACTTGCTCTACTCAATCCTATATGCAATCTAGAATTCCCACTTTCGAGTTCAATTCTAGATTCGTAGATAGTATTCAATTGGTGATCAAGCAATTACATAATTAAGCGCAAGATTGAAAAAATAAACCAATATGATAAATCAAGAAGGCAAAATCAATACCCGAATAATAATAGTCATGAAAGAACCACAACCCTAGAACGTGAAGTTTAGCTCCACATAGACATGGTAGCCAAACAACAAATCATACAAAGAAACATAAAAATTACTAAGTTTGGTGGGAGAAAGATGGAACTTGATGAATTCCGGCCTCCACAGCTTTGTCGTGGCTTTTTCCCCCTTCCCAATATGTTAGATCACCTAAAAGAGGCATTTTTGGCTTATATATTGCGTACCAAAGTCGTGGGCCAAAGTTCTCCTATTTCTAATCCAAATCAGCTTCAGGGATTGATGCTAGGGTGGATGCGTCGCATCCACCTCGTCCTCCACTTCTCAGCTTCGCATGCTAGGGTGGATGCTTCGCATCCACCTCGTCCTCCACTTCTCAGCTTTGCCCAGGTGCGGATGCTAAGGCGGATGCTATGGGCCGACTTCACTGCTAAGGGTGTACGAAATCTGATCTTTTTCTAGATTGGATGCGACGCATCCAATCTCTCTTCCTCTACCTAGAGCACCTTTTCTTCATATTTTTGCACTCCAAACACCCTAATTCACCACACACAACTCAATTAGTCATAAAACCAATAATTAAACCATGTTGGGCATTTTAAAGATCAAATAACATCAAGAAGCGGTTAAAACATGGGTAAAGTAACATCAACACATATCGAAATATGCCAAACATCAATGGCATTTATAGAGTATTGTTTGGCTTGCTCGGTATTGGATTTCGCTTGTTCAAGGTAAGTAACACTTCTAAACATAGTGCTGAGGGTATGAATCCCTAAACATACATGTTATGTGTTTGGTGTTGAGGTGACACACATGCTAGGTGACAGGCGTGTGGGCGTGCACCATGTGAATTATGACTCGGTTGATTCTATGAACTGTGTTGTTACCTAATCTTATTTCTATCCATGAAGTTTCTACGTGTTAGAGAAATTGAGTTGTGAACCATGTTAGAAATCATGTTTAGGCTATATGCTTATTCTGTTGGGACCCATTGAGGTCATCTTTGCTGTTGAGTTATTTGCTTAAATTGCAGTTACATACTCAGTCATATTCATTCATTCACACATCATATCTCAGTCTCTATTATCCTTTGTTGTCACATCATGTTATCGTTATTTGGGCTGATTGGCATGAGATTTGTGAGCCCGAGAGGCTGGAGAGATTGATGACTGAGTTGGGGCCTGAGAGCTGTGTTGTGAGAGATATTATGGATCGGGCTGCACGCCGCCGCAGGCCATATTGGCTTTATACATATTATTATTATTATATGGATAGGGTTGCACTCCGCAGCATGACTTAGAGGCTTTATTATTATTGATAGGATAGGGCTGCACGCCGCATCAGGCCATATTGGCTTCATATATATTATTATTATTATATGGATAGGGTTGTACGTCGCAGCAGGCCTTATAGGCTTTATTATTATTGATGGGATCGGGCTGTACACTGCATCAAGTTTTATTGATTCATGATGGGATCGGATTGAACGCTGCAGTAGGCTATGTTGGCTTATATTAGTGCTTGGGAAGGATCCGCCCCTACGGAGTCTAACATACCAGCAATGAGCACAGGTACCGTACCGTACAGTGCTGAGTGACTGAGTACATGAGTTCATCACTGTGATGCATTGCATTTGACATGCATACTTGATATACATGCATAAAGATGTATTTCCTCATGCTACACGGTTTTGTAACATTCATGATTTCACATGTACATTGACATATAGCCATAGAGATGTACTTTCCTCATGCTATCCGAGAATGAAATATCTTATCTATTGTTGAAAGATTTTGGGAAAAATCACAGTTTTCCGATTTACTCATATTTTGGTGATTTCGGTGAAAGATTTAGGTTTTACTGTTATACCTAAAAAAATATGCCTATTTTTTTGTAACTGTGAACGAGCTGAGCATCATATCTTTGAGTTAATACTTATGCTGCTTTTATTATATTATTACAAATTGTTCTTGGCTATTGGTATTGTCATGCCCCGGCCTCGGGGAGCGCGACCGACGCTCAACAGAGTTACCCCAGTCTAGCAAGCCTGCACAGTGTCGTCTACCCAACACACCCATGAATAAAGAGAAGAATATGTTTCATTAATAAGACAGTAAGGGGTTATGTGAATAACACCAGTTTATTTTCATTAGTTACGTTGTTAGCAAGTCTCCAAAATAGTACATTGTACAATCATAGTTAAAGTTGAACAGATAATACGCTTACAACATTTTTAGGTTAACCTTCCCAAAAATAGATACAACCCACACTATGTCTACGGAGCCTCTAACATAAACAAAAGAGTGCTATGACAGTGCCTGCAACAAGGCCCCGACTGTACCTCATAACACTATGTTCAAAGGATAAGAGATACGGGACCCCAAAATTAAGTGGGGCTCACCAAGTCAGCTGAGGAGAGGGTGTGCTGCTATCACTGATCAATGCTTCCTGCTATGGAACCACCTGCATCCATTAAAGATGCAGCGCCCCCGGCATAAGGGACGTTAGTACATATGGAATAGTACTAGTATGTAAAACTAAACACCCTCTCAATAAAATGAGTAATAGTAAACAGAGAATAAAACATGAAATCAATAAGATACTCAAACAGTATCAAGGTGTTAAGTTAGGGTAAAGGTAAATTTCAAGTAGGTTTTGGCAGTTTAAGTTGGGAGATCTTTAGCACCGATATATCACCGTGTTTTAGCAAGGAGTCCGATCTCAGCCCGACCGGCTAAGCCATATCACCTCGAGACATACACTCACAATACCACCATGTGCGTGGCATGGCGTCCGACCTCAGCCCAATCGTCTAGGCCGTCTCACCACAATGTCATGTGGGTCGACATCACATCACATTTCGCTAGCAATAATCTCATCCCATTTAAGGACCAATCTCATCCTATATAAGGGAAAACAGTCTCATCACATTAACACGATGATTTACCTCTCAATCACTCCTACACCAGCGCGTGTAGTTTCGGGTTTAGGTTGTTTCAACCTACCCTTCCTCGGTGGCTAAACGATACTCCCAAGGCATTTATTATTAAAGGTATTTACCGCTCAATTCATATTCTTCTACATGTCATTCATTTTATTGGTACCATTGGCCATAATGCAATATCATTCTTGGCACGTTGGCCGCACTTCATAATTCATGCTCACTATTCCACTTTCAAACATTAACACGGATTGTCAACAACAAACATTTCTATCCAAGACTTTAAGCACACATTTGAACAATTTAGGGTCTTAGGCACATGTTATTTCTTACACAATTTGATATGATCACTTTTATTTGGCTTGACTTAAAGTCACAACATTTTAATACATACTCATACTTTGAACACGCTACCAAAGAATAACATAACATGATAAGAATGTTCCGAAACACATTAAGCACATATTCATATAAATACATCTTTCGACACCGACTTATGCATAAAAGTCAATTCATAATGGACAACTCGGGACTTACAAGAACATCGTGGGAATTTAATTCTAAGAGAGAAGTTTAGCCAACATACTTTGCCTCGAGCTTTTTAAATTACTACAATGTTCCGAAAATCTTAGCCACTTCGATCTATTTAGAGATATAGCAAAATTGAACACAAATTAGGAAGGAGTTCATAGTTCCAGCTCACTTGAGCATTTTATCAAACACTAGGTGAGCATTATGGTTTCAAGGTCCACTTATGGTGGATTCTTTCACCCCCACCACCCAAAGTTTACCCAAAAGAGCTCAATAATCTTCCCACTACCCAAATGCACTAAGGTATCGGCCACAGGGGAAAAACGAAGCCGAGATTATATGTCTAAAGGAACTTTATCGTTCGAAAACGAAAAAGCAGAAGGCATCTCTCAGCCCTACAACGACGCTCTGCTAATTTCTATCCTATTAAATAAAGTTCAGGTTAAGCGTATTTTGGTGGATCCAGGTAGCTCTATGAATATCATTCGATCAAAGGTTGTGGAGCAGCTCGGTTTGCAGAATCAAGTCGTGCCCACAGCTCGGGTCTTAAACGGCTTCAATATGGCCAGCAAAATGATCTGCCAATGAATGTGGCTGGAACCATCAAAAACACAAAGTTCCACATAATAGAAGGCGACATGAGATATAATGCCCTACTCGGAAGGCCTTGGATACACAACATGAGGGCAGTACCTTCGACTTTCCACCAAGTAATAAAATTCCCAACGTCGGACGGCGAGAAAACAGTGTACGGGGAGCAGCATGCGGTGAAGGAAATATTTGTAGTCGATGAGGTAACACCGATATCAACATTATCAGCCTCAGAAAGATCGAGCATTAGAAATGTACGAGAGGCCAAATAGGAATCACAACCGCCAGTCTCGACCAAATCGGTGAAGCAGGAAACAGAAAATGACGAGGAAGATTTCCTGACCCCCCGAACTTTTATCATCCCCGAGGATTCTGACGCTACCAAATCGACGGTCGAAGAGCTAGAACAGGTTATATTGATCGAACATCTGCCAGAAAGAAAGGTATACCTGGGAACGGGATTGACCCCCGAACTCAGGAAAAAACTTATTCAATTTCTTATTGATAAAATATATTGCTTTGCTTGGTCCCGTGTAGACATGACAGGAATCCCACCGTCGATAACAATGCATCGGCTGAGCTTGGACCCTAGGTTCAGACCAGTGAAGTAAAAAAGAAGACCTCAGTCTGAGTTAAAGCACGCGTTCGTGAAGGATGAGGTAAGTAAACCCCTCAAAATAGGGTCGATTCGGGAAGTAAAATATCCCGAATGGTTAGCTAATGTATTTGTAGTCCCTCAAAAAGGGAAAAAACTTAGAATGTGTGTAGACTATAAAGATCTAAACAAAGCATGCCTCAAAGATTCTTTTCCACTACCTAACATCGATCGGATGATTGATGCCACAACCGGTCACGAGATCCTTACTTTTCTCGATGCCAATTCCGGGTACAATCAAATTCGAATAAACCCGGAGGACTAAGAAAAAACTTCGTTTATCACCAAGTATGGAACATATTTTTATAATGTAATGCCCTTCGGGCTAAAAAACACAGGAGCTACTTATCAACGCCTAGTGAATAAAATGTTCGAAAAACAAATAGGTCAGTCGATGGAAGTTTATATTGATGACATGCTAGTCAAGTCCCGGCCCGCATAGGACCATTTAACTAATTTGCAGGAGACGTTAGAGATTTAAAGGAAGTACAACATGAAGCTCAATCCCGAGAAATGTGCTTTCGGGGTCGGCTCGGGAAATTTCCTTGGATTCATGGTATCAAATCGGTGAATTGAGATCAACCCCGATAAAATCAAGGCCATGGAAGACATCACCATCATGGATAGTGTGAAAGCGGTGCAAAAGCTAACCGGATGGATAGCTGCCCTAGGCTGATTCGTTTCGCGGTCATCAGATCGAAGCCACAAATTTTTCTCTCTACTCAAAAAGAAGAATGACTTCGCTTGGACCCCGGAATGCCAACAAGCTTTAGAACAATTGAAGCAATACCTGTCGAGCCCGCCACTACTTCACACTCCGAAGACAGATGAAAGACTTTACTTATACTTGGCCGTATCGAAAATTGCAGTAAGTGGCGTCCTAGTTCGAGAAGAGCAAGGTACATAATTTCCTGTTTATTACATAAGTCGGACCTTAGGAGAAGCAGAGACTAGATATCCACACTTAGAGAAATTAGCACTCGCCCTGATAAGCGCTTCTAGGAAATTAAGACCATACTTTCAATGTCATCCCATATGCGTGTTGACAACTTACCCACTTCGTAATATTTTACACAAGCCCGAACTATCGGGCTGATTAGCCAAATGGGCCATCGAGCTCAGCGGGTACGATATCAAATATCAACCCCGTACGACCATCAAGTCTCAAATTTTAGTAGACTTTGTGGATGATTTCACGCCAGCCCTCGTACCCGAAGTTGAAAAAGAACTCTTGTTAAAATCGGGTTCATCATTGGGGGTTTGGACCCTCTTCACAGATGGTTCTTCGAATGTGAAGGGGTCCGGGCTTGGCATCGTGTTGAAACCCCCCACGGGTGGCATCATTAGACAGTCTATCAAAACTTCTAGGTTAACTAACAATGAGGACGAGTACGAGGCCATTATTGCATGTCTCGAGCTGGCAAAAAGCCTAGGAGCAGAAATGATTGAGGCTAAATGTGACTCTTTACTAGTAGTAAACCAAGCAAACAAAACCTTCAAGGTTCGAGAAGGCAGAATGCAGAGGTATCTGGACAAGTTACAGGTAACTTTGCACCATTTTAAGGAATGGACTTTGCAGCATGTGCCTCGAGAACAAAACGGTAAGGCCGATGCACTCATAAATTCAGGGTCATCGATCGAGGAAGATGAGATCGATTTGGGGACTGTCGTTCAACTCTCGAGGTCCGTAATTGAGGAGGGGAACACCGAGATAAACTCCACAAGCTTAACCTGGGATTGGATAAATAAGTATATTGAATATTTGGGAAACGAAAAACTCCCATCGAACCCTTAAGAGTCAAGGGCCCTACGAACCAAAGCTGCTTGATTCACGTTGGCTGAAGATGGAACATTGTACAGAAGGACGTTCGATGGATCATTGGCAGTATGCTTGGGACCAAGAGACACCGATTATGTTTATGAGAGGTCCATGAAGGCACTTGCAGGAACCACTCCGGCGCCGAATCATTGATTCACAAAATCATCAGAGCAGGATATTACTGGGATAGCATGGAAAGGGATACTAAAGAGTTTGTTTGAAGATGCAATAAATGTCAAAGGTTTGCACCGATGATCCATCAACCCGGGGAACAACTTCATTCAGTCCTATCCCCATGGCCATTCATGAAATGTGGGATGGATATCGTCGGCCCCCTACCATCGGCCCCGGGTAAAGCTAAATTTATTTTATTCATGACTGACTATTTCTCTAAATGGGTTGAAGCACAGGCGTTTGAGAAAGTAAGAGAAAAAGAGGTTATAGATTTCATCTGGGATCACATCGTGTGTCGATTCGGGATACCCACAGAAATAACATGCGATAATGGCAAGCAATTTATCGGCAATAAAGTAACAAAATTTCTCGAAGATCATAAAATAAAAAGGATATTATCAACCCCGTATCACCTCAGTGGGAACGGACAAGCTGAATCAACAAACAATACTATCATCCAAAACTTGAAGAAAAGGTTGAACAAAGCCAAAGGGAAATGGAGAGAAATTCTGCCCGAAGTCCTATGGGCATATCGAACAACATCGAAGTCCAGTACAGGAGCAACTCCGTTTTCTTTAGTGTATGGGTCCGAAGCCTTAATTCTAGTCGAAGTCAGAGAACCCAGCGCAAGGTTTCGACATGCATTGGTGGAATCAAACCATGAGGCAATGAACACTAGCCTTGAATTATTAGATGAAAAACGAGAAGTGGCACTCGTTCGAATGGCTGCATAAAAACAATGAATCGAAAGATACTACAATAGAAGAACCAACCTCAGCCACTTCAGGATCGGGAACTTAGTCCTAAGGAAGGTCACCATCAATACTCGAGATCCTAATGAAGGGAAGCTCGGCCCAAATTAGGAAGGACCCTATCATGTTCTCGGCATAGTCAGAAAAGTATCTTATAAACTCGGAATGATGGAAGGCAAGCCATTATCGAACAACTGGAACATATCACTCCTCAAACGATATTATTGTTAAGGTATGATTCTCTTTTTCCTTTCGCCCATATATACATATTTGAAGCTAACCCATCGCAGGAGTTCAATCAAAGACGTCGAGACCTCAGGTTTTAAAGTACGCATTGCACTCTTTTCCCCCTTAGATCGGCTTTTATCCCAAATGGGTTTTCCTAGCGAGGTTTTTAACTAGGCAACAACCATGTGCTACCTGAGGGCAATTCAACACTATCCGAGGCTTCTTCATAATCAACCTCGAATGCTGGGGGGGGGGGGCATTAGCCCTAAAATATATCAAGTTCTGAGGCAAGAAAGATATTTCGTAACAACAGGGTTCCAATAGGAAAAGTTGTAAGAGCCAAATGGTCAAAACGAACCATGCTCATGTAGTTGACCCGAGCCCTGACGCAAAACATGAACACATGTACAATGACTTGCAAAGAAAAGTTCTCTTTTATACCGATATCTTATATCCAAGCAAAAATCCTCTATTTCGAGATTTATTATGCAAACAGGATCGAGTTCGAATCATTCACTAGACCATTACGCCTACGGGCTACTTTTATTTCGAGTTCGAGCAAGCACTCACTCGATCATTATTCCTACAGGCTACATTACTTCAAGTTCGAATTATTCACTCAAACATTAAGCCTACGGGCTACTTTTATTTCGAGTTCGAGCAAGCACTCACTCGATCATTACGCCTACGGGCTACATTACTTCGAGTTCGAATCATTCACTCGACCATTACGCCTACGGGCAACTTTTATTTCGAGTTCGAGCAAGCACTCACTCGACCATTACACCTACGGGCTGCATTACTTCGAGTTCAAATCATTCACTCGAACATTAAGCCTACATGCTACTTTTATTTTGAGTTCGAGCAACCACTCACTCGATCATTACGCCTATGGGATACATTACTTCGAGTTCGAATATTTCACTCGACTATTACTCCTACGAGCTACTTTTATTTCTAGTTCGAGCAAGTACTCACTCGACCATTACGCCTACGTGATACATCACTTCGAGTTCGAATCATTCACTCGACCATTATGCCTGCGGGCTACTTTTATTTCGAGTTCGAGCAAGCACTCACTCGACCATTATGCCTACGGGCTACATTACTTCGAGTTGGAACCATTCAGTCAAACATTAAGCCTACGAGCTATTTTTACTTTGAGTTCGAATCATTCACTCAAACATTAAGCCTACGGGCTATTTTTATTTCGAGTTTAAGCAAGCACTCACTCGATCATTACGCCTACGGGCTATATTACTTTAAGTTCGGATCATTCACTCGACTACTAAGCTTAAGGGCTACATCACTTCAAGTTTGAGTAAGCGCTCACTCGGTTACAAAGGGTACGAAGTCCAAATTTGATCAAGTTGCCTAAATCCTTGTGAAAATATTCATATGGCATAAATAAAATCTTCAGAAGACAGGAAACAGAACGGAAGCAAGTCGGCAAAAAAGGGATATTTTTATATACAAGATTGTTTACACAATTTATTATAACATAAAAATTGAAGACTAAGCTTCTTGGTTATCCCCAGGAGTGGTCTCTTCTCTATCGTTATCATTGTCATCGTCATTGGAAACCAAGGCTTCAGCTTCGGCTTCGAGTTATTTGGCCCTTTTAATCTCTTCAGCGAGGTCGAAACCTCTAGCATAGATCTCGTCGAGGGTCTCCCTCCGAGATCGGCGCTTAGCAAGTTCAACGACCCAATGTGCTTGAGTTTAGGCGGTCTCGGCTGCCTCTCTTGCTTGGACCTGGGCAGCTTCAGCATCGGCCTGATAGACGGCCACGAGTGCATCCGCGTCGGCCTTTGCCTTTTAGGCGTCAGATTCGGCCTTTGCAAGTTCAGAGGCCAACCGAGCCTCGAGCTCCTCTATTCTTCTCGCTTGGACCGAGTCTTTCTCCTTCAATTTTTGGAGATGGTTTTCGGCCGATGACAATTGGGCTCGAGCAGTTTCTTTCTATGCAGCAAAGCGGTCCATTCCTTCTTTCCACTATAAAGACTCCGCTTTTATCACATCGACTTCTTCACGGAGTTTTCCGATCATCTCAATTTTCTGCTGCAGCTGTGAGACCAAACAATTAGCCATCGTTCCGGTATCAAGCCCATAGGCTTTTAAAAGTATTATTACCTGCTCGGACAGATCGATCTAATCTTGGTGAGCCTTGGCCAACTCAGCTCGGAGGTCTTTTATTTCTTCCCCCATTTGGCCTAACAGAAGTTTTAGGGAGTTCCTCTCCTCGTAACCCATTAAAGCTCGGCCTCGTATCGACGCAACTCGGTTCGGGACCGAGAACATGATTCTCGATGAACTGCCGCTACCCGCAAAGAAAGAAGGAACAAAGTTAGAAAAGAAAAGCAAACTTAAAGGTAACGCCATATAATTTAAGGCTTACCTAATTCAAAGCATGCTGCACCCCATGAAAAAAATTCGATCCGTCACTCATACCGGTAGTGTCCTCGACACCGATAAATAGGTCACGAAAAGGATCCTCTCCATCATGAGGCCTATCTTATTCGAGGGCCCCCAAAGCTTGGGCCTCCCGAACACCCCTTCGGAAAAAAGCAAAAAAGGTGAGCGAGTCTTCGATTGCTACTGCCCCAAGTGAATCACCTGGGGCATTCTCTTCGATTCGAAAAGATTCGAGAAGAGTCCATTCAGACGTATCCCCCCTCCCTTAGCTTTGATAGGAAGCGTCTTCGATCTCCAACAACTTGGGGACTCTGCCCGAATCTTTCTCCGATATATCCTCAGTTCGAGGCGGAGTCTTATGAACCACCATCGATCCAGCTGCCTGTGGAACGACGGTGGTATTCTTTATTCGAGCCGCCAGCGTAGACCCATCATTTTCTTCTTCTTCTTCTTCTTCTTCTTCTTCTTCGTCCCTCAGACACAAAACCGATTCTACGGTCAAAGGAACGATATTCTTGTTCGGCTTACGAGCCGTCCTTTTCTTCGGTTTCTGATCTTCGAGGACGGGGGCTCTTTTCCTCTTGTTATCTTTCACCAGCTTTGGGACAGAGGCCGAAGCCTCTTCCTTGACGGATGAGGGCCTCAAAACCGCATCTTTGCCCACACCTACACACGGAAAATTTTATTAAAGTCTGTGAAAAGCATTTTATTCAAATTATCAAAAGATACAAAAAAGGTGCTTACCATGATTTTTGGCCTCCCATCAGCCCTTCAACAAGTCGCGCCATGAGCGCTCGGTGTAGGAGGAGGTCGAAACCGAATCACGTACCCAGTTCTTGAGATTGGGCACTGCGTCGGGCATCCAGGGAACCGCTGTATCACAAAAGGAGAATATTGGTGAAGGAAATGAAAGGATAAAATAGCAGGAGATAACAGCAGAATTGCACTTACGCTTCATGTTCCACTCCTCGGGAAAAGGCATCTTTTCGATCTGAATCATGTCCGATGTCCTTACTTGAACGAATCTATCCGTCCAGCCTCGATCCTTATCTTCATCTATACTCGAGAATAGAGCCTTGGTAGCTCGACCTTGGACTTTTATTAACCCTCCTCAAAAAGTGCGAGGACGGTATAATCAGACAAGCTGATCGAGGGTGAAAGGCATCCCCTAGATTTTACTCACAAAATATCGGATCAAAATAATGACCCGCCAAAAGGAAGGATGTATCTGGCCTAAGGTTATTAGGTATTTGCGACAAAAATCTATGATAACGGGGTCGAGGGGACCTAATGTTAAAGGGTTAGTATACACGCTTAAAAACCCTCTCACGTGAGTAGTAATATCCTCTTCGGGAGACGGCACTACCACTTCTTTGTTCTCCTAGTTACAATCTTTTTTTATCCGCTCTATGTGCTCCCGGGTTATCGAACAAATATATCTCGATACTGGCTCACATTGGGCAGGGACCGGCGAATCTTTATCGAGTTTGAAATCGGAGGTAAGAACACACGCCGCCGGAACGCACTCCTCAGGCCGTGGATCCAATGGTGTTTTATCGGGAAGAAGAAGCTTTGTCTTTTTGGGGGACGATTTTTGATGTCTTCACCATTTTGGATTCAAAAAAGGTAACAAAGATTTGGTGATTTAGAAGAAGAATCTTGCAAAGAAGAATCATAGATTTGCGAATAACTCAGAGAGAACGAAAAAGAACTTAGGGAATTTGGAAGATTGAAGATATAAAAGTGGTAAATGATAAAAGGAAGGGCTATTTATAGATTAAAGAAATGGCGGTTCAGTATCAGCAGTGGCCGACCACCGTCTGACAAGCATTAAATGCCTTGAAAAACTAAATTGACGGGACAACTATCACGTATGTCATGGTCGAACCCAATGTAAATGTCAGCTTATAATCTGATCGAGCCGTTGAAAAAATATATCGTTTCTCACCACATCCTTCCCGAGAAATGAGGGGACTATCTGTATATGGTCGAAATAGATTTCGGCCTTCGTACAATCGGTCGAGGTCAAAATGTAATAGAACGGAGTAAGACTTCAAAATGGGTTCCGAAGAAGGTACAAATAACCTTTGAGCCCGAGGGACCGATCAATTTCGAGCTCGATATCAGTATCAAGCTCGAATCCAAATCGAACTATGATGCAAAGTAAATTTATCGAGCTTATGATTCAGAGACCGACCAACCCTGACCCCGAACCAATGCAAGGATCCAAGTCAGAATCGAGCTCAAGTCAAGATTGAGAGCTCGAGTCAAGACCGAAAACTCGAGTCAATATCGAGCTTACAGACAGGAGCCGTTGCAATCCCACTAGAGGATAGAATCCTAGCAGGAATTATGGAAAAGCTGATTTATCATGGGTCTCCCACTATGTATTTTTAATTATATCTAAAGTAAGGTCCCTCTACTATAAAGGGGATGGTTATTATTTCTGTAAAGGGGAGTTTTTCTTTACATTGTAATTCAAGCACCATATTCTCATATAGAGAGGAGTTGTTCTTCTAAGCTTCATAAATTGGTTCAACCTGTTCAATCCTAAAAATCATCTTCTTTACAACCGTGTTTACTTTGTACTCTTTGCAATCCATATTTGATATTTTTATTTACTCGTACGGTTTGTATTAAGCTATACCACATATCCTTAGAACTACGTACAAATTTATCTCTATCCATTTTTCGGGTAAAAAAGTAGCCAACCCTTGCTGAAATGTCTTCCAAACGTTAGTTGTGAACTGTGCCCCCCGATCAGAAATGATGGAAACTGGAATGCGATGCAGCCTGACAATTTCCTTGATGTACAACTGAGCATAATGTTCCGCTGTGTCTGTAGCCTTAACCGGTAAGAAGAGAGCTGATTTTGTGAATCGGTCCACAATCACCCAAATCGAGTCGAACTTGCGAGGAGTGCGAGGTAGTCCTACCATAAAGTCCATATTGATAATCTCCCATTTCCACATCGAAATTTCTATGTTCTGTGCCAACCCACCGGGCCTTTGGTGTTCGGCATTCACTTACTGACAATTTGGACATGTTGCCACAAAGTCCGCTACATTCCTCTTCATATCATTCCACCAGTATACTTCCTTAAGATCATGGTACATCTTTGTAGAGCCCGGGTGCAGGGAATACCTAGACGTCTGAGCCTCGGTCATGATTATTTCCCGGAGACCATCCACATTTGGAACACATAATCTCCCTTGGTACCTTATTGTGCCATCATCCATGCCAAGAGAAAAGGCAATGGCCTTATGTTTATGAATCCCCTCCTTCAATTGTATCAACAATGGATCGTTGTATTGCTTCTCCTTGATTTCCATCACAAGCGATGATACAACCCTATTTTGCACAATCACCCCTCCTTCACTAGAGTCCGCAAGACGAACTCCCAAACTAGCCACCCGATGAACCTCCTTTGCCAACGACCTTTGATATGCCTCCAAGTGAGCCAGACTACCCATAGATTTTCGGTTAAGAGCATCCGCTACAACATTAGCCTTCCCCGGATAATATAGAATATCGATATCGTAATCCTTGAGTAACTCAAGCCATCTTCTCTACCTCAGATTCAATTCCTTCTGTATGAAAATATATTGAAGGCTCTTATGGCCCGTGAATATATCCACATGGACCCCATACAAATAATGACGCCAAATCTTCCACACAAAGACCACTGCTGCATGCTCTAAGTCATGTGTTGGATAGTTCTTCGCATGATTCTTGAGTTGCCTAGAAGCATACGTAATCACCTTGCCATGTTGCATTAATACACACCCAAGTTCGATTCTTGAAGCATCACAATATACCACAAACCCATCCATACCCTCTGGTAGGGTCAACACCGGTGTCGTATTAAATCTTGATTTCAACTCCTGTAAGATTCTTTTACAAGCATCTGACTATTGGAACTTAACTGACTTTTGCGTCAATTTAGTCAACGGAGAGGCAAGAGTGGAGAACTCCTCCACAAACTTCATGTAACACTCAATTAGGCGTAAGAAACTGTGAATCTCTGTTGGGGTAGTTGGTCAAGGCCAATTCTTTACAGCTGCAATCTTCTGAGGATCCACCTCTATTCCTTCTCTAGAGATGACATGACCCAAGAAAGTGATAGATTCAAGCTAAAATTCACATTTCGAAAACTTTGCATACAACTTGTGCTGATATAGGTTCTGTAGAACCACCCTGAGATGACCGGCATGGTCCTCTTGACTTCGCAAATATACAAGGATATCGTCAATAAACTGTAACGACTCGGCCAGTCATTTTGAGAATTTAATTCCCGTTCGGCGGAATAAGGCTCGGAGCAGCTTCGTATTATGTGTAATGACTTGCGTGCATAGTTGAATTAGGTTACCAGATGATTCGGAGTGATTTGGGACACTTAGTCCCTAAAACGAAAGCTTAAGTCTTAGGATTTTTGACCGTAGTCGGAACTGTGTGAAGATGACTCCGGAATAGAGTTCTGTCGGTTCCGTTAGCTCCGTTGGGTGATTTTGTGCTTAGGAGCATGTCTGAACTGTGAATATGATGTCTGTAGCTGATTTAAGGTTGAAATGGCGAAAAGTCGAATTTTTGGAGATTTGGACCGGAAGTGGACTTTTTGATTTCGGGTACAGAATGCAATTCCAATTGGAACATCTCCTTTATGTTATTTGAGACTTGCCTGAAAAATTTGACGTCGTTCTGGGTTGGTTTGATAGGTTTCGCTGTGAGTTTTACAAGTTGGAATATTTAAAAGTTCATAAGTTATATTCTCGGTGTGATTCATAGTTTTCACGTTGTTTCATGTAATTTGAGACCTCGAGCGATTCCATGTTAGGTTATGGAACTTGTTGGTATGTTTGGACGGGGTCCCGGGGGCCTCGGGTGTGTTTCGGATGGGCTACGGGCCATTTTCTTCTATTTTTCAACTGCTGTTTTCTGTCATCTGATTTCCTTAATCGCGTTCGCAGCCCTTCTTCCGCATTCGCAAAGAGTAATTTTGGAGGAGGAATTCATTTTTCTTCGCGTTCGCATGATCACACTTGAGATCGCGAAAGTCTGCTTTCTCCTTCTTCGTGTTTGCATATGTTCCCACACGTTCGCATAGCTATGCCATTCCACTCTTCGCATTCGTGTACTACTTTACGCGTTCGCGAAGAGCAGTCGTTGGGCCATCGGATTTTTCCTCTCCGCGTTCGCGAACGTGTTGTTGCGTTCTCGAAGCACAACTGGGCAGTTTTCATTTTTATTCTTCATGATTGCGAATGCTCTTCTGCATTCGCGATGCACAAACACCTGGGCAAAATAAATAGTACTCTATTCCGAGGGTTTTGCCATTTTCACCATTTTGGAGTTCTAGAGCTCGGTTTTGAGCGATTCTTTGTTGGTCTTTCAAGCAAATCGATTGTGTAAGTGTTATTCACCTAGAATTTAATATATTCCATGATTTTATGTTTATTTTTATCATTTAATTAGTGTTTTGAGTTGAGGAAAATGATGGTTTTTGAAGAAAATTTTCAAAATGAAAAATCATGATTTGAGGGACGAATTGGTGTCAGAATTTGATAATTTTTGAATGGTTGAACTCATATCGGAATGCGTATCCTATTTTTGTGAAATTTATCAGGTTCCGCGGTGCAGGCCCGGGGGTCGACTTTTGGAGCAATTTTTAGCTTTTGATAAAGATTGAGGCTTTATGGTCTGGAATAGTTTCTTATGAGTTTTATTTGTACATTGAAGTTATTTTGGTTAGATTTGAGCCGTTCGTGGGTCATTTCACCCGAGAAGTTCATTTTTTTGAGTATCGGTCTGTTTTCTTTGAGGTAAGTATCTTGCCTAACTTCGTGTGGGGGAGCTACCCTTTAGGATTTGAGTCTTCTATGTTATTTGTAGTACGTGTACACGAGGTGATGAGTACGTGCTCGTACTTATTTGTGGAAAGTTGGCCTTTTAGGGTTCTTAGGTCCTTATATACACTGATTATGCAGTTGTTATGTTATGAATACGTCTATTAGTTACTAGTTTCATCTCTACCTGCTTTAACTAGAATTAATTACTTCATGATCCGCCCTTGATGCTTATTTGAGTCATCTGTGCCTTAACTGAAATTGTTATCTCTTCTATTGCCATGTTATTTTCCCCCTAACTACTTATCTTTATTTGAAGTTATAATTATCTCTTTTATAATTATTCATCCTTAATTGAGGCTATGATTATCTTTCTGCTGCCTATCCCTAAATGAAATTGTTGTATCTCTTTCTTCATTGCCCAACCTTAAAAGAAGTTAGATATCCTATATTTTAGTTAACTTGTCCTTATTTGGAATTATTCGTCTTGTGATAGCTCCCTCGTTGTCGAACTATACATTGTGGACCGTTGTTACATAGTATTTCCTTTCTTGTTGAGTTGTTCTTATTATGACTAGCATTCTCTATTGTTGCTACTCCTTGTGAATTAGATTCCTCCGTTTCTTGAGTTCTGGAATTTCTGAGTCGACTTATTTGTCGTACCATTATATTATTGTCATTATTTCTATTGTATTTATTATGGTGATGCATGAGGTTTCTGTCGTGCGGTTGTGGTTATTATGATGCACGAGGTTTTTGCCGTGCGGTTGTTGTTATGGGGTTGCACGAGGTTTCTGCCGTGCTATTGTTACTATTGATATTTGCACATGCGGCATGACAAGGCAGGATATATACGTATATGTGGGTTGCGCATGTGGCGAGACAAGGTGGGAACATTGTTATGCACGTGTGGCGAGACAAGGCGGGCACTTACTTTATTATGGCACACGTGGCGAGACAAAGTGGGCTGTGTCAGGGATTGATTTATGATGATTTGTGATAGCTTGGGGGGCATTCTTGTTGTTGATATTTGTATAGTGGTACACTTACCTGTGCGAGTTTTATCTTGTGAAAGCTATGAGAAAATATTCTACGTGCTGTCCATTCCTTTTCCTTATGCTTATTTGCCGGTATGGACTGTGTTAGGACACTTGACAAGCATACAGGTAGTTAAGTGCTCTTATCGGATAAGAGGTGTTCTTGATATTATTGTGCATAGATGCTCACCCTTGTTTACTTGCCTTCTATGTGAGAATGGCTCTATTGGCTCGTGAGTCGTCAGTATAGTTATGAAGTGTAATGAGGGCACATGATGCCAAGTGATAGGGTTCAAGTATTGAGACCCGTGAGTTGTGATTTGTCTAAGGTTCGGTACCTCGTGTAGTTTGATGACTAAAACCTGATGTAAAAGCGGTTGTAGTTGCTGAGGTATTACTTTTCCTTGTTGTATTTGTGGTTCCGGATTTAGGTTGTGTTCCATTAACTTTTTTGTGTCATTTTTATGATTTTTCGCTGATACTTGTTGTTTCCTTTCTTATTTACATTACTGTATTGTGAGCCATATTGCATAGTCTTTATGTAGATATGATATTTCTGTTGTTCATATACTTATACTTGTTCAAATTATTAGACTCGTGGGTGTCTTGACTGTTCCTCATCACTACTTCACCGAGGTTAGTCTTGATACTTACTAGGCATCGCTGTGGTGTGCTCATTCTACACTTCTGCATATTTTTGTGCTAATCCGGGTATTTGTTCGTTAGTAGCTGTGCGGGTCGTTGCTGTGGATACTCAAGGTAAACCTGTTACTGCGTTCGCAGGCTTCAGAGTCACCTTCATGTTTTCGTTTTGCACTGTTTATTCTTATTTCTGGACAGTTGTATTTAGAAGTTTTCTAGCAAACACTCTGTAGAGCTTATAACTTGTACTACCGGTTTTGGGAATTATAAATTTTTAAGAGATTTCTATTTCAGATTGTTAGATATTATTTAAATAATGTTTTTGTTTCAATTAATGTTAGGATTACCTAGTCCCTAAGACTTGGTGCAATCACGATACCCAAACGGAAGGGAAATTGGGTCGTGACAAGTTGGTATCAGAGCTAGTTCATAGGTGCTACAAGTCATAAGCGATTTTAGTAGAGTCTTACGGATCGGTGCGGAGACGTCTATACTTATCTTCGAGAGGCTACAGAACTATTAGGGAAATTTCACTTCATTCATATCGTGCGAGTTCATTGGTCTTGAATTTTGAACTTTTATAATTCCATTCTCTCACAGATGCAGTTGCTGAGGACGTTATCCCCAGAGCAGATGTCTCTAGGGGCAGAGGTAGAGGCCGAAGAGGAGCACATGTCGTAGCTAGAACACCTACCAGAGCAGCAGTTGAGGAGCCACCAGTAGTTCCAGTTGGGGGGCAGGTACCGGAGGTACCTTCTATTACCCCCGGATTTTAGGGATCTTAGCACAGTTCCTTAGCATGTTTGGTACATTGGCTCAAGCGGGGTTGATTCCGGTTGCACCAGCTACGTCACAGACTGGGGGAGGAACCCAGACTCCCGCCGCCTACACCCCAGAGCAACGAGTTCATGTTGGTCAGGTTCCAAGTGTCATGTCGACACAGCTTGTGGTTCCAATTCAGCCCGTGGTTAGGGCAGCAACATCTGAGGAAGAGCAACTTAGACTTGCAAGGTTCAAGAAATATGACCCTCTTACTTTCAGTGGTTTGGCTTCAGAGGGTGCACAGGGCTTTCTGGAGGAGTGCCATTGCATTCTCCGCAATATGGGTATTGTTGAGACGAGTGGGGTTGCTTTTACTACGTTCCAGCTTAAGGGAGCGGCTTATCAGTGGTGGCGGGCATATAAGTTGGGCAGCCCGGCCGATGCAGTTCCACTTACGTGGGTGCAATTTTCATAGATGTTCTTGAGAGAGTTTATACCTCAGTCCCTTCGAGATACATGGTGCACTGAGTTTGAGCAGATGCGCCAGGGCACTATGTCAGTGTCAGAGTATGTCATGAGATTCAATGATTTGGCCAGGCATGCACCTGCTTTGGTCGCCACAATTAGAGAGCATTTCCGAAGATTCATTAAGGGATTGAGGCATGATATTCGGTTAAGCATGGCTCGGGATTTTGAGTCATATATTTCGTTTCAGTAGGTGGTAGGGATCGCTCGCCGTATAGAGGGCATGTGGGATCAGGAGAGAGTAGACAGGGAGGCGAGGAGCCTTATGGACCGTAGAGATCTACTAGTCCTTATTTTGGAGGCAGGGTATGACATGGTAGAGGTTTTGTGGGTCAGCTAGTTCAGTTTGCACTTTAAGCTTTGCACAGTGTTTCAGGTGCACATGGGTCTCAGAGTACCCGTACCGCATAGTTCCCATAGCCACGTCAGCAGAGAGGTTGCTTCGAGTGTGGAGATACTAGCCACAGGGTGAGAGATTGTCCAAGACTCCGAACAGGTGTGTCACAACGGAGTATTTAGGCAAGTAGAGGGCACCCAAGAGGGGAAGGCCTGGCCCATTGATGTATTTCATATAGTAGGCTTGAGGCCATGTGCCAGATGATGTCATACAGGTATGCTTTTGATTTGTTACAGAGAGGCACCATTCGTATTTTGATTCGGTTCTGCTTATCGAGGCGAGCCCCTTATTTGTTGTCCCAACTATGGGTGAGTTCATGACTTAGTATCATGTTTATGTGTTTGCCCCTGTTGGGAGATTCTATGAGTGATAGCCATGTCAATCATTGTTTTAATTCATTTTTGAAAGTTACGAGACTAGAAGTGAATTCATGTTGTCCATTATGGCAGGTTTGATGTGATTCGTCAGTAATTTGGTTTCGATTTGTGATTTGATACTACGGGGTGAGAGTTAAGTAAGTGTTGTGATTTTATTGGCAGAATTGAGTTAGTGAAAGATTTCCATTGGTATGATGTGTATTTGACTTGTGATTCAGAGTTGAGGGTGAGACCCTCGCGATTCCATGTGATTTGATATGTTTGAGCCGGGCTGCGTGCCGCGGTGGAAGGTTATACCAGGATGAGATCCTTATGATTTGTTCATGTACTTTGATTTTTCCTTTTGAATTGATTCGTAGTATGGTACTGTTAGAGAGTTGTGACTGTCAGACTTGTTTTATATTTCCCTTATGTGTTTCTCTTTACATATTCAGTCATTTTCATTCTGTGCTTCTTGAGTTTTAGCTTGCGGGGTGTGTGCCCGATGGTGTTAGTTGTGACTTATTGATTTGGGTGTATAGTTAAGAGGTCTTCATGTTTCATGCATCATTGTCAGTGTTGTGGAGGATTGAAAGAGGGTTCTAAAAAATATGAGGCTAATTGCAGGTGCTGGTTTTGATTACGGGCAGCTATTATGATCAGAAATATTATTATGGGCCTATATGTGGTATGTCTTGTTGTGTGGTCGTACCGTGTGGGTGTAGGCATGAGTTGTTATAGCTGGTTGAGACTGATACCGGTTATGGATTTAGAATCGCGTCTTTTTAAGATAAATGGGAGGTGAGAATTTTGACTCTAAGGCTTATCGGTGTTGGTAGAAAGGGTGAATTACAGTTGAGACGGTGTCGCCAGGCTTATGTGAGTTGGGGTGACGTGGGGTCACCCGCGGGTGTATGTTGGATATGTGATTTCAGTGATTTGAGGACTTCGAGGCGATTCTTGGCACGTTCGAGGATGAACGTTTGTTTAAAAGGGGAAGGATGTAAAGACCCGGTCGGTCATTTTGAGAATTTAAGTCCCGTTCAGCGGCATAAGGCCCTGAGCAACTTCGTATTATGTGTATTGACTTGTGTGCGTGGTTGAATTCAGTTACCGGATGAATCGGAGTGATTTGGGACACTTGGTCCCTAAAACGGAAGCTTAAGTCTTAGGATTTTTTACCGTAATCGGAACTATGTGAAGACGACTCTGAAATGGAGTTTCGTCGGTTCCGTTAGCTCCGTTGGGTGATTATGGACTTAGGAGCGTGTTCGGACTGTGAATCTGAGGTCTGTAGCTGATTTAGGCTTGAAATGGCGAAAAGTCGAATTTTTGGAGATTTGGACCGGAAGTGGACTTTTTGATATCGGGGTCGGAATGCGATTCCAAGATTTGGAACAACTCCGTTATGTTATTTGGATTTTGCCTACAAAATTTGATGTCATTCCATGTTGGTTCAATAGATTTCGGCGCGAGTTTTAGAAGTTGGAAGATTTGAAAGTTCATAAGTTTGATTCTTGGTGTGATTCGTAGTTTCAACGTTTTTCATGTGATTTGAGACCTTGAGCAAGTCCGTGTTAGGTTATGGGACTTTTTGGTATGTTTGGACGGGGTCCCCGGGACCTCGGGTGTGTTTCGGATGGGCTACGGGCCATTTCCTTCTATTTTTTAACTGTTGTTTTATGTCATTTGGTATCCTTTATCGCGTTCGCGTCCCTTCCTTCGCGTTTGCGAAGAGTAATTTTGGAGGAGGAATTCATTGTTCTTCGTATTCGCATGATCAGGTTCGCGATCGCGAAAGTCTGCTTTCTCCTTCTTCGCGTTCGCATCTGTTCCCACGCGTTCGCGTAGCTATGCCATTCCACTCTTCGCGTTCGCATACTACTTCACACGTTTGCAAAGAGCAGTCGTTGGGCCATCAGATTTTTCCTCTCCGCATTCGCGAACGTGTTGTCACGTTCACGAAGCACAACTGGGAAGCTTTCATTCTTCTTCTCGAACGCGAATGCTCTTCCGCATTCGCGATGCACAAACACCTGGGCAGAATAAATAGTTCTAGAGCTCGGTTTTGAGCGATTTTCAAGCAAATCGATTGGGTAAGTATTCTTCACCTAGAATTTAATATATTCCATGATTTTATCTTTATTTTTATCATTTAATTTGTATTTTGAGTTGAGGAAAATGGTGGTTTTTGAAGAAATTTTTCAAAATGAAAAATCATGATTTGAGGGACGAATTGGTATCGTAATTTGATAATTTTAGTATGGTTGAACTCATATCGGAATGGGTGTTCGGGTTTTGTGAAATTTGTCAGGTTCTAAGGTGCGGGCCCGGGGGTCGACTTTTGGATCAATTTTTAGATTTTGATAAAGATTGAGGCTTTATAGTCCTGAATAGTTTCTTATGAGTTTTATTTGTGTTTTGAAGTTAGTTTGGTTAGATTTGAGCCGTCCGGAGGTCATTTCACCCGAGAAGTTCATTTTTTTGAGTATCTGTCCGTCTTCTTTGAGGTAAGTATCTTGCTTAACTTCGTGTGGGGGAGCTATCCCTTAGGATTTGAGTCTTCTATGATATTTGTAGTCCCTGTACGCGAGGTGACGAGTACGTGCTCGGACTTATTTGTGTAAAGTTGGCCTTTTAGGGTTCTTAGGTCCTTGTATACACTGATTGTGCAGTTGTTATGTTATGAATACATTTTTTAATTACTAGTTTCACCTCTACCTACTTTAACTATAATTAATTGCTTCATGATCCGCCCTTGATGCTTATTTGAGTCATCTGTGCCTTAACTGAAATTGTTATCTCTTCTATTGCCATGTTATTTTTCCCCTAACTACTTATCTTTATTTGAAATTATAGTTATCTCTTTTATAATTGTTCATCCTTAATTGAGGCTATGATTATCTCTGATGCCTATCCCTAATTGAAATTGTTGTATCTTTTTCTTAATTTCCCAACCTTAAAAAAAGTTAGATATCCTATATTTTAGTTTATTTGTCCTTATTTGGAATTATTCATCTTGTGATAGCTCCCTCGTTGTCGAACTGTACATTGTGGACCGTTGTTACATAATATTTCCTTTCTTGTTGAGTTGTTCTTATTATGACTAGCATTCTCTATTGTCGCTACTCCTTGTGAATTAGATTCCTCTGTTTCTTGAGTTCTGGAATTTCTGAGTTGACTTATTTGTCGTACAATTGTATTATTGTCATTGTTGCTGTTTTATTTATTATGGTGATGCACGAGGTATCTGCCGTGCGGTTGTGGGTATTGTGATGCATGAGGTTTCTACAGTGCGGTTGTCGTTATGGGGTTGCACGAGGTTTCTATCGTGCTATTATTACTATTGATATTTGCACATGCGGCGTGACAAGGCAAGATATATACATATATGTGAGTTACGCATGTGGCGAGACAAGGTGGGAATATTGTTATGCACGTGTGGCGAGACAAGACGGGTACTTACTTTATTATTACACACGTGGAGAGACAAGGTGGGCTGCGTCAGGGATTGATTTATGATGACTTGTGATGGCCTGGAGGCATTCTTGTTGTTGATATTTGTGTAGTGGTACACTTACCTGTGCGAGTTTTATCTTGTGAAAGCTATGAGAAAATATTCTACGTGCTGTCCGTTCCATTTCCTTAAGCTTATTTGCTAGTATGGACTATGTTAGGACACTTGCACAAGCATACTCATAGTTAAGCACTCTTATCGAATAAGATGTGTTCTTGATATTGTTGAGCATAGATGCTCACCCTTGTTTACTTTCCTTCTATGTGAGAATGGCTCTATTGGCTCTTGAGTCGTTAGTGCAGTTATGAAGTGTAATGAGGGCACAGGATGCCAAGTGATATGGTTCAGGTATTAAGACCCATGAGTTATGATTTGTCCGAGGTTTGGTACCTCGTGGAGTTTGATGACTAAAACCTGATGTAAAAGCGGTTGTAGTTGCTGAGTTATTACTTGTCCTTGCTGTATTTGTGGTTCCGAATTTAGGTTGTGTTCCATTCACTTTTTTGTGTCATTTTTATGATTTTCCGTTGATACTTGTTGTTTCCTTTCTTATTGCCATTACTGTATTGTGAGCCATATTACATAGTCTGTATGTAGATATGATATTTTTGTTGTTCATATACTTATACTTGTTCAGTTTATTAGATCAGTGGGTGTCTTAACTATTCCTCGTCACTACTCCATCGAGGTTAGTCTTGATACTTACTGGGCACCGCTATGGTGTGCTCATTCTACACTTCTGCACATTTTTGTGTAGATCCAGGTATTTGTTCGTTAGTAGCAGTGCGAGTTGTTGCTGTGGAAACTCAAGGTAAACCTGTTGCTGCGTTCGCAGGCTGCGGAGTCACCTTCAAGTTTTCATTTTGCACTGTTTATTCTTATTTCTGGACAGTTGTATTTAGAAGTTTTCTAGCAAACACTCTGTAGAGCTTATGACTTGTACTACCAGTTTCGGGAATTGTAAATTTTATTTTTAAGAGATTTCTATTTCAAATTGTTAGATGTTATTTAAATAATGTTTTTGTTTCAATTAATATTAGGATTACCTAGTCCCTAAGACTTGGTGCCATCACGATACCCTAACGGAGGGGAAACTGGGTCGTGACATATACACTATCGCGAATGAGTCAAGAAAAGGCTTGAAAACTCGGTTCAAAAGATCCATGAAAGCTGCGGGGGCATTTGTTAGCCCAAAAGACATTACTAGGAACTCAAAGTGCCCATACCGGGTCCTGAAAGTTGTTTTCATAATATCCTGCTCCGTGATCTTCAACTGGTGATACCCGGATCTTAAATCGATCTTGGAGAAGTACTTAGCACCCTGTAATTGATCAAACAAGTCATCTATCCTAGGCAGTGGGTACTTATTTTCGATTGTAACCTTGTTGAGCTGCCGATAGTCAATACACATTCTTAGTGACCCATCCTTCTTTCTTACAAATAGAACCGGTGTGCCCCAAGGTGACACACTCTGCCAGATAAAGCCCTTCTCTAACAAATCTTTCAATTGTTCCTTTAGATCTTTCAATTTTGCCGGTGCCATTATGTATGGTGGAATAGATATAGGGTGTGTGCCTGGCATCACATCAATCCCAAAATCAATCTCCCTGTCTGGCGGGATCCCAGGGAGCTCATCTAGAAAGACCTCCGGAAATTCATTCACAACCGGCACAGACTCAAGTATAGGTGCCTCACATCGGTGTCCGTAACCCAGACCAAATGGAAGATACACTCTTTGTTAATAATCTTCGTAGCCTTAAGGTAAGAAATAAACCTACCTTGAGGCACCACATAATACCCCTTCCATTCAATCACTGACTCATTTGGAAATTCAAACCTAACGGTTCTGTTTCAACAGTCAAGATTGGCAAAACATGAATAAAGCCAATTCATTCCCATTATTACATCAAAATCAACCAATCCCAATTCGATGAGATCGGCCATGGTGTCCCGACCACATACCGTGACAACATAATCCCTATAAACCCGCGCGGCCACAATAGACTCACCAACTGGAGTAGATACAGAGAATGTCTCATGGAGCTGTTCCGGTTCTATCCCAAATTCCATAGCAACATAGGGAGTAACATAGGACAAAGTGGAACCGTGATCAATAAAAGCATACACATCATGAGATTGGACATCCAATATATCTGTGACAACATCTGGTGAAGCCTCTGAACTCTGGCGACCCCTCATAGCATAGAAACGGCTGGGTCCTCCCGAACTATGTGCGCCACCCCTAGCTACACCACGCCCTGCGGTTGCTGGGGTGCCTCAAGCTGGAGGATGTGCTGCGGATGTAGTAGCTACAGAACTGGATGGCTGTGTTGTACCCCTGCCCATGCTTTGGTGAGACGAATGGCAATCCTTCTAAATGTGACCCATCATTCCACACTCATAGCACATGGGCTGGTCCATGCAGCAGGCCCCAAACTGCATCTTCCCGTACCTAGGGGGTAAGGCCCCGTAAATTTCCAGTAAGTAATTTAAGGTTCTGTGGTACCTATTTAGGCTAATGTATTATATTTTCGGACTTTTGGGTTGAACAGTGCGTTGGGGAGTTGAATCATTTCGACCTCGCGTCGCCCAGCTCGTAGTGCGCTAGACCGTGCTATATTCCTCGTGCATCCTGGTCTGTAGTGCGATAGACCGTGCTATATCCCTCGCGAAGCCTTGTTTGTAGCTCACTGCAAAGCTTGCCTAGCCTGGTCTGTAGCCGGTCCGGATTTCGGAGGATCCATTCTTCTATCTTTATAAAATGACCCTATCGCGATAAATAGACGTAAAGGACCATTTTTGAAGGGAATATATGATATTGTTTAGAGAGAGGAAGTGCCCTAGAGTGAAAGGAGAAATCCTTAAGCTAATTTTTCATCAAAAAATCTTGCTCCAGCCTTGAAATTCAACAAGAAAGCTGACAAGGTCTTCATATAAAAGGTAAGGTTCCATACCCTAGTTTTCAATTTCGAATTTGGGTAGAAGATGGTTGATTAGGAGTATGATTCTTGGGTGTGAGAGTATTATTTATACATGCATGTACCAATAAGGTTTGGGGAAGATTTTTGAGCTCAAATGGGTAAAGATTGGGTTGTGGAGTGTAGGAAATCTTGTGGATGAACCTTGTAATCAAATTTGCACATCTAGTGTTTGATAAAATGCTCAAATGAGCTGAAATCATGAATATCTTCCTAATTTGTGTTCAATTTTTATATATCTCAAAATAGATTGGGATTGCTAGGATTTTGGGAACATTGTAGTAATTTAAGGAAAGCTCAAAGCGAGGTATGTTGGCTAAACTACTCTCTTAGAATTGGATTCCATGATACTCCCATAAGTTTTAAGTATGGTTGGCTCAAGTTCCTTATTCCCATGTTCCGAGTTGTTCCCAATAAATTCGATTGTCCCTAAGCAAAGTGTCGAGAAATATTTATTCAAAATGTGATCCGAATGTTCCTATCATATTATGTTATCCTTCGGGAATATGTTCAAGAATGATATGTGTATTAAAATGTTATGGCTTTGAGTCGTGTTTCAAATGAGAGTCCATTATGCTTAACTTGGAAAAACTACTCCATGCGTCTAAAACTCCTATTGCTCATATGTGTACCTAAAGTCTTGATTTGACATGCCTTGTTGTTGATAATCTATAAAGATGCTGGAAAGTGAAAGAATTGGGTTGAAGATGTAATGTGTGGCCACCGTGCTAATAATGAAAAGTATACTTGTGGCCAATGGTGCCAATGAAATGAAGTGATGCGAGAAAGGTTATGAAATCAGCCTTGATTCAACTATTCCAAATTGGCTTCGAAAATAGATTTTCCTAAAAGCTTATGTCCTCAAGTCATACCCCAATGTAGCTGCTTTAACTGATGCTATGCTTTGTAAGTATTTCCAATGTGTTTTAAGCCTTTACATATTTGTGAGTTGAAATTATGCACTGCCCTTTTGGGCAAAGTATTTTAAAAATAAATGGTGTATTGCTCGTTTATGATTTCAATGTGTATCTGTTGCAGGTCAGTTTGCCCCATTCTTTGGGAAAAAACCTATTGTGTTTAAAGTTTTCATTACTAATGAACTTGAAGTTATGATTTTTGGAATATTCGATTTGTTGATATTTATGATGATGATCCATGAAAGTAAAGAAATGAAAGTGTGGAATATGAAATACGGCCAATGTGCCATGGACGAAGAATCATAAGTATGGCCAAAAAAGCCAAGGAAATAACGATGTTGTGAATGGTTGAAAATACTAATGAAGATATATATAGTGTGAAAGATAATGAGGTGAGTATAAAATATATTAGAACTTTTGTGTTACTTGTGTGCAAAAAAAAGGGTTTTTGGGAGTATCGTTAGTCACCGAGGAAGGGTAGGTAAGAATAACCTAACTCAGAAACTACACGTGCCGGTGTAGGGTGCATTGTGATTATTCCCCTTATTTGGGATGAGATTGTTGTGATGAGAATATTCCACTTTATTGGTATGAGGTGATTACTAGAAAAGGGTGATGTCAATCCATACGACATTGTGGTGAGACGGCCTAGCCGGTCGGGTCATGATCGAATGCCATGCCGCACACATGGTGGTGATTGTGCTCGAAATTATAGTTGAAATTGTGCTTGAGATTGTGATTGAGATAATGATTGAAGTTTGTGATAGTAATTGTGACTGTGGTTGATGTATTCGGGGAAGACGGCCTAGCCGATCGGGTCGTGATCGGAATCTGTGCAAAATATTTATATTATTTCCGCATTTTTAAAATTGTTATGTTTTAACCATATATTTGGATATTGTTGATTGTGACTTGCTGTTACTAGGGTTTTCCCTTTTTTATATTGGTATTCTATTTTGAAAGTGGACAGTTAGCTTTACATACTAGTACTATTCCATATGTACTAACGTCCCCTTTGCTGGGGGCGTTACATCTTCAATGGATGCGGGTGGTTTATCAGCGGGCAGCTTTGGTCCTCGTTAGCAGTAACTCTCTATTCAGCAGATTTTGGTGAGCTCCACTCTATTCCGGGCCTAATGTCATTTGATGTTGTACATTGTGTTTTGAGGTATAGCTGGGGCCTTGTTGCCGGCACTTCCATACTACTCCTCTGTTGTACTTAGAGGCTACGTAGATAGGTTGTGGGTGGTGTTTGATGTTGTGAATTGAACTAGAAGTGTTGGTATTTGGCAAACATGCTTTTTTCATTATATCTATAAACTCGCAATATTTTGGAAATCGTAAATGAATTTCTTTTGAGAAATGGGAAAAGAATGGGGAACATTTCACTCTCCTCATGTATATCTCTTGATATTGATTTTATATTGTTCATAGTTAAGATTGGATAGAAGCCATTAAGTAGGCTTGTTCGACCGGGTTATCTCGGTTGAGTGCCAATCGCGCTCCCCAAGGTCGGGGCGTGACATAGGGCATGGGGGCCTCCGCTGCTGTTGAAATCTCCCACCAGACCGACCCTGCTGCTAGGATCCCATATTGCCCTGGCTGGGCCTTAAACGGCTTCCCTATTGCTGACTGGGCACCGATGGCAGTGCACTGACTGAAGACTGATCAAAGGACTAGGATGGCCCTGATGACCCTCCCCTGAACGCTGACCTACCACTAACACCACCACCATAAGAACCACCAAAGTTGCCCGCGGACTGGGCCTTGCTGCTGCTTTCATGCTCCATTCTATTCTTCTATTTGCGGGTCTATGTGGCTTGAGAAAATGCCACCATCTTACCATAGTTCATATCCGAATTCAAGGTAGTTGTAGTGGCCTCATTAATAACAAAGGGGCTAAGGCCCTACATAAATCGGCGCACACTAGCCTCCATTGCGGACAACCTGTACATAGCATATTTGGACAGGTGTGTGAATCTCATATGATAATCCCACTCACTCATGCTACCTTGTTTGAAGTTCTCAAACTCGGCAGCACGGGCTACCTTATCTCGACAGGCAGGAAATGATCAGTGAAAGCATCAACAAACTCACTCCACCTCGCCGGAGGGCTTCCTTCCTCACGGGAGTCCTCCCACATTTCAAACCAAGAATGGGACACCTCTTTCATGCGGTAGGAGGCCAACTCCACTCCCTATATCTCGGGAGCATGCATAACTCAGAGGGACTTGTGCATCTCGTCAATAAAATCCTAGGGGTCCTCCTCAAGATTAGTACCTGTGAACATTGGAGGTTCCAACTAGAGAAATCTGTTCACTTTAGAACTAGCGGAATCCCCTGGCAGACTAGATGAAGTGGGTGAAACATTTGATCTCTGGGCCAGGGAAGCCACTATATGAGCCAACATCTATATGGATCTCCTAAGATCCCCATCAGATACATCGGGACCGGAAGCTGGGGCTGGAGGTAGAACTGGAATATTAGTTGGAGGGACCGTTGCACCCTCAGTAGGTATAGGACCTGGTGCAGTCTGAGCAGGAATAGTAGATTCAGGAGGTGTAGTAATTGGGGGAATATCCTCACCCCTCGGGTGCTCACCCGCATCATCAAATATCGAATCAAATTCCACTCCTAGGGTGACACTGGCTCCTTGGCCAGTTCTTGCCTTCTTTCTAGGCGTCATGTACTGAAAGTTAGAGCAAAGCACGAGTTAAAGGAGGAACAATCTTACAATAAGCTTTATTGCACGATTGAGAAAATCAAAGAAGAGTATTATTCCTAAATGCCCAAGTAGCCTCCTAATTATAGATGTTGTCGACAACACACAGATAAGAAGGACTCTACCAGACACTGGCTTTGAGACATCCTAGGACACTTCAAAACCTTAGGCTCTGATACCAAGTTTGTCATGCCCGACCTCGGGGAACGTGACCCGTCTCAATAGAGTTACCCCGGTCGGGCAAGCCTGCACAGTGTTGTCTACCCAACTCACCCATGAATAAAGAGAAGAATACATTTCATAAATTAGACAGTAAGAGATCATGTGAATAACACTAGTTCATTTCCATTAGTTACTTTATTAGCAAGTCTCCAAAACAGTACATTCTACAATCATAGTTAAAGTGGAACAGATGATACGCTTACAACATTTTTAGTTTAACCTTCCCAAAAATAGATAAAACGCACACTATGTCTACGGAGCCTCTAACAGAAACAAAAGAGTGCTATGACAGTGCCGGCGACAAGGCCCCGACTATACCTCAAAATGCTATGTACAAAGGATAAGAGATACGAGTCCCTAAAATGAAGTGGGGCTCACCAAGTCAGCTGAGGAGAGGGTGTGCTGCTATCACTGATCAATGCTATCTGCTATTGAACCACCTACGTCCAATAAAGATTCAGTACCCCCGGCAAAAGGGACGTTAGTACATATGGAATAGTACTAATATGTAAACCTAAACACCCTCTCAATAAAACGAGTAACAGTAAGCGGAGAATAAAACATGAAACCAATAAGAGACTCAAACAATATCAAGGTGTTAAGTTAGGGGAAAGGTAAATTTCAAGTAGGTTTCGGCAGTTTAAGTTGGGACATCTTTAGCACCGATACACCACTGTGTTTTAGCACGAAGTCCGATCTCAGCTTGACCGGCTAAGCCGTCTCACCCTGAGACATACACTCATAATACAAGCATGTGCGCGGCATGGCATCTGATCTCAGCCTGATCGGCTAGGCCGTATTACCACAATGCCGTGTGGGTCGACATTTTATTGGCACCATTGGCCATAATGCAATATCATTCTTGGAACGTTGGCCGTACTTCATAATTCATTCTCACTATTCCACTTTCAAACATTAACATGGACTGTCAACAACAAACATTTCTATCCAAGACTTTAAGGACACGCATGAGCAATTTAGGGTCTTAGACGCATGTGATTTCTTACACAATTTGATATGTTCACTTTCATTTTGGCTTTACTTGAAGTCACAATATTTTAATACATACTCATACTTTCAACACACTCTCGAAGAATAACATAACATGATAAGAATGTTTCGGAACACATTTTGCACATATTCATATAAATACATCTTTTGACACCGACTTATTCATAAAAGTCAATTCATAATGGACAACTCAGGACTCGCAAGAACATAGTGGGAATTCAATTCTAAGAGTGAAGTTTAGCCAACTTACCTTGCCTCGAGCTTTTTAAATTACTACAATGTTCTGGAAATCTTAGCAACTTCGATCTATTTAGAGATATAGCAAAATTGAACACAAATTATGAAGGAGTTCATAGTTCCAGCTTACTTGAGCATTTTATCAAACACTAGGTGAGTATTAAGGTTTCAAGGTCCTCCTATGGTGGATTCTTTCACCCCACTACCCAAAGTTTACCCACAAGAGCTCAACAATTTTCCTACTACCCTTGATGGTACATGCATGTAAAATAAACAACTCCCACACCCAAGAATTGCTTGGCTTATTACCGATTTTTAAATTGAGGGTTATGGAGTAGAACCTTACCTCTAGGAGGAAGACCTAGTGAATTCTTCTTGCAAATTCTTCAGCTTTGAGAAAGAATTGATGAATGATGAGCTTAGGAACTTTCCCTCTCACACTATTGCACTCCCTCTCTCTAGAAATATATGTTTTTCCCTATTAAAATGATCCCCAAGGCAGTTTTTAAAGAATGGGGTCGAGTTCAAAAATTAGAAAAACTGAAGCCCCAATGCAGGTCTGCGATCGCGTATGCGACCGCATAATGCTTCTGCGGTACGCAAAATGGACCGCATAATGGCCCTTCGAAATTGGGCACCCCTGCCTCACTCTGCGACCGGTCTGCAGTCCGCAGACCTATTCTACCATCGCATAATGTGCCACAGACGTTCCTCCAGAATGTTTTTGTGTTGGATCTGCGAGGATTTACACGGCCAGCAAAATGATTATACCGCCGCATAATGATCCAAAAATTTTACCCAAATTTTTGCCTCGGTTTGCGGTAGATATTTGGTTTGTAGATCAGTTCTGCGACCACATAATGGACCGCAAAAAATGCCCTGTATTTCCAAAATTTTTCTTCAACTCCCCAACGCACTGTTCAACCCAATCGCCAACACATAAGCTTACTTCGACACCATGAAACCCCGGGTCTTAAGTAAAATATTACGGGGCCTTACAGTTGTTGGATTCTGACTATTTTCCAAGCTCGTCCCTGCTTTCAACCTGAGGTTAGGTTTGCTACTTATTGAGTACATGGAGTCGGTTCTACTCATACTACACTTCTGCACCTTGCGGGCATATTTTGGAGCTGATGTTGCTGCGAGTGGAGGGAGCTGGCATTGAAGATGTACCTGTGTTTTGGTTATAGCTGCCTCTTATTCTTGGTGGCTTTCGATTTATAAATCTGTTTATATACATTTAGAACATATGATGTATTTATCTCATACCATCTTTGTAAACTCTAAGTCTTAGAAGCTCATGATTTATACTGCCAGTCCTTGGGGATTATATAAAATTCAGTTATTTCATTTTTTACTCTTATCATTATCATTATATTGTGGTTTATTGTTAATTGGCTTACCTAGCGGGTTGGGTTAGGTGCCATCATGACTAGTTGAATTTTGGGCCGTGACAACGTCGGGTAGATTGTGATTGTGAGTCTGTGACCACGCCGAACGGATTGAGATTTCGAGCCTGTGATCATACCGGGGTGATTGAGGTATTGACACGTGAGTTGTCCATGCGGTTGTGATTAGAAATGTGGGAACAAGGCGCCGTGAGCATATGATAGTGGGTGAAACTCGTGACTTATGATTATGAGATGAGGTATCTCGAAGTAATTTCAATGCGTAACTTGTGTTATGTCACGACCCCAATGTCCCTCCACAGGATGTCGTGATGGAACCTAGTCTCTAAGACTAGGTAAACCTAACATGCATGCGGAATATAACTTAAACAACAAATAAACTCTCAAAAACCTGGGCATCTTCCTCAATTCCACCCTAGCAGCTGGTATCTCCAGAATAACTCTACCCCGAGAAACCACAATAAGCTGGGCACATATATCATCACCTCCATTTAGTGTTCAAAGAGCAGAAAATCACAGGACTTGCAGCTCACTGCTGTCAATGCCTACAACTCCCCAAAGATGAACACTGACCAACCCAAGCACCCTTTATTTATATCTTGTTTGTTGCTTTTTGCAGGTACAAGAGACAAGTTAAAATCATTGATGCATTTGCAAATTGTGGTATTAACATCTCAGATGCTCAAACATTTCTAGCAGGATCCTTTAGAGAATCCTCAGGTTTTTCAACCCACCTATATAGCTTGTTACACCAACATACATCTCTCAGAAGGACACTACTACACACACCATGACCTCAATAGCTAATCACCAACATCCAGCACCTTATTATTCAACTAATCAGTAGAAATTTTTTGCTCAAATGGATACTTTCAGACACCAGCACCAACCTGCTTCCTCTGTAGGCACTCAGCAGGACACACCTAGGGGCCCAAAGATAGTTATCCTGCACTTCCCTATCAGCTCACAGAAGCAAAAGTTTATAGAATGCAGCAGCTCACTCAGGAAGGATGCTGTGTATAAAAGTCATTACTCCAGGTCACCAGTTAAACCTGCCTGCTTCAAAGTATTCTGGATGAAAGAAGCAAGCATAAGCTTATTCTCTTATGTCGAAAACATCATACAACAACAACAGTTCTTGTAAGGCAACGAAATATTTCACCCAAAATTTGGGGTTTTGTGATGCCGAGATAGACTTATGTGTTGATAATTATAGAGGTTCTTCGTGGCGAGCTTGTGTTGGGGAGATGAAGAAAATTTTTTGAAGTGCAGGGCGTTTATGCAAACCATTTTGCGGTCGCATAACTGATCTGTAGACCGCATATCTGCCGCAGACTGAAGAACAAATTTGGGCCAACTTTCGGACCATTATGCGGTCCATAATGCGGCCGCATAATCATTTCGCTGGCCGCACAACCCGTCGTAGATCCAGCATGAAAATTTCCGGAGGAGAGTTCTGCGGCACATTCTGCGATTGCAGAATTGGTCTGCGGACCGCAGACTGGACGCAAAGTGAGGCAGAAGTGCCCAGCTCAGGAGGGCCATTATGCGGTCCACAGAAGCGTTATGCGGTCGCATATGCGACCACATATCTATGTTGGGGCTTCATTTTTCTAATTTTTTTTACCCGACCTTATTTTGATTAAAAGCCCTTGGGGCTCGTTTTGAAGGCCAAAACCTATCATTTTAGAGAGAAGAGGGGAGCGTTCTATAGAGAGAGAAGTGAGCCCCAAGTGCTTTGTTCATCTACATGTTTTCCAAGCTTTGAAATTCAACAAGAAATCTCCCACGATTTTTATCCAAGAGGTAAGGTTCTAACCCTAGCCTTCAATTTTGAGTTTAGGTAGAAGATGGATAATTGGGAGTATGATTCTTGGGTATGAGAGTTGTTATTTATGCATGCATCTAGCTATGAGGATGGTGGGGAGGTAATTGAACTAGTATGAGCAAACTCTTGGTATTGAATTAGTTATGGAGTGAAGGAAATCTTGTGGAAGAACCTTGTAATCAAATTCGCACACCGAGTGTTTGATAAAATGCTCAAATGAGCTGAAACAATGAATATCTTCCTAAATTGTGTACAATTTTGCTATGCCTCTAAATAGATCGAAGTTGCTAGGATTTTCGGAACTGTGTAATGAATTAAGGAAAGCTCAAAGCGAGGTATGAAGGCTAAACTCTTCTTCTAGTATCGGAATTCCCGAATCCTTATAAAATTCTATCATGTGTAGTCGAACCTGAAACGCTGACCTATGTGGGGTATTCAAACTAGTTAAATTGATTCTCGGTTGGCATAACATGTTAGAACCCTCGTGGGTTAATGATTTTCCATTTTTGACTTAATTATGCTATACCCCTTTTGGTAAGAAGATCTTGTATGAAATCAATGTGATTAAACACTTATTTCTCACATGATTAAACCTTATGAACTTACACTTGCTAAGGCCAAAGGTGAGAAATGGTTGATTTAAAAGGGAACTTTTTTGTACAAACTATTATTGTTTTGGGAATATGAAATGTGGCATTCTGTATACACCTTCAACCGCATACATTGGGGTGAGGTGGCGGGGCCCCTTTGTGTAGAGTTGTGGTATTGTGAATACACCTCCACCCGCATACATTGGGGTGAGGCGGCATGGCCTCTTTGTGTAGAGTTAGTGGCATTGTGAATACACCTCCACCCTCATACATTGGGCTGAGGCGGCAGAGCCACTTTGTGTATAGTTTCTAGTATTGTGATTGCACCTCCACCCGTATACGTTGGGGTGAGGCGGTAGGGCCGCTTTGCATAACGGTAGTTGTAGAGGATCCCCGATTTATGAATTTATAAATGTGGTTGAAAGCTCTTAATAAATTTGCTATTTCTTTAACGGCTAACAAAGCCTTTTATTATTACCATGATTCATCATATTCATGTTGTATTTCCAAGTCCTTGCATAGGTGTTTGGTTTTCGTAGTAGTACTATTCTACATGTACTAACGTCCATTTTGCCGGCGGCGCTGCATCTTTAATGGATGCATGTGGTTCCATAGCAGGTGGTATTGATCAGTGATAGCAGCACACCCTCTCCTCAGCTGACTTGGTGAGCCTCACTTCATTTCGGGGTCTAGTATCTCTTGTTCCATGTACATAGTATTTTGAGGTATAGCCGGGGCCTTGGTTTTGGTCTTTTATTTCTGTTAGAGGCTCCGTAAACATAGTGTGGGTTGTATCCTGTTTTGGAAAGGTTGAAGTAAACTTGTTGTAATTGTATCATCTGACCCACTTTAACTACGAATGTATAATGTACTGTTTTGGGGACTTGTTAATGACGTAATGTAAGTGAACTGGTGTTATTCACATGACCTCTTAATATTTAATTAATGATATAAATGTATCTTCTCTTTATTCATGGGTGAGTTGGGTAGAAGGAATTGTACAGGCTTGCTCGACCGGGGTATCTTGGTTGAGTGCCGATCACGCTCCCCGAGGTCAGGACGTGACAAACTTGGAATCAGAGCCTAATATTTTAAAGTGTCCTAGGATGTCTCGGAGTCGTGTCTAGTAGAGTCCTTCTTATCGGTGTGTTGTCGGCCACATCTATAATAAGGAGGCTTCTTGGGCACTTAGGAATAATACACTTCTTTGATGTTCTCGATCGTGCGATAAAGCTGATTGTAAGATTGTTCCTCCTTTAAATCATGCTTTACTTTAACGTTCAGTACATGGCGCCTAGGAAGAAGGCAAGAACTTTCCAAGGAGCCAATGTCACCCTAGGAGTGGCAGTTGATTCGATATTTGATGATGCGGGTGAGCACCCGAGGGGTGAGAAAATTCCCCCAATTACTACACCGCGTGAATCTTCTATTCCTGCTCATACTGCACCAGTTCCTACACCTACAGAGGGTGCAACTGTCCCTCCAACTGATTTTCCAGTTCTACCTCCAGCCCCAGGTTCCGGTGGTCTATTCTTAGTTTGAGATGTAGGAGGAGTCCCGTGAGGATGGGAGCCCTCTGGCGAGGTGGAGTGGGTTCACTGATGCCTATATGGATCATTTCTTGCCTACCGAGACTAAGGCGGCTAGTGCCACTGTGTTTTAGATCCTTAAGAAGGGTAGCATGAATGTGTGGAAGTACCATATGGAGTTCGCGCGCTTGTCCAAGTATGTTATTCACATGTTGCCCACTATGGAGGCTAGAATGCTCCGGTTTGTGCAGAGCCTTAGCCTCTATGTTATATTAATAAGGCCGCTACAGCTACCTTGAATTCTGATATGAACTATGGGAAGATGGTGGCGTTTGCCCAAGCTATAGAGGATCGTAAACAGAAAAATAGAAGGGGGCATGAGGGTAGTAGCAAGGCCCGGATCGCGTGGTGGTAGGTCGGCATTTAGGGGAGGGTCATCAGGGCCATCTCAGACATTTTCTCTATCTTCGATGAGTGCACAACCATCCAGGCCTAGTCAGGGCAACAAGGGACCCCCCAGCAGGGTCGGCTCAGAGGGAGATTCCAGTAGCAGTGGAGGCCCCCTATGCCCTAAGTATGGGAGGATGCGCTTTGGCGTCTGCTTCATGGACCTACCTATATTATACGAGTGTAGTTTAAGGGGTTAATATTCAGAGGGATTGCCGCTTATCCCGCCGGATCATTGGCAGAGGTGCGGCATAGCCAGCTAGTTCTGCAGCTACTACATCAACAGCACCTCCTCCAGCTTGAGGCATCCCAGCACCTGCAGGGCGTGGTGTATCTAGGGGTGGTGCACGAAATTCGGGGGGACCCAGCAGATTTTATGCTATGCGGAGGCGTCGGGATTCAGATGCTTCTCCAGATGTTGTCACAGGTATATTGACTATCCAATCTAATAATGTGTATGCTCTTATTGATCCCTGTTCCACTTTGTCCTACGTCACTCCCTATGTTGCTATGGAATTTGGTTTAGAACCGGAATAGCTCCATGAGCCGTTCTCTGTATCTACTCCGGTTGGTGAATCTATTATTGTCGCGTGGGTTTATAAGGATTGTGTTGTCATGATGTGTGATCGGGACACCATGTCCGATCTCATTAAATTGAGGATGGTTGATTTTGATGTAATAATGGGTTTAGCTAAGCTTGATTGTTGAACCAGAACAGTTAGATTTGAATTTCCAAATGACTCAGTGATTGAATGGAAGGGGGATAATATGGTGCCGAAGGGTAGGCTTATTTCTTACCTTAAGGCCACGAAGATAATTAACAAGGGGTGTATCTACCATTTGGTCCGGGTTGTGGACACCGATGCTGAGGCACCTACACTTGAGTCTGTGCCTGTTGTGAATGCATTTCCGGGGGTCTTTCTGGATGAGCTCCCTGGGATCCCGCCAGACAGAGAGATTGATTTTGGGATTGATGTGATGCCATGCATGCAGCCTATATTTATTCCACCTTATAAAATGGCACCGACAGAATTGAAGGAGCTAAAGGAACAATTGCAGGATTTGTTAGAGAAGGGCTTCATCCGGCCGAGTGTGTCACCTTGGGGCACACCGGTCCTTTTTGTAAGGAAGAAAGATGGGTCACTGAGAATGTGTATTGACTATAGGCATCTCAACTAGGTCACGATCAAGAATAAATACCCACTACCAGGGATAAATGACTTGTTTGACTTGTTGCAAGGTGCTAAGTACTTCTCAAAGATCGATTTAAGATTCGGGTATCACTAATTGAAGATCAGGGAGCAGGATATTGCTAAAACAACTTTCAGGACCCGGTATGGGCACTTTGAAGTTCTGGTTATGTCTTTTAGGCTAACAAATTCCCTGGCAGCTTTTATGGATCTTATGAACTAAGTTTTCAAGTCATTCCTTGACTCTTTTGTGATAGTGTTTATCGATGATATCCTTGTATATTCATGCAGTCGAGAGGACCATGCCGGCCATCTCAGGGCAGTTTTGCAAACCCTATATCAGAACCTATTGTATGCGAAGTTTTTGAAATGTAAATTCTGGCTTGAATCTGTCACATTCTTGTGTCATGTCGTCTCCAGAGAAGGAATTAAGGTCGATCCTCAGAAGATTTCAGCGGTGAAGAATTGGCCTAGACCTACTACCCCAACTGAGATTCGCAGTTTCTTGGGCTTAGCTGGATATTACAGGAAGTTTGTGGAGGATTTCTATACCCTTGCCTCTCTGTTGACTAAATTGACGCAGAAGGCGGTTAAGTTCCAATGGTCAGATGCATGAGAAAGGTGCTTCCAGGAGTTGAAATCGAGATTGACCACGACACCAGTGTTGACTCTACCAAATAGTACAAATGGGTTTGTGGTATATTGTGATGCTTCAAGAATCTGACTTGGGTGTGTATTAATGCAACATGGCAAGGTGATAGCTTATGCTTCTAGGCAACTCAAGAATCATGAAAAAAACTTTCCAACACATGACTTAGAGCTTGCAGAGTTGGTATTTGCATTGAAAATTTGGCGTCATTATCTGTATGGGGTCCATGTGGATATATTCACGGACCATAAGAGCCTTCAATACATTTTCAAATAGAAGGAATTGAATCTGAGGCAGAGAAGATGACTTAAGTTACTCATAGATTACGACATCGATATTGTGTATTATCCGGGGAAGGCTAATGTTGTTGTGGATGCTCTTAGCTAGAAATCTATGGGTAGTTTGGCTCACTTGGAGTCATATCAAAGGCCGTTGGCCAAGGAGGTTCATCGGTTGGCTAGTTTGGGAGTTCGTCTTGCGGATTCTAGTGAAGGAGGAGTGATTGTGAAAAATAGGGCTGAATCATCGCTTGTTGTGGAAGTCAAGGAAAAGCAATACAATGACCCATTGTTGGTACAATTGAAGGAGGTGTTTCATAAATAGAAGACCATGGCCTTTTCTCTTGGCATGGATGATCGTACACTAAGGTACCAAGGGCGACTATGTGTTCCAAACGTGGATGGTCTCCGGGAAAGAATCAAGACCGAGGCTCACACTTCTAGATATTACGTGCACCCGGGCTCTACCAAGATGTACAATGATCTTAAGGAAGTCTACTGGTGGAGTGATATGAAGATGAATGTAGCGGACTTTGTGGCAAGATGTCCAAATTGTTAGCAAGTGAAGGCCGAACACCAAAGGCCGAGTGGGTTGGCACAGAACATAGAAATTTCGATGTGGAAATGGGAGATGGTCAATATGGACTTTGTGGTAGGACTACCTCTCTCTCCTCACAAGTTTGACTTGATTTAGGTGATTGTGGATCAACTCACGAAATCAGCACACTTCTTACCTGTTAAGGCTACCAAAATAGCGGAACAGTATGATTAGTTGTATATCAAGAAAATAGTCAGGTTGCATGGCACTCCAGTTTCTGTTATCTCATATCGAGGGGCACAGTTCACAACTAACTTTTGGAAGACATTTCATCAAGGTTTGGGTACTCAGGTGAATCTTAGTACAACCTTTCACTCGCAGACTGATGGGCAGGTAGAGCTCACTATTCAGACGCTTGAGAATATGTTGCGAGCTTGTGTTCTTGACTTTATGGGTTGCTGGGATGATCGTTTGCTGCTCATACAATTTTCTTACAACAACATTTATCATGCTAGCATTCAGATAGAACCGTTCGAGGCATTATATGGTAGGAGATGTAGATCTCTCATTGGGGAAGCGGAGTTGATAGGGCTAGACCTCGTACATCAGGCTATGTAGAAGGTTTAGATCATTATAGAATGGTTGAAAACTGCTCAGAGTCGTAAAAAGTCCTATTTGGATGTGCGTCGCATGGATTTAGAGTTCAAAGAAGATGATTGGGTATTATTGAAGGTTTTTCCTTTGAAGGGTGTAACGCAGTTTGGTAAGAAAGAGAAATTGAGTCTGAGGTATGTTGGACCGCACAAAATCATTCAGAGGATTGGCCAGGTGGCTTACATGTTAGAACTACCTCTAGAGATGTCTTTAGCGCACCCGGTGTTTCATGTATCCATGTTGAAGAAGGTGGTTGGAGATCCGTCGCTTATTGTTCCGGTTGAGACTATTGAGGTTAACGAAGAATTGACGTATGAAGAAATTCCCGTTGCCATTACCGATAGGCAAGTTCAAAAGTTGAGGAACAAAGAAATTGTCTCCGTAAAAGTGTTATGGCGAAGCCAACAAGTCGAAGAGGCCACCAGGGAAGCCGAGGAGGAGATGAAGAAGAAGTATCCTAATTTATTTGAATAGCTATGTAATTGTGTCCATGATGTTGAAAGCTAACTTTCTACAAACTATGTTTCCCCTGTACGACTTATGTTGAGGTTGCTCCTCCTCGGTAATGTAATATTTAGTGGCATTGTGGTTGGTGTTATTTCCATGTTGTTTTAGATCATTGTGTTGTGGTTATATTGCTAGGAATGATTTTGGAATTCTTTGGCAGGTGGATAGGCCCCAATTACAGGGAAAGCTCTAGCGAAATTTCTGGAAATTTAGGGAGTAAGTCAAAAATTTGGAACTGCTGATGTGTGTTATGGAATTTTGACCCTCATTCGAGGATGGAAGACCCTAAGCGGGGGAGGATGTAAGGCAACGAAAAATTTCACCCAAAATCTGGGGTTTTGTGATGTCGAGATAGACTTATGCATTGATGATTGTAGAGGTTCTTCGTGGCGAGCTTGTGTTGGCGAGATGAAGAAAATTTTTGGAAGTGCAGGGCATTTATGCAAACAATTCTACGATCGCAGAACTGATCTGTGGACCGCATATCTGCCGTAGACTGAAGAACAAATATGGGCCAACTTTCGGACCATTATGCGGTCCATAATGCGGCCGCATAATCATTTCGCAGGCCGCACAACCCGTCGCAGATCCAGCATGAAAATTTCCGGAGGAGAGTTCTGCGGCGCATTATGCGATCGCAGAATTGGTCTGTGGACCGCAAACTGGACGCAAAGTGAGGCAGAAGTGCCCAGCTCAGGAGGGCCATTATGCAGTCCACATAAGCGTTATGCGATCGAATATGCGACCGCAGATCTGTGTCGGGGCATCATTTTTTTAATTTTTTTTTACCCACCCTATTTTGATTAAAAGCCATTGGGGCTCATTTTGAAGGCAAAAAGCTGTCATTTTAGAGAGAAAAGGGGAGTGTTCTATAGAGAGAGAAGTAAGCCCCAAGTGCTTTGTTCATCTACATGTTGTCCAAGCTTTGAAATTCAACAAGAAATCTCCCAAGATTTTCATCCAAGAGGTAAGGTTCTAACCCTAGCCTTCAATTTTGAGTTTAGGTAGAAGATGGGTAATTGGGAGTTTGATTCTTAGGTATGAGAGTTGTTATTTATGCATGCATCTAGCTATGAGGATGGTGGGGAGGTAATTGAACTAGTATGAGCAAACCCTTGGTATTGAATTAGTTATGGAGTGAAGGAAATCTTGTGGAAGAACCTTGTAATCAAATTCGCACACCTAGTGTTTGATAAAATGCTCAAATGAGCTGAAACAATGAATATCTTCCTAAATTGTGTACAATTTTGCTATGCCTCTAAATAGATCGAAGTTGCTAGGATTTTCAAAACTGTGTAGTGAATTAAGGAAAGCTCAAAGCGAGGTATGAAGGCTAAACTCTTTTTCTAGTATCCGAATTCCCGAATCCTTGTAAAATTCTATCATGTGTAGTCGAACTTGAAATGCTATTGATGTGGGGTATTCAAACTAGTAAAATTGATTCCTAATTGGCATAACATGTTACAACCCTCGTGTGTTAATGATTCTCCACTTTTTACTTAATTATGCTATACCCCTTTTGGGAAGAAGATCTTGTATGAAATCAATGTTATTAAACAATTATTTCTTACATGATGAAACCTTATGAACTTACACTTGCTAAGGCCAAAGGTGCGAAATGGTTGATTTAAAAAGGAGTACTCTTTTGTACAAACTACTATTGTTCTGGGAATCCGAAATGTGGAATTGTGAATACACCTCCACCCGCATACATTGGGGTGAGGCGGCGGGGCCGCTTTGTGTAGAGTTGTGGTATTATGAATATACCTCCACCCGCATACATCAGGGTGAGGCGGTAGGGCCGCTTTGTATAATGTTTGTGGCATTGTGAATACACCTACACCCGAATACATTAGGGTGAGGTGGTAGGGCCACTTTGTGTAGACTTTCTAGTATAGTTATTGCACCTCCACCCGCATACGTTGGTGTGATGCGGCAGGGCCGCTTTGTGTAAAGGTAGTAGTAGAGGATCCGTGGCTAATGAATTTATAAATGTTGTTGAAAGCTCTTAATAAATTTGCTATGGATTTAACGGCTAGAAAGCCTTTTATTGTTACCAAGATTCATCTTATTCATGTTGTATTTCCAAGTCCTTGCATAGGTGTTTGGTTTTTGTACTAGTACTATTCGACATGTACTAACGTCCCTTTTGCCGGGGACTGCATCTTTAATGGATGCAGGTGGTTCTATAGCAGGTGGTATTGATCAGTGATTGTAGCACGCCCTCTCCTCAGCTGACATGGTGAGCCTCACTTCATTTCGGGGTCCTGTATCTCTTGTTCCATGTACATAGTGTTTTGAGGTATAGCCGGGGTTGTATGCTGTTTTGGGAATGTTGAACTAAATTTGTTGTAATTGTATCATCTGTCCCACTTTAACTACGAATGAATAGTGTACTGTATTGGGGACTTGTTAATTACATAATGGAAGTGAACTAGTGTTATTCACATGACCCCTTAATGTTTAATTAATGATATAAATGTATCTTCTCTTTATTCATGGGCGAGTTGGGTAGAAGGTATTGTACAGGCTTGCTCGGCCAGTGTATCTCGGTTGAGCGTCGGTCGTGCTCCCTGAGATCGGGGAGTGACAGTTCTGCCCAGTTATATGGGTCAATTTGATAGTTATCTTCAACTTGGCTTTCAATGGCCTCAATGTCAAAGCCAAATTGAAGATAGTTTCTAGCACAATCAACAACATGTAGGTCTTGTTGTATATGGAAGATGACCTTCATACTCATCTGTTCAGTTGATTTAGGATCATTTCTGTATTTTTGTATAGTTGACCTAGGCTCACTTGACATTGTTTTTGTATATACAATTGTCTATCACTTAAGGATAGGCCATTGGTACATCATCATAGGTTTAACTCATCAAAATTTTCAGGATTCACTTGGTCGTCATGTTTGGATAACCAAATGTATATCTGTCATACTTTTAGAAGTAAGGTTCATATCCCCCTCCTTTGTTGTACTTTACTTTATATATATATATGAAAATTAACCCTAGGCGCAATGCATAGTGGAATTTGCCAAAAAAAAACTCTCAAATTGTCAACAACTAATATAATATAAACTCCATAACTCAGCATATGCAACTTCTCAAAACCTGGAGAATACAAGTCACAAGCTTTACATCCCTATACATCAGTGTCTATAAAAGGATAAGGAAATAAAATAGACTAGATAGAGGGGGACTCCGAGGCCTGCGGACGCCGACCTTGAAGTCTCCGAAATGAGCTCGCTTCACTGGTGCCTGGATTGGTAGATACTTGGATCTTTACAAAAAGATGTGCAGAAGCATATCATGAGTACACCACAATGGTACCCAGTAAGTGCCAAGCCTAACCTCGGTAGAGTAATGACGAGGTCAGGTCGAGGCCCTACTGGAATAAATAATAAACGGAACGAGTAATTGGCATTGTAATAATAACAACAATTGAATTGAAACAAGTAAGAATTGTACCAAGATTAACTACACATAACTAAGGCAAATAATGCATCACGGAAGAAAACAAGGAATGCTATGCCAAGGAAACAAAACAATCCAAAACCAGTGAAGTAATAGTGAAGTATCAACAAGAGTCACTACTGAGATACCACCTCGTAGTCTCAAATCACAAAACAACTCAAAAACTTTCCTTATATCACGGCGGGAGCCTTGCATTTAGTTTTGCAAATGATTTTCCCGAAATAGCTTCCCGCGTTTTAGCCCATCTTATCACACCGCGTGGCTTCAAGCAGTTCTCCTGCTAGCAACACACGTATCAAGCCCACCTTATCTCACCGCATGTGTTTCGACCCCAAAACCTTATACCACCGCATTCATATCAATATCACAAAGTATCACAAATCGCACCTCAAGTTTCCAATATCACAACTTGCCAAAGAAATCAACAATAGCAGTGTTTGCACAATAAATAGCCCATGGCTCAACCACAATGCACACAAGTATCTCAACAATATCAACCGGAAGTAATTAACTCAACAAGAATAGTATTTCACAACATCACTACTTTGTCTCAATGCGTATCACAACATTTATAACTCAATACCAATTTCAATAACAAGATATTCCAAGAATAACCACTTCAAGTAAAGAACTCAACAGTTAAATAATGAACAAGGAATAGAGGAAACACTAACTTCAACTAGTCATGTAAAGACAATTAACAAGTAAGATATAAGACAAGTAGAGCATATGAGGATAGACTAATGATCAAAAATATAACATATTAAGGTAACTCAATTAAGCATCAAAGGAATCTACATAGCTAAAACGGTCAATTTTCACATTTAGCCCGTGTACACACTTGTAACCTTGCATACATGACTTTCACATATCACAATTAACACAAACCAACACCAATCCTAAGGGGTAATTCTCCCACATAAAGTTAGGCAAGACACTTACCCCAAAACACACTAACTCAATCCACTAGTAAGCCTTTCCCTCGATTATCCAACTCCAAACGGCTCGAATCTAACCAAAACAACTTCATACCATAAATATAAACTATAGGAAACTATTTCGAACAATAAAGTTACGATCTTTTCAAAGAAAAAAAATTAACTCAAAAAGTCAACCTGGGCCCGCGCCTCGGAACCCGACCAAAATTAAAAAATCCGAGCACTCATTAGATAACGAGTCCAACCATACAAGAATTATTCAAAATCCGACCTCAAATCGCCTTTCAAATCCCCAAAATTTTGCCTAAGAAGTTTTCAAAAAATTTCCCCAAATTTCCAACTAAAATTACTAATTAAATGATGAAAACAATAATAGATTCGTGTATTATTGTGACGACCCAAACCGCAGGGCCACGACGGGCACCCGGTGCCTTACTCAACCGAGTACCAACGTAATATATATTGCTTACCATACCATCATGGGTAAGTGGGACAGAAGGGACGTCATGAGATAACCAGAATAAAATATAAGGGAATATTCGACATAAGACTATCCAACATGATATACAAACTTATACATGTGACATACGGGCCTATAGGATCGAAATGATCATGTGTACACTCAAAACATAGGCCGACAAGGACATACAATTATCCATATACATGACATATGTCTACAAGCCTCTAAGAGTACATAAATGTCATAAAGATAGGGATAGGGCCATGCCAGACCAATCTATACATGTCCAAAGTATATTGACCAAATAGGCAACTCCGGAGCAAGTGGAGTGCACCAGCACCTTCCGCTGAGCTGATAGCCTACAAGGAGGATTGTCAACCTGTCTATCGGGACCTGCAGGCATGAAACCCAGCATCCCCAAGCAAAAGGGACGTTAGTATGAATAATGTACCGAGTATGTAAGGCATAAAAATCAGTATATAAATGACATGAAAGAAACATGGAGTAAAGGAATCAACCTGTAAGTCTGAATAGCTCTGTGAATCATAAACCATTTATAATGTCATGCATATGCGTACAAATGTCATATCTTGCATAGGTATATGTGTTCATAACATCGTCAAACCTTTGAGGGCATCCCATCATATCATATCGGCCGGCATGTGTAGGCAAAATCATCAATGTATACCAGCTGATCATGTGGTAGTGCGTATATAATGCCATATATTTTCCCCATACCCCAAATACATATAATATACATGTATATAATGTCATCTGGTCATAGGCCAATGTACATGGCACTTCTTCAAACAACTCAACTCAATCTACCATAGCACAAGGAGATTCAAAATCAGTGATAAGTAAAGGCTAAGTCCTCAACTTAAACTAGTAGCTCGTTTACATAAATTTTGGCAGCATCTCCCCTATAACAAGGACCTCCTCCAATACCATATACCAACAACAACACCCAGATCAATACAATAAGAAAACATCAACAATAGGGTACAAAATATTTTATTAACAAGTCATCAACATATCACGACGAGCGGCAAGCTCGGATTGAATCCTTTAGCACCCTTCAACCCCATTATCATTCATTCTTGAACATAGTAATATATCCAGTATAATAACCAATACCCTTTAAAGGATTTCCAACCTTGTACTCAATTACAAAGTTAACCGAAATAGCCTAACACAAGATAATATCATTGTGGACAACTTCCAAGTTCTTTACAGCCATTTCTTTTCTAGTTACCAATTTCCTTAACAAGATCAACATATAAATTAACATAATCATACTAAAAATATCATAGCCAACTTATTTTCCATAATTTCTAGCCACTTAAAGTCCATAAGAGCAACTTTCAAATCAATCCATCGAGAACACCAACATCTTAAGCTAATCCAAGTATTACCTTGTAGTTATCATCCTAAAAACTTAACCAACATACAAGCAAGCTTAAGAAAAATTAGTAGGCTGTTATAATCACCTTAGCCAGTAGCAAAAACTTGAAATTTCAGCCAAACACAACCCACAATTACAACACAACCTTAGAGAGGTGTTGTTCTTCACTAGAACTAACTTTTGATGTTGAAATATGGTGTAGTCACTTCAAACCCTTGTGGTATCTGTTTAGGAGGAGTGTAGGGACGAGTTTGGGTCGAAAATAGAGATGCAAATCGTTTTTACAGTGAAGTAGGTCGACCACCGCCTAAGTGGGTCCCATTAGAAGCTGCTTGCGTAGTCTCGCGAAAATACAAATATCTTTTTACTCCAATGCCTTATTGACAAACAGCTTATTGCGTTAGAAACTAGAGTAGTAGATCTTCAATTTTTTAGGTGGATTACCCCATAGTTAAAAGTAAATTGGGAGAAAAGCACAACTATATTTGACCTAATATTTACCACATTTATGAATGTAACTTGTGATGACCTTTCACAACTTTTGTTCCACAACTTGCTTGACTTCAAAAAATAATGCACGACTATCATAAAAATAAAATAACTCATAACATAAACTCCTTATCATGTTAAGAGCCCTAATCTCACCCCAAAGTGCATGTTATAACATTCCAAACTTATCGACTTTCGATGAAACTTATTTTCTTCAATTCGTTTAGCTTCTAAGCCTTCCAACCCTCTTGGTACTTGTTATCCAGGATCTTTAATATTTGTAACCTCCAAAGTAATATTATTAACTTACTTTATGTACTTTCAAAGATGATCTCAATTCCGAGCTTACATCAATTGACTTACGATGTACTTTTGCATATGAAAACATGGGGTGTAACATTATCCCCCCTTTGTAATCTGATGTGCTTATTGGTCTCATAACTAGATAGCTCTTACGAACACTTTATACTGTCCTTGCCATCTGGGCAACTGTCCCGTGAATAAATCCTAAGGCTAGGGCATTCCCCCCATTTATGCCTCTTTCTCACACCACGACCCGTCGTCGGAATTCTTCCAATCTCGTAACTGTTGCTACCTTCTGTCATGCAGCATGTACGACTCTGTCCTTGTATATGCGCCTATGCTATCTTCTCTCCTTTTTGTCCAGATTTTTCCAATCTTTAGGCCTCACTTTGTGAACATATGCAGTACTATGACAAGATGGCCCTCTGGGCATCTGTAGGTGTACTAATGTTGTTCGCTCGGTACTTTGTTGAACTTATGACTATTGCTATATTTTTTTTCATAAACTCAATTATCTATCGTTATGGCTTTACTGCATCTAGGTAGGTCATACTATACAATAACTTTTACTTTGGTTTATTACTATCGAGGTCGGTTACCCAACTCCAGGTTACTCTCTCGCTGCTTATCCTACATGTATAAATCTAAGTCCTTTAATGCTTCCCCATTACTGTTCATCTTAAGAATGACAGCCTAATTACTCCAGGAGACTCCTTCGAGTTCATTCAGGCTATACTATGATTTCTATAACTTACGAAAATTGTCAGCTCTCTTATTTTATGGGTTTAATCCTTAGGCCTTACCTGTTCTTGTCACCTTCTCACCCACCTTTTCTTATCCTTACTCCTATCTACCTAAACCTCATCATTTTACCATACTCTAGCTTGCGACCTACACATATCGATTTATACTACTCGCAATCTTTCTTTAACTTGCTAGCACCATAGATTTACTTTTGTGCCTTCTTAGTTGCCTTTAAACATAAGTAATTACTTTTCCTGGTCGTTCTTCCACTTGCTGCATGAATACTTGGGTTATCTTAGTGTAAGGCCCCGCGAAATTTCACCTAGAATCCTAGGTTTTGTGCCGAGGTAAGCTAATGTATTTGAGGATTGTAGAAATTCTTCATGGCGGTATAGACTTTTGGGGTTGCTCAGTGCATCGAGGAATTGAAGGAAAAAGTTTGCAGAACATGGCAGTTATGCGGTCGACTATGCGATCGCAGAACCAGTTTACGGGCCGCAGATCGGCCGCAGAATGAAGTAGAAAGGTTTGCCAATTTTGAGGGCCATTATGAGGCCCATTATGCTGCCACAGAACCATTATGCGGGCCACAGATCGCATCGCAGATCCCGCATGAGAAATTTCGAAAGAAGATTCTACGGTTCATTATGCGACCACAGAATTATCTGTGGACCGCACACTTTCCGCAGAATGAAGCAGAAATGCCCAGTTCTGGACGGATATTATGCGGTCCATTTTGCGGACCACATAAATGTTATGCGGTCCCATATGCGACAGTAGAATCACATCGGGGCTTTATTGTTTTCTAATTTTATGACCTGACCCTATTTCGATATGTAGTCGTTGAAAACCATTTGTAAGGTAAAACCCTAATATTTAGAGAAAGGGGAGTGGTCTAGAGTCAGAGGGGAATTTCCTAAGTTTATTGTTCATCAATTCTTGCTCAAAGTTGAAGAATTCACAAGAAAAAGTCACAAGGTCTTCATCCAAGAGGTAAGGCTCCATACCCTAGTCTTCAATTTCGAGTTTAGGGGGTGGATAAAGGGGGAGTGTAATTCTTAGATGTGGGGGTGTTATCTATGCATGCATGTACAAACAATGTTGTAGGAAGGTTGTTGAGCTAGAAAAGGGTAGATATTGGGTTGGGGATGAAGGAATCCACCATAGGAGGACCTTTAAACCTTAGTGCACACCAAGTGTTTGATAAAATGCTCAAATGAGCTGGAACTATGAACTCCTTCCTAATTTGTGTTCAATTTTGCTATATCTCTAAATAGATCGAAGTAACTAAGATTTCCAGAACATTGTAGTAATTTAAGGAAATTTCAAGGCGAGGTACGTTGGCTAAACTTCTCTCTTAGAATTGAACCCCACAATATCCTTGTGAGTCCCAAGTTATTCATTATAAATTGATTATTCCGAATAAGCCTCGTGTCAAAGGATATATGTTCAATATGTATTCCAATGCTCTTGTTATGCGATATTCTATTTGAAAATGTGCTCGAAGCATGGGTTGCATAACTAATTGTTAAAACTTCAAGTCGTGATTCAAGTGGAAGCTATTATGCCAAATTATGTAAGAAATCTCAATATGCTTAACATTCTTATTTGCTCATATGTAGACTTAAAGTCTTGAATAGAAATGCTTTGTTTATGATAATCCGTGATGATGTATGAAGGTGAAAGAGATGAACATGAAATATGAAATACAGCCAACGTGCCAAGAGTGGACATTGTGTTATGGCAATCGGTGCCAATGAACTGAATGATATATTAAAGATAATGAAATGAGTTGTCAATCCTTTAAATATAAACACCCTGGGAGTATTTTTAGTCACCGAGGAAGGGTAGGTTGACATAACCTAACTCTGAAACTACACGTGCCGGTGTAGGAGTGAATTGTGATTGTACCCCTACATTGGGATGAGATTGATGTGATGAGAATATACCCCTTTATTGGGATGAGATGATTGCTACAAAAGGATGATGTCGATCCACATGGTATTGTGGTGAGACAGCCTAGCCAGTCGGGTCGTGATCGGATGCCATGCCGCACACATGGTGGTGATTGTGATTGTGGTTGATGTTGTCACGACCCAACTGGAAGGTCATGACTAGAACCCGGGCCATACTTGCCGAGCACCAACGTACATTTTATCTAACCTTCCTTATTATCTTTAAGGGCCGACAAGACCAATATAAATGGTAGACATGGATCATGAACATCCAACAATGAAAGATAATATCATGAACATACGTAACATGGCACGACAAGACTATCAAGAAACTATATATAAGGTACAAGCTACCATGGTGCCATGAAAGACTATACAACAAAAATCAGCCGACAAGGCATTCCAAACCATACATGAGTCGACACCTATCTATGAGCCTCTAAAAGAACATAAGTGCTACAACATTTCCGGAACAGGGCCCCGACATACCCATAATGTCTATAACAAAAATGCATACCAAGACCACAGCAAGTCCGGAGAAGGGATCTCGCCAATAACCGCTAAACCGGATAGCCTACTGTGATGGGGGAGCTGCGTTTACCCATCTATCAAGACCTGCAGCACGACATGCAGCATCCACAAATAAAAAGGACGTCAGTACGAATAAAGTACTGAGTATGTAAGGCAGGAAAGCATAGTAAAAGCAATAATGTAAACAGTGATAGAGAATATACAACCTGTGACATCTGGGTACCTCTGAGGGCTACTGACATGAAATACATGATACATACATATATATATATATACATAAACTTTTAAAACATACGCCTTTGTGGGCATCATCATCATCATATCGTACCCGGCCGTTATAGGCTCGGTAAAACGTACCTGGCCATCATAGGGCTCGGTAGAATCGTACCCGGCCACGTGGAGCTCGGTAAAACCCAACTAATCAGTGGTTGCACAATAGGTGCCATACCCGGCCGACTATAGCGTGGCTTGGTAGAGTAAAATAGATACATATATATATATGATGCATGCTGGACTCATTGGAATCACATTTTGAACCTTTCGGAGTGACGTAAGGTCGGTATCCTTCGTACATGTTATTAGGATTAACTCTCCATCAAGAATCTTATAAGAATCATGAACTACCAACAAAATTGATAATATAAGAATAAGAGAAGTAACATCAATATCAATCGTTTCATAAGAAGGGCAGCAATGTAAGTACTGCTAGCTTCTAAGAGTAGAGTATCTTTGGGAGCTCGTTCATTTTATTATGTACAATTGGAGTCATGCAAAAGAATGAAGGGGATAGCCTCACATACCTTGTATATACTGCCCAACCTCAAGCTATGCAAATGTCACGACTCCTTAGTCTACAATAAGACAAATGACACTATCATTATCGTTTAAGCGTCGTAACTATTATGCATCAACCGCAACCTATTTTATGATGAAACGGACAGCACCTCCCCTATTTATATGACTTCCCACAAGTCAATACAATCACCAAACAGCCCAAACAACATCATTAATAATCATATTGAGCCTCCAAAATAGTCCACCAACCAACAACATTACTACCAAGCCTTTCGATATATATTTCACAAGTTCTAGCTTCAACGACTTAGCTGCAACTTGGATAATCTTAAATATATATAGAGTAAGAGGTTCCTTACCTTTGAACAGAAAGAACAACTCCAATTTGACCTTAGTTTTCCACGAAATATCCCTTCAATTCTGCCACAAGAATAAGGAAGCGAAACTAGCAATTAATTCGGGTTTTTCGGCACTAGAATTACTTTAGAAGACTTGAAATCACCTAGGGTTGATATTAAAAACTTGAAGGTGTATTTACAGAACATAAAACACTTAAAACAACCTCCCACACGAGCTGGAACAACACAAAAATCAGCAACAACAAGAAGAACAAGAAACATACTAGCGCCACGGGATTCCCGACATTTGATTTGTGTTGTTTGCCCTTTGTTTGGGTCTTGGATCATGAGAGAACCTTGAGAGACTGTTTTTAGGGTTATAAGGTCTGAATATTCTGAAAAATAATGACTTAAAACGGGGTTGAGGTATCTTATATATGTCCATATGTCTTAAATCGCCTTTGTGGGCCCCATAGAGACCAGCTTGGCGCACTCGCGCAAAAATGCAAATATCTCTCTATTCCGAGATCGTATCGACGAACGGTTTAATGCTTTGGAAACTAGACACATAGATCTACAATTTGATAGGTATATCACCCCATAATTCCAAGTACATTGGGAGAAAAATGTAGTAACATTTGACCTAAAGTTTAAGTAAAATTATAAACGTAAGTTGCGACAACTTTTATCGACTTTTGTTTCATAACTCGCTTGACTTCAAGACTTATGATATGGATATTATATGATTCAAATACATTAAAACAAGACCTCTTGGGATAGTTAATCACCTCTAGTGTTACCCGAAAATACGGGTTACAACATCCTTGATTCGTTTAACTTCTAATACTTGTTAACCACTCTTATACACCCTTGTATCGTTTAAGACCAATAGGATTAACTTCTTATCATCTCAAAGATAATCTCTTCTTGGATTTACGTCGACTAACTTACGGCGTGATCTATGGTATGCGAATTTGGGTTGTAACACCCTCTCCCCCTTAGGAACATTCGTCCTCGAATGTAAGGGTTTATGGGGTGTCTAACTCATTGTGGATTCCGACGGAGATTTCCGGCTGAGTTTCCCCTATAAAATGGACACTAGCCAAACTTGCAAGCAGTTAAACCTAACCTATGGCCTTACAAGACTATACAAAGCATTATGGATATGTACATTATCTGCATATTACCATTTTGTATTAAAAAAAAGAGTATTCACAAGCTATTGCTTACCTCATAGAGCCGTTTCACCTTATAATGCGTCCTTCTTTCCCCCGGCATCCTCGTTATCTTCACTCTGGAATAGGTAAGGGTATTTAGACTTCATCTCCTCTTCTGCTTCCCATGTCATTTCTTCTATATTCTTGTTCCTCCATAATACTTTCACGGAAGCTACATCCTTTGTTCTCAGCTTGCGGACTTGTCGATCTAATATAGCCACTGGCACTTCATCATATGATAGATCCTTTGTAACTTGTACATCTTTGATAGGGACGACCCGAGAAGGGTCTCCAATACATTTCCTCAACATAGATACATGGAATACCGGGTGGACAAATTCCAATTCAGATGGCAATTCTAACTCGTAAGCAACCTGTCCAATTCGTCGAAGAATTTTGTACGGCCCAATATACCGCGGACTCAACTTACCCTTCTTCCCAAAATGCATAACACCCTTCATCGGTGAGATCTTCAGGAAAACCCAATCACCAACCTCAAATTCCAGATCACGACGTCGGACATCGGAATAAGACTTTTGCCTGCTTTGTGCCGTCCTCAGTCGCTCTTGTATCACTTTCACCTTCTCAATGGCTTGGTGAATCAAATCTGGCCCATATAATTCTGTCTCACCGACTTCGAACCATCCAACTGGTGATCTACATCTCCTCCCGTACAGTGCCTCATACGGGGCCATTTTAATACTGGAATGGTAGCTATTATTGTAGGCAAATTCAATGAGTGCCAGATGGTCATCCCAATTCCCCTTGAAATCTAGAACACATGCTCGTAGCATATCTTCAAGCGTCTGAATGGTACGTTCAGCCTGTCCGTCAGTCTGCGGATGGAATGCAGTGCTGAGATTTACTTGTGTGCCTAAACCCTTCTGAAAAGACCTCCAAAAGTTAGCCGTAAATTGAGCTCCTCGGTCTGATATAATAGATACCGGCACACCATGAAGCCTAACAATCTCCTTGATATACAACTTCGCATAATCTTCAGCCGTGTAAGTTGTCTTAACTGGCAGAAAATGGGCAGATTTTGTAAGTCGATCAACTATCACCCAGATGGAGTCAAACTTATGATAAGAGCGAGGTAATCCAATAATGAAGTCCATATTAATCACCTCCCATTTCCAGGTCGGAATCTCTATATTCTGAATCAATCCACTAGGTTTCTGATGCTCGATCTTTACTTGTTGACAATTAGGACACTGGGCTACAAATTCTGCAATAGACTTCTTCATGTTATCCCACCAATACTGCTCCTTAACGTCATGATACATCTTTGTCAAGCCAGGATGGATAGAATATTGGGACTGATGAATCTCAATCATAATCTTCTCTCACAACCCTGCCACACTAGGCACACATAATCAGCCCTGGTATCTCAGTGTCCCATCTCCTCCGATCTTGAAAGCTGTTACATCTTACACTGCTGAATTCCCTCTCTCAATCTTACTAAGGTAGGATCTTTATATTGCCGAGCTTTTACCTCGGCTACCAAAGATGATTCTCTTGTATTCTGTACAGTAACACCTCCGTCATCTGAGTCCAACAATCTGATTCTCATATTGGCCAGCTGGTGAAGCTCTTTGGTCAACCCTTGTCTACCTGCCTCAATATGTATTAAGCTTCCCATTGACTTACGGCTGAGAGCGTCTGCCACAACATTGGCTTTACCAGGATGGTACAATATCTCGACGTCATAGTCTTTCAGTAATTCAAGCCACCTACGCTGCCTCAAATTCAACTCCTTCTGCTTGAAGATGTATTGTAAACTCTTGTGATCTGTGTAGATGTCAACATGGACGCCGTATAAGTAGTGCCGCCATATCTTCAAAGCATATATTACTGCAGCCAATTCCAAATCATGAGTCGGGTAATTCTTTTCATGCTTCTTCAATTGTCTTGATGCATAAGCAATCACCTTCCCACGTTGCATCAATACGCACCCCAAACCTATACCTGAGGCATCACAATATACCACATAACCTTCTGTTCCTTCTGGGAGAGTGAGCACTGGCGCGGATGTCAATCGATTCTTTAGCTCCTGAAAACTATGTTCACAAGCATCAGACCACTGGAACTTGGTAGCTTTCTGTGTTAACTTAGTCAATGGTGCTGATATAGAGGAAAACCCTTCTACAAACCGCCTATAATATCCTGCTAGCCCCAGGAAGCTGTGGACTTCTGACGGTGTTGTAGGTCTCGGCCAATTCTTTACTGCATCGATCTTCTGAGTGTCGACACTAATACCCTCATCAGATATCACATGGCCAAGGAATGCTACTGAGTTCAGCCAGAATTCACATTTAGAGAGCTTAGCATATAACTTATGATCCTGAAGAGTCTGTAATACTATCCGCAAGTGGCCCGCATGTTCCGCCTCCGAACGAGAATACACCAGAATGTCATCAATGAATACGATCACGAACACATCAAGATAGGGCCTGAATACACTATTCATGAGATCCATAAAAGCTGCTGGGGCATTTGTTAGCCCGAACGACATCACCAAGAACTCAAAATGCCCATATCTTGTCCGGAAGGCCGTCTTTGGAATATCCTTCTCCTTAACCCTCACCTGATGATACCCTGAACGCAAGTCAATCTTGGAGAAATACTTGGCACCCTGGAGTTGGTCAAATAGGTCATCAATTCTTGGAAGTGGATACTTGTTCTTTATTGTAAACTTACTCAACTGTCGATAATCGATACACATCCTTAACGACCCATCTTTCTTCCGCACGAACAAGACTGGCGCACCCCAAGGTGAAGTGCTAGGCCTAATGAAACCCTTATCCAGCAAGTCCTTCAACTGCGCCTTCAACTCTCGCAACTCTGTCGGGGCCATCCTGTATGGAGGGATAGAGATCGGTTGAGTGTCAGGCAATGCATCAATGCTAAACTCAATCTCCCTTTCAGGAGGAAGGCCTGGGAGTTCATCTGGGAAAACATCTAAAAGTTCATTGACCACGGGGATTAATTGTAGAGTAGGCGGCTTCGCCTCCGCATCCCTAACGCGAACAAGATGATAAATGTAACCTTTTGAGATCATCTTCCTTACCTTAAGATAGGAAATAAACCTACCTTTCGGCATAGCAATGTTCCCCTTCCATTTAATGGCGGGTTCACCAGGAAACTGAAACCTAACCATCTTTGTACGACAGTCAACATTTGCATAGCATGAGGCCAACCAGTCCATTCCCATTATCACATCGAAATCAACCATTTCTAACTCAAATAAATTTGCCGAGGTTTGACGACTACAAATCATCACAGTGCAAACTTTATATACCCTTCTAGCAATCACAGAATCTCCTATCGGAGTGGATACCGCAAGTGGTTTACTTATCGATTCAGGTTCAATGCCAGACTTATTAGCCACAAAGGGTGTAACATATGATAAGGTAGATCCTGGATCAATTAGCGCATATACATCATAAGAAAACACAGACAATATACCTATAACAACATCCGTAGACGACTCGAGATCTTGTCGACCTACTAGAGCATAGGTTCGATTTTGAGCACCACTCGAACTCGGCACTGAACCTCTACCTCTACCACGACCTGTCGACTATTGAAAACCTTGTGCTGGAGGTCGAACTGATGAGGAAGAACCAGACACAGATCCAGTCGGTTGAGCCATACCACCACCTCCTCTGTTAGGACAATCCCGCATCATATGGCCACGCTGTCCGCAAGAATAGCACGCATCGGAACCTCGACGGCACAGTCCAAAGTGGGCCTTGCCGCACTGATCACAACGAGGTGTTGGGGGTCTCGTCTGACTAGTATCTCTATGAAATTGTGAGCCTGATGCCCTCGAACTCTGACCTGAACCAGAATAGATAAATGGATCATACCGAGGCCTCTGAAACTGTGGACGAGCACTAGCTACAGGTGGCGCCGAACTCCTCGAAGATTGGGGCCTGATACTGCCTCTGAACTCATCAGAATACCCTACAAATCTCGCCCTCTTATGCTGGCCCCTATCCTGCTCCCTATCTGCCCTTTGCTGGCGCTTACGATCCTCTAGGGTCTGGGCATAAGCCTGAATACGGGAAATATCCATGCCCTCTACCAAGGAGGCTGTTGTGCACTCATTTATCAGATGTGGTCCCAACCCGTTCACGAACAGATGCACCCTATCACTCATCTCGGACACCATATGGGGAGCATACCTTGCTAAAGAATCAAACTGTATACTATACTCTCGTACACTCATATTACCCTGTCGAAGGTTCAAGAACTTATCAGCTCTAGCTCGTCGTATCTCAACTGGCAAGTAGTGACGAAGAAAGGCCTCAGAAAATTCCTTCCACACGGCTGGAGGAGCGTTCGGACCCCTAGATCTCTCCCAACTATCATACCAGAAAACCGCTAAATCCCGTAACCGATAAGAAGCCAACTCTACTGCCTCCGTATCATTAGCATGCATAACCCACAATGTACGATGAACCTGATCAATAAATGTTTGTGGGTCCTCCTTGGGGTCTGATCCGGTAAACACTGGAGGGTCTAGATTAATAAAATCATGAACTCTCGCACTAACCGGTTTATCAGCAGCACCGGTATTCTGCCTCTGAGCCTGAGCAGCTACCAAGCTAGTCAACAATTGCACCGCACTGCGCATATCGTGGTCTGTAGTGCCAGACGGAGGAACTGGATGTACTGGGTGCCTCCTAATATCCTCTGGAGGAGACGGAGAGGTATGAGACGGCATCTCACTCTGAGCCTCACTTTGGCCTGCTCTGGCTGGAGGCACCTGAATGTTACCCTCTCCCACAGCTGTATCAAGCCGTTTACTAATCGCTTGCTTCCTAGTCGAAGGCATCGCTGAAAGAAAATAAGGTGAATATTAGATATGAACACTTACGACTCAACTCTACGCACGATCTAGATTCAGGAAGAAGGTAACAACCCTAGATGTCACGTAGCCTCCTGATTATAAATGCGGCGCACTACACATCCATAATCAAAACTCTACTAGACACAGCTCATAGACATCCCCTAGGACAGACTTGCTCTGATACCAAGTTTGTCACGACCCAACTGGAAGGTCATGACTAGAACCCGGGCCATACTTGCCGAGCACCAACGTACATTTTATCTAACCTTCCTTATTATCTTTAAGGGCCGACAAGACCAATATAAATGGTAGACATGGATCATGAACATCCAACAATGAAAGATAATGTCATGAACATACGTAACATGGGACGACAAGACTATCAAGAAACTATATATAACGTACAAGCTACCATGGTGCCATGAAAGACTATACAACAAAAATCAACCGACAAGGCATTCCAAACCATACATGAGTCGACACCTGTCTATGAGCCTCTAAAAGAACATAAGTGCTACAACATTGCCGGAACAGGGCCCCGACATACCCATAATGTCTATAACAAAAATGCATACCAAGACCACAGCAAGTCCGGAGAAGGGATCTCGCCAATAACCGCTAAACCGGATAGCCTACTGTGATGGGGGAGCTGCGTTTACCCGTCTATCAAGACCTGCAGCACGACATGCAGCATCCACAAATAAAAAGGATGTCAGTACGAATAAAGTACTGAGTATGTAAGGCAGGAAAGCATAAGTAAGAATAATAATGTAAACAGTGATAGGGAATATACAACCTGTGACATCTGAGTACCTCTGAGGGCTACTGACATGAAATACATGATACATACATATATATACACATAAACTTTTAAAACATACTCCTTTGTGGGCATCATCATCATCATATCGTACCCGGCCGTAATAGGCTCGATAAAACGTACCCGGCCATCATAGGGCTCGGTAGAATCGTACCCGGCCACATGGAGCTCGGTAAAACCCAACTGATCAGTGGTTGCACAATAGGTGCCATACCCGGCCGACTATAGCGCGGCTCGGTAGAGTAAAATAGATACATATATATGATGCATGCTGGACTCATTGGAATCACATTTTGAACCTTTCGGAGTGACGTAAGGTCGGTATCCTTCGTACACGTTATTAGGATTAACTCTTCATCAAGAATCTTATAAGAATCAGGAACTACCAACAACATTGATAATATAAGAATAAGAGAAGTAACATCAATATCAATCGTTTCATAAGAAGGGCAGCAATGTAAGTACTGCTAGCTTCTAAGAGTAGAGTATCTTTGGGAGCTCGTTCATTACATTATGTACAATCGGAGTCGTGCAAAAGAATGAAGGGGATAGCCTCACATACCTTGTATATACTGCCCAACCTCAAGCTATGCAAATGTCACGACTCCTTAGTCTACAATAAGACAAATGACACTATCATTATCGTTTAAGCGTCGTAACTATTATGTATCGACCACAACCTATTTTACGATGAAACGGACAGCACCTCCCCTATTTATATGACTTCCCACAAGTCAATACAATCACCAAACAGCCCAAACAACATCATTAATAATCATATTGAGCCTCCAAAATAGTCCACCAACCAACAACATTACTACCAAGCCTTTCGATATATATTTCACAAGTTCTAGCTTCAACGACTTAGCTGCAACTTGGATAATCTTAAATATATATAGAGTAAGAGGTTCCTTACCTTTAAACAGAAAGAACAACTCCAATTTGACCTTAATTTTCCACGAAATATCCCTCCAATTCTGCCACAAGAACAAGGAAGCGAAACTAGCAATTAATTCGGGTTTTTCGGCACTAGAATTACTTTAGAAGACTTGAAATCACCTAGGGTTGATATTAAAAACTTGAAGGTGTATTTACAGAACATAAAACACTTAAAAAAACCTCCCACACGATCTAGAACAACACAAAAATCAGCAACAACAAGAAGAACAAGAAACTTACTAGTGCCACGGGATTCCCGACATTTGATTTGTGTTGTTTGCCCTTTGTTTGGGTCTTGGATCATGAGAGAACCTTGAGAGACTGTTATTAGGGTTATAAGGTTTGAATATTCTGAAAAATAATGACTTAAAACGGGGTTGAGGTATCTTATATATGTCCATATGTCTTAAACCGCCTTTGTGGGCCCCATAGAGCAGCTTGGCGCACTCTCGCGAAAACGCGAATATCTCTCTATTCCGAGATCGTATCGACAAACGGTTTAATGAGTTGGAAACTAGACACATAGATATTCAATTTGGTAGGTAGATCACCCCATAATTCCAAGTACATTGGGAGACACATGTATTAACATTTGACCTAAAGTTTAAGTAAAATTATAAACGTAAGTTGCGACAACTTTTATCGACTTTTGTTTTATAACTCGCTTGACTTCAAGACTTATGATACGGATATTATATGATTCAAATACATTAAAACAAGACCTCTTGGGATAGTTAATCACCTCTAGTGTTACCCGAAAATACGGGTTACAATATCCTTGATTCGTTTAACTTCTAATACTTGTTAACCACTCTTATACACCCTTGTATCGTTTAAGACCAATAGGATTAACTTCTTATCATCTCAAAGATAATCTCTTCTTGGATTTACGTCGACTAACTTACGGCGTGATCTATGGTATGCGAATTTGGGTTGTAACAGATGTCTTTGGGTGAGACGGCCTAGCCGATCGGACCATGATCGGACTCCGTGCTAAAATTACGGTGGTATATCGGTGCTAAGATCTCCCAACCTAAAATATGTAAATTTACTTGAAAACTTGTCGTGCTCCTAACTTGATGTTGTGATATTGTTTGAGGCTCTCATTGATTTTATGATTGTCCTTCTGCGTGTTATCATTCATTCTGTTGAGAGGGTGTTTGGTCAATCATACTAGTACTATTCCATATGTACTAACATCCCTTTTACTGGGGTGCTGCATCTTTGATAGATGCAGGTGGTTCCACAGCAGGCGGCTTTGATCATTTATAGTGATACATCGTCTTCTCAGCTGACTTAGTGATCCCCACTTCATATCGGGGTCTTATATCTCTTGTTCCTTGTGTATTATGTTTTGAGGTATAGCCGGGGCGTTATTTTCGGTACCATCATCGTACTCTTTTGTGTCCATTAGAGGTTCCATAGACATAGCGTGGGTGGTGTATTGGTGTTGGGGAAGTCAAACTAGTAATGTTGTATTTGTATCACACATTCCACTTCAAACTATGAAAGTGTATGTATTTTGAACTTTATAAATGATGTAACTAATGATAAAGAATTGGTGTTGTTCACATGATCCTCCTCGTTGTCTAATAAATGAAATGGATATCTTATTTATTCATGAGTAAGTTCGATTAGAAGGTATTTTACATGCTTGCTCGGCCGGGGCATCTCGGTTGAGCGCCGATCGCGCTCCCCGAGGTCGAGGGGTGACAAATTTGGTAAGACAACCTATGGTTTTAAAGTGTCCTAGGATGTCTCGGAGCCGTGTCTAGTAGAGTCCTTCTTATCGGTGTGTTGTCGACCACATACATAATTAGGAGGCTACTTGGGCATTTAGGAATAACACCCTTCTTTGATGTTCTAGATCATGCGATAAAGCTGATTGTAAGATTGTTCCTCCTCTAACTCGTGTATTGCTATAATTTTGAGTACATGGCACCTAGGAAGAAAGCAAGAACTTGCCAAGGAGCCAATGCCGCCCTAGGAGTGGCAGTTGATTATTTACTTCATGATGCGAGTGAGCACCCGAGGGGTGAAAATATTCCCCTGACTACTACACTACCTGATTACGCTACATCTGATCAGACTGCGGCAGTTCCTGCACCTACTGAGGGTGCAACGATCCCTCCAACTGATATTCCAGTTCCACCTCCAGCCCCAGCTTATGGTCCCGATGTTTCTGAGGGGGGTCTTAGGGGAGCCATACAAATGTTGGCTCAGATAGTGGCTTCTCAGGCCTAGAGATCAAATGTTATGCCTACTTCTTCCAGTCAGCCAGGGGAATCTTCTAGTTCCAGAGTGAACAATTTTCTTCAGTTAGATCCTCCAGTGTTCACGGGTACCAATCCCGAGGAGGACCCCTGAGACTTTATTGATGAGATGCACAAGACTCTTCGGGTTATGCATTCTACTTAGATGGAAGTAGTGGAGTTGGCTTCCTACTGCCTGAAAGAGGTGGCATATTCTTGGTTTGAATTGTGAGAGGAGTCCCGTGAGGAGGAGAGCCCTCCGGTGAGGTGGAATGAGTTCACCAATCCTTTCATTGATCATTTCTTGCCTGCCTAAACTAAGGCAGCCTGTGCCGCTGAGTTTGAGAGCTTATGGCAAGGTAGCCTGAGTGTGTGGGAGTACCATATGAGATTCGCGCGCCTGTCCAAGTATACTGTATACATGCTGCCCACTGTGGAGGCGAGAGTGCGTCGATTTGTGCAGGGCCTTAGCCCCTTGGTTATTAATGAGGCCTATACAACTGCCTTGAATTCTAATATGAACTATGGGAAGATGGTGGCATTTACTCAAGCTACAGAGAACCGTAAATGGAAGAATATGATGGAGCGAGAGAGTAGCAGCAAGGCACGGTCCGCGGGCAACCTTGGACATTCTTTGGGTGGTGGTGATGGTTGGTCAGCATTCAGGGGAGGGTCATCAGGGCCATCCCAGTGTTTTGCTCAATCTTCAGTCAGTGGACCGTCGTCAGGGCCCAGTCAGCACCAGTGGAGTCTGTTTAGGCTCGGTCAGGGCAACAGGGGAGACCTGGTGGGAGATTCCCGTAGTAGAGGAGACCCCCATGCCCTAGGTGCGGGAAGATGCACTTAGGAGTCTGGTACATCGACCTACCCATATGCTATGTGTTGCGGATTGAGGTGTCACATCCAGAGAGATTTCCATTTGTCCCGCCAGGGTATGGGCAGGGTGTTACATCTCGCATTTTCGGATGTTAAAGTTTCATCGTAAGTTAATCAAAGTAAGCACGGGAATGAGATTATTTTGAGATTATAATCATTTGGCTATTTCAAACAAGTGATGAGTAAATTTTTCAAGGTGAGAGGGTAAGCAAATCGAAGAAAATAAATTTCGTCGAAGTTGGACATCTTGGGATAAAATACGGTCCAAGTTATAATACCTCGGTATTTATGGACTTGTGCCATACAATGTACCACATGACCATGATAGTAAGGTGTATAATATGTTAAAAGTGAGTAATATTTTAAGTAAGTTGAGATAATTCTTGATTATGTGGGTAATTGATTAATTATTAGATTAATGGGGGAATTAACAAGTTAATTAAGAAAATGAGTGGATAATTTTGGATAAGCATACCCCCCTCCCCCCCCCCCAACGTGGCAGAAAACCTACCCCAAACAAATGACTCTTAATGTTATATGGTAAGGTGGAAAAATTAGAGAGTTAGGTGGCTAAGTCATCCTAAGAGGGTCCCAAACCCACCAAAATTTAAAAGCCTCTCTAAATCACTTAAAGAGGTGTTGATATCTCTACAATTTGAGGAAGGGAGTCTTTAGCAAGTTCATACAAGAACATGTATGATACGAACGTGAGTTACTTCAATAAAAATTCATACGAAACTTCTTAGCATAATAGCTACGGGATTTTGCGATTCTAAGGGAGTACGGTGCAATCTTTCTCAAGAATATCATACGGATTCTCCCCTACTTCGATCCGCCATTACATGTTTTGTCGTAAAAGACATGTGTTAGAGGGATTTTCAAGAGAATCGGTTCAGGTATGTTAAGGCTATCCCTTCTTTCTTTTTTGGCATGATCTATACGATACAAACGAAATGAGTAAACGCACAATTTTCATAATTAACTCTATTCATAGAAGTACTAGGGGTGTCTATATTCTTGATTCCCCATGTGAATTAATATTATATCTTCTGTTCATGGGTCTCAGAAAAATACGTATTTGATAAAGTTTATCCGAAAGGCATATTGATCTTATGACATACCGAGAAATCTTATTAACGTATTTCTTATGCATTTCATGCATTTATACATTTACATTGACCCATGACCAGATGACGTTATATACGCGTATATTATATGTATATGGGATATGGGGAAAGGTTATAGCGTTATATACGCACCACCACCTGATCAACTGGTATACGTTGATGATTTTCCCATAGTGGTCGAGATGATATGATGGGATGCCCTCAGAGGCTTCATGATGTTATGAACGCATATACCTATGCATGGTATGACATTTATACGCATATGCATGACACTTTAAATATTAAATAATTCACAAAGCTATTCAGACTTACATGTTGAGTCTTTTACTCCATGTTCTCTCATGTCTATTATTTACTGATTTTCATTCCTTACATACTCGGTACATTATTTGTACCAACGTCCCTTTTTGCCTGGGGACACTGCGTTTCATGCTCGCATGTTCTGATAGACAGGTCGAGAGTCCTCCAAGTAGGCTATCAGCTGAGCGGGAGATATTGGTGCGCTCTATTTGCTCCGAGGTTGCCTAGTTGGTTAGTATGCATTGGACACGTATTGATTGGTATGTCTAGGCCCTGTCCCGGCCTTATGACGTTTATGTACTCTTAGAGGCTTGTAGACATATGAAATGTATATGAAAGATTGTATGGCCTTATCGGCCTATGTTTTGAGTGTACAAATGATCATGTCGGCCTTAAAGGCCCATATGTCACGTGCATAAATTTCTATATCATGTTGGGTCGTCATACACAATATACGTTACGTTGGTACTTAGTTGAGTAAGGCACCAGGTGCCCGTCGCGGCCCATCAGTTTGGGTCATGACAAAAGTGGTATCAGAGCAGTTCTGTCATAGAGAGTCTACAAACCGTGTCTAGTAGAGTCTTGTTTATGGGTGTGTTGTGCACCACACTTATAAGCAGGAGGCTACAGGGCATTTAAGGCTGTCACTCTTTCTTCTTACTCTAGATTGTGTGGTAGAGCTCAGTTGTAAGAACTCAATTTCCTAAACTCTATCTTATTCATAATAAGATGATGCCTATATCTAGATAGACGGTTGGTAAGGGATTGAATGTGGATATGGAAGAGTTAAGTCGGAGGAACTTGATTTTTCATGATGCTTATGATGAGTAAATGTAAGGTCTTCAATAGATCATGTGTGCACTAAGACGTATAAACCTTTTGATAAGGAGCTTTAAGGCAAGAATATCTATCCACCCCTATGGTGAAAGGAAATGAGAGATTTAGAAGATAGATACAAGTTTAAACAAGTAAAAGAAGCAAGTTGAAGAAGGGTACGAGGCGCCCAGTTAATGAAGATTATCAGTATTTACAATTCAGGTAGAGGAATATAAGACTTTTGAGTTACCTTCAACAATAACAAAGGTATGTACAATTGGCCACACCCATATCATTTATGCCCTATGGGGGCTAACAAAAGTAGTATAAGAGAAGGACAGATAACAGGATCTGTCTGGGGTTAGAGTGACCCAAAATAGTGGATGGATTGTTTGCGTTAGTTGACATTTCCGAAGGATATTGCAAATGTTCTAATAGATCTCCTTGTGAGACACCCAGATGGTGCACTCTAACACAGTACAACTAGATATGAGTACTAAAAACATAGGCACTGGAAGCCTAGAAGGGATAAATATTATCTTAGTGTGACTCTCGTCTCTAGTAGAGAGAGAATGTTAGGCAACCCGAAGAGCCAGTGGATGGAGCAAGGGGAGCTAAAAGCAAAAGAATGTCTTGTTGAAGTTTTCAGAATAATGTGATAGACATAAATGTTAGCGGTAAATAAGGAGAGAGTTAATAAAGCATTATGAGTAAGATGTGATACATGGATGGCAACGGTATATCAAAAACAATGACTGATAGTATTACAGAGTCTATAGACAAGGAAAGAAAAAATACGAGAGGTAACAGGCCTTGAGGCAACAAAAGAGTATAGGTCAGAAAGTCACATCCTCATTTTGAGAAATTATTTTGTGACTCTAACGTGATTACCAGAAGGAAAAGATAGACCCCCGTAATGATAGAAATCAATATGGGCTAGTGAACAAGATAAACTAAATATGAATTAGGGACTGAGTGATTTGATAATAGTCGACATCAAGAGAATTTAAGAGATTCCGTTCTGACGATAATAGAATGGACTACATAAGAATAACCTTTAAAGGTCATTTAGGAAGACGCTTCCCTAAAGCAAGCGATGTGAGCAAAGTTAAGCTTAAGGGATTATGTGTACCAGTCACACTAAGTGTCACCTTTGTGATTAAGAAATTTTGTTATCCTTGGTACAGAAGGACTACCGGAAGGCAGGTAAGGGTCATCGATGATGACGCCAAAGATGAATAGGTAAAACATCTATACGTAGATTATCGTAGCACTAAATCTTAGTAATCCCCTAAAGGGGGGAATATGGAGTGATGTGACATTAAGTCAGAATTTAGTGATCCTAGTAACTATGGAATGGTAAAGGGAGAATGCGATAACAATGAGAAAAGGGATGAGACTGCACTAATTCAAATCCTACAGATATGCTACGATTCTAGAACATTATGCAAACACGACGTGAAGGAGAGAAAGTAAGGGTTCCTGCCCGAGATGTTATTGATAGAGAAGGAGCATGTGCGAGACGTAAGTTAAGACAAAGGAAATAACCCAAGAAAGATTACGCAGAATATTGATATGAAAATGGGCCAACGAGTAGTTAGTAGTGGCTAGACAAGAGGATACAGACAAATCAACAAATTTTGTAAGATAAACATAGTGAACCCCAACATGGGAATTTAGTCTCGCATATATGACCTCGTGATCCTTGAGAAATATTCATATAGGAGTTGGGTAGTTAAAGGTGTCGTATAAGTGTTACAAAAATAAAAGAGAGTGCCACTGGGAAACAGTCAAAAAAAAAATTCAGTTCAGAAGCAACCCTACGAGCACAAGGGCATGAAGGTAAGTAAGTAAGGATATTACAACTAAGAAAGAACATCAAAAATTCCGTCGGGTAAACAAGGTAATAAGCTCGCAGCCTTGCAAGAATCAGGGGGTCCTCCCTAAGTACTACAATGAAAGACTAGCTGAGAAAATAAGGAAGAAGGCTTCAACCTAAGCATAGTAACTTCAAGAAGAAATGGTCATGTAAAAACAGTCTCAGTACAACTTTGTATGCACTCCATAAGAAAGTGGCACCTGCCGTGGCTAATGAACGAGAAGTGAAGTCAAAAGTAATATTCGAGATCATATGAGTTACACAAAAATTTCGGGATGCGTGGAAACTAAGATAAGCTAAGTATGCACGCAACAAGGGGGTAGAAAGACCAGGAAAAGTAAATGCTTACGTTTGAAGAAAGCTGAGATGGAACGAAAGGAATTATTTCATCAATCATCCAGAGTTAGTTACGTTATGAACACAGTTAAGATTTCAGAGTATTATCCATGCAACATATATGTTAACAATCATACAGCTGTAGAAGACTCCAGTATAAGTTAAAAGAAAGAATTGAGCCCATGTCATAGACAAAGGATTGAATTGTTAAAAGATTGTATCATGGATATTCCATAGCGCCCATAAAAGGCTAAAGTAATAACTAATACCAGGAACTGCAGATCGGAAGATAGCTTAAGCCTACATAAAGGCTGATCATAAGGAAGAGGAAACTAAAGAGTCACATCAACTAAGTAAATCAAGAGTCTGATTATTGGACCCAGAAAATTATAGAAATCATGATTAAGAACATAGCAGAATCACTCTTAATATCATAAGTGCAAGAGAGATAGTACAACAACTATATTTTATAACGGCTCTACAAGAAAAAGCCAGTCAGAAGAGTACCAACCTCATAAGAAGTTAGTATGGAGCTACCACCGGATTGTGTATGCACCAGAGGTGCAAGTATTATAATAGAGATTTAAGTTGTGAATGTGAATTATACATGTGTGAAAGCGAGGTCATAAAAGAGATAGAAGATGTAATGCGGGATTTTAAGGTAAGTAAGGTAACGGTGAACAACGTACGAGATACTCAAATGCAAAAGGTTGCGAATAATCCATACTTCAGACAGAGGACTAGAAGCATTGAGATTCAGTATCCAGGAATGATAGCGGTGTCATTGGTGGCATACCTCCCAGCCTATGGTTTCTAGGTATCGAGAGGTCTAGTTAAAAGAATAGATAAGAGTTTGAGACGATGTGATGTCTCGCTTGATGTTCCAAAATAACATAAGTTAATTGTTACACCCCATATTTTCGTACGTGGAAGTACGCCATAAGTAAATTGATATAAGCTCGGAAGTGAGATGTTACCTTCCACATTTTTGTACGATAAAGTTTCGTCGTAAGCTAATCACATAAGTTCGGGAATGAGATTATAAGCATTATTCTATTTCAAACAAGTGATGAGTAAATTCATGAAGGTGAGAGGATAAGCAAATCAAAGAAAATGAATTTTCGTCAAAGTTTGACATGTTGGGATAAAATACGGCCCGAGATAAAATACCCGGTATTTATGAACTAGTGCCATATAAGGTACCACATGACCATGATAGTAAGGTGTATAAGGTATGTTAAAAGTAGGTAGTATTTTAAGTAATTTGAGATAATCCTTAATTATTTGAATTATTGGATAATGGGAAAATTAACAAGTTAATTAATAATTAGTGATTGATTAATTAAAGTCTTTTGGATAAAAACTAAGGCAAAACGTGGCAGCCACATGGAAATATATTAGGTGACTCTTTAATCACCTTTCAAGGTGGCAACACTTCAAGAGATGGGCACCTTATCTCTTTGGATTAAAGAATGTCATCAAATCACATCTATAATAGACAAAAATAAAGATACTTCATCTTCAAGTTACGATGAACTTCAGCAAGAAAACTCATGCAATATTATGATCAAAATTACAAAAATGGAGATGTTTTACATCTACCAAGCAACGGATTTTCAGCAAAAGAAGTTATACTACGTAATATTATAGCAACGGGATTTTGTAATTTTAAGGGAGTACGGTGCTATCTTCCTCAAGAATATCATACGAATTTTTTCCTACTTCGATCCGCCGTTATATGTCGTCGCAGTCAACAGTGTTAAAGGAATTGTCATGAGAATCGGTTAAAGTATGTTAAGGCTATCCCTTCTTTCTTTTGGCATGGTCCAAATGATAGAAATGAAACGAGCAAAATACGCAACATCCATAAATGACTCTATTCATAGAAATACTAGGGATGTCTATATTCTTGATTCCCCATGTGAATTATTATTATATCTTCTGTTCATGGGTCTCAAAAAAATACATATTTGATAAAGTTTATCCGACATGCATATTATTTTTATGACATTCCGAGAAATCTTATTAACGTGTTTCATATGCATTTCATGCATTTATACATGCACATTGACCAATGACCAATGACCAGATGACGTTTATATATATATATATATATATATATATATATATATATATATATATATATATATATATATATATATATATGTATATGAGATATGGAAAAGGTTATGGCATTATATACGCACCACCACCTGATCAACTGGTATACGTTGATGATTTGCCCATAGTGGCCGAGATGATATGATGGGATGCCCTTAGAGGCTTGATGATGTTATGAACGCATATATCTATGCATGGTATGACATTTATACGCATATGCATGGCATTGTAAATATCAATGATTCACAGAGTTATTCAAATTTACATGTTGAGTCTTTTACTCCATGTTTCTATCATATCTATTATTTACTGAATTTCATTCCTTACATACTCGGTACATTATTTGTACTGACATGCCTTTAGCCTGGGGACGCTGCGTTTCATGCCTGCAAGTCCCGATAGACAGGTTATGAGCCCTCCAATTAAGCTATCAGCTCAGCGGAAGTGCGCTCCATTTGCTCCGGAATTGCTTGTTTGGTCAATATGATTTAGACGTGCATTGTTTGGTATGGTGGGCCTATGTCCTGACCTTTATGACAAATATAAATTCTTAGAGGCTTGTAGACAAATGTCATGTACGTAAAAGATTGTATGGCCTTGTTGGCCTATGTTTAGTGTACGAGTGGTTATTTTGGTCTTATAGGCCCGTATGTCTTATGTATAAGTTGGTATTTCATGTTGTATTCTACTTATCTCACGGCAGCCTCTCCGACTCAGTTATCTATGATAGTATGATACGAAAAGATACGTTATGTTGGTACTCGGTTGAGTAAGGTACCGGGTACCCGTCGCGGCCCATCGATTTAGGTTGTGACAGAAATCTGTGGTGGAAGCAAGTTGAAGGAAGGTTGCGAGTAGTATAAATGAATATGTGTAGGTCGCAAGCTAAAGTATGGTAAAGCGACAAGGTTTTAGGAAGACAGGAGTAAAGATAAGAAAGGGCGAGTGAGAAGGTGATGAGAATGGATAAGTCCATAGGATTAAGCCCATGAAAATAAGAGAGATGATGGTTTCTCTAAGTTATAGAAAGCTCAGTATAGCCTGAATAACTCAAAGGAGTCAAAGACTAATAGCATTTAAAAGAGATGGAATGCTGCCCTAGTAGTAGAATGGGGGTATAATTGTGATAAATGAAGGATGACGTTTGGGCCTTCGATTGAGTGATGATTTGAGGGGATTTCATGATTTGTAAAGGATTAAAATACCCACGTAAGGTGATGAGATGCTATGAAATATGGTTATGGAAGAATGGTATCTCCCCCAGGTGGATCAGTCTAATCATTTCAAATATTTCTCGATGCGACGTGAGCCCTAGAGGCAGTGTTACATAAAAGGTCAAGTTATCAGTGGTAAATTATAGATCAACATTGAGGTGAATCAACAATGGATGGATAATAGTTACAAAGTATAAGATGAGATTAGGCCGTCATTCTTAAGATGAACTGTAATGAGAAAGCACTAAAGGACTTAGAATTATACATATGGGATAAGCAACGAGAGTAACCTGGAATTTGGTAGCAGACCTCAATAACGATAAATCGAAGTAAGAGTTATGGTATAGTATGACCTACCTAGATGCAGTAAAGTCATACGAATGGCTAACCAGGTCTATGAAATAAGGTATAGCAATATTTGTAAGTTCAACAAAATACCGAGCGAAGAACTTCAGTATACCTATAGATGCCAGAGGGACATCTTGCCAAAATCTGTATAATGTTTACAAAGTGAGGCCTATAGATTGGCTAAATACTGGAGGAAAAAGGAGAGAAGAGTTGCATAGGCGCACTTACAAGTTCAGAGTGGTACATGCTGCATGATAGAAGGTAGCAACAGTTACGAGATTGGAAGGATTCCGACCACAAGTCATGATATGAGAAAGAGGTCTAAAGGGGGGAATGCCCTGGCCCTTAGATTTATTCACAGAGTATTTGCCTAGATGGCTAGAAGAGTACTAAAGTATTCACAAGAATTATAGGTTATGATAATGATAAGTGCATCAGTCAACATTCGACGACGAATGTTCCAAGGGGGGAATGATGTTACATCCAGCATTTTCGGACATTAAAGTTTCGTCGTAAGTTAATCGATGTAACCATGGGAATGAGATTATTTTGAGATTATAAGTATTATGCTATTTCAAGCAAGTGATGAGTAAATTTGTGAAGGTGAGAGGGTAAGCAAATCAAAGAAAATAAATTTCGTCGAAGTTGGACATCTTGGGATAAAATACGGTCCAAGCTATAATACCCAGTATTTATAAACTTGTACGATACAAGCTACCGTATGACCATGATAGTAAGGTGTATAAAGTATGTTAAAAGTGAGTAGTATTTTGAATAAGTTGAGATAATTCTTGATTATGTGGGTAATTGGTTAATAATTGGATTAGTGGAAAAATTAACAAGTTAATTAAGGAAATGAGTGGATACTTTTGGATAAGCCTACCCCCCCCCCCACCAACGTGTCAGCAAACCTACTCCAAATAAATGACTCTTAATGTTATGTGGTAAGGTGGAAAAATTAGAGAGTTAGGTGGCTAAGTCATCCTAAGTGGGTCCCACACCCACCAAAATTTAAAAGCCTCACTAAAGCACTTAAAGAGGTGTTGATATCTTTACAATATGAGGAAGGGAGTCTTCAGCAAGTTCATACAAGAACATGTATGATAATAACGTGAGGTACTTCAATAAAAATTCATACGAGACATCTTAGCATAACAGCAACAGGATTTTGATTTCTAAGGGAGTACGGTTCAATCTTTCTCAAGAATATCATACGGATTCTCCCCTACTTCGATCCGCCATTACGTGTTTTATCACAAAAAACATGTGTTAGAGGGATTATCAAGAGAATCGGTTCAGGTATGTTAAGTCTGTCCCTTCTTTCTTTTTGGCATGATCCATATGATACAAACGAAACGAGTAAATGCAAAATTTTCATAAATGACTCTATTAATAGAAGTACTAGGGGTGTCTATATTCTTGATTTACCAAATGAATTATTATTATATCTTCTTTTCATGGGTCTCAGAAAAATACGTATTTGATAAAGTTTATCCGAAAGGCATATTGATCTTATGACATACCGAGAAATCTTATTAACGTATTTTTTATGCATTTCATGCATTTATACATGTACACTGACCCATGACCAGATGGCGTTATATACGCATATATTATATGTATATGGGACATGGGAAAATGTTATGGCGTTATATGCGCACCACCACCTGATCAGCTGGTATACGTTGATGATTTGCCCATAGTGGCCGAGATGATATGATAGGATGCCCTTAGAGGCTTGATGATGTTATGAACGCATATACCTATGCATGGTATAACATTTATACGCATATGCATGATATTATAAATATTAAATGACTCACAAAGCTATTCAAATTTGCATGTCGAGTCTTTTACTCCATGTCTCTCATGTCTATTATTTACTTATTTTTATTCCTTACATACTCTGTACATTATTTGTACTGACGTCCAGTTTTTGCCTGGGGACGCTGCGCTCCATGCCTGCAGGTTCCGATATATAGGTCGAGAGTCCTCAAAGTAGGCTATCAGCTCAGCGGGAGATATTGGTGTGCTCTATTTGCTCCGGAGTTGCCTATTTAGTTAGTATGCATTGGACACGTATTGATTGGTATGTCGGGGCTATGTCCCGGACTTATGACGTTAATGTACTCTTAGAGGCTTGTTGACATATGACATGTATATGAAAGATTGTAGGGCCTTGTCGGCCTATGTTTTGAGTGTATAAATGATCTTGTCGGCATTATAGACCCGTATATCACGTGCATAAATTTCTATATCATGTTGGGTCGTCATATGAAATATACGTTACGTTGGTACTCGGTTGAGTAAGGCACCGGGTGCCCGTCGCGGCCCATCGGCTTGGGTCGTGACACAGGGGTACATCACAACCAGCCAATTCTGCAGCTACTACATCCGCATCACCTCCTCCAGCTTGAGGCACTCCAGCACCCGTTGGGCGTGGTTCAGCTAGGGGTGGTACACAGAGTTAAGGAGGACCCAGCCGCTTCTATGCTATGAAGGGTCGTCAGAGTTCATAGGCTTCTCCAGATGTTGTCACAGGTATATTGACTGTCCAATCCCATGATATATATGCTCTTATTGATCCCGGTTCCACTTTGTCATATGTCACTTCTTATGTTGCTATGGAATTTGGGATAGAATAGGAACAACTTCATGAGCCGTTCTCTGTATCAACTCCGGTTGGCGAGTCCATTATGGCTGCATGGGTTTATAGGGATTGTGTCGTCACGGTGTGTGGTCGGGACACCATGGCTGATCTCATTGAATTGAGGATGGTCGATTTTGATGTAATAATAGGGATGGATTCACTTTATTCATGTTTCGCTAAGCTTGATGGTCGAACCAGAATCGTTAGGTTTGAATTCCAAATGAGTCAGTGATTGAATAGAAGTGGAATGATGTGGTGCCGAAGGGTATGTTTATTTCTTACCTTAAGGCCACGAAGATGATTAATAAGGGGTGTATCTACCATTTGGTCTGGGTTACGGACACTGATGCTGAGGCACCTACACTTGAGTCTGTGCCTGTTGTGAATGAATTCCGGGGGTCTTGCCAGATGAGCTCCCTTGGATCCCACCAGATAGGGAGATTGATTTTGGGATTGATGTGATGCCAGGCACGCAACCTATATTTATTCCACCCTACATAATGGCACCGTTATAATTGAAGGAGCTAAAGGAACAATTGAAGGATTTGCTAGAGAAGGGTTTCATCCGGCCGAGTGCGTCACCTTGGGATGCACTGGTCCTTTTTGTAAGGAAGAAAGATGGGTCACTGAGAATGTGTATTGACTATCGGCAGCTCAACAAGGTCACGATCAAGAATAAGTACCCACTTCCAGGATAGATGACTTATTTGACCAATTTCAAGGTGCTAAGTACGTCTCCAAGTTTGATTTAAGATCCGGGTATCACCAATTGAATATCAGAGAGCGGGATATTCTGAAAACAGCTTTCAGGACCCTGTATGGGCACTTTGAATCTTGGTAATGTCCTTTGGGCTAACAAATGCCCCGGAAGCTTTAATGGATCTTATGAATTGAGTCTTCAAGCCTTTTCTTAACTCCTTCATGATAGTGTTTATTGACGATATCCATGTATATTTGCAAAGTCAAGAAAACCATGCTGATTATCTCAGGGCAGTTTTGCAGACCATGTATCAGCACCAGTTATATGCGAAATTTTTGAAATGTGAATTTTGGCCTGAATCTATCACGTTCTTGGGTCATGTTGTCTCTAGAGAAGGAATTAAGGTTGATCCTCAGAAGATTTCAGTAGTGAAGAATTGGCCTAGACTTACTACCCCAACAGAGATTCGCAGATTCTTGGGCTTAGGGTGCTATTACAGGAAGTTTGTGGAGGGGTTCTCTACTCTTGCCTCTCCGTTGTCTAAAATAACGCAGAAGGCGGTTAAGTTCCAATGGTCAGATACTTGTGAAAGGAGCTTCCAAGGGTTGAAATGAAGATTGACTGCGGCACCGGTGTTGACCCTGCCAAGGGGCACAAATGTGTTTGTGGTATATTGTGATTCTTCAAGAATCTTACTTGGGTGTTTATTAATGCAATATGGAAAGGTGATAGCTTATGGTTCTAGGTCCGTGAATATATCCACATTGAAAACCATGCCAATATGTATTCCAATTTTCTTGTTATGCGATATTCTATTTGAAAATATGCTGGAAGCATGGTTTGCATATCTAATTGTTATAACTTTAAGTCGTGATTCAAGTGGAAACTAATACGACAAATTGTGTAAGCAATCTCAATGTGCCGAACATTCTTATTTTCTCATATGTGGACTTAAAGTCTTGAAGAGAAATGCTTTGTTGTTGATGATCAGTGATGATGTATGAATGTGAAAGAGATGAACATGAAATATGAAATGCGGCCAACATGCCAATAGTGACATTGTGTTGTGGCCATCGGTGCCAATGAACTGAATGATATATAAAAAATAATAAAATGAGTTATCAGTCCTTTAAATAAATAAACACCCTGGGAGTATCATTAGTCACCGAGGAATGGTAGCTTGAAATAACCTAACCCCGAAACTACATGTGTCGGTGTAGGAGTGAATTGTGATTGCACCCCTTCATTGGGATGAGATTGATGTGATGAGAATATTCCCCTTTATTGGGATGAGATGATTGCTAGAAAAGGGTGATGTCGATTCACACGACATTGTGGTGAAACGGCCTAGCCGGCCGGGTCATGATCGGACGCCATGCCGCATACATGGTTGTGATTGTGCTTGAGATTATGATTAAAACAATGATTGAGACTGAGATAATAATTGTGATTGTGATTGATGTCTTTGGGTGAGACGTCCTAACCGATCGGGCCGTGATCGGACTCCGTCATAAAATCACGGTGGTATATCGGTGCTAAGATCTCCCAACCTAAAATAAGAAAATTTACTTGAAAACTTGTCTTGCTCCTAACTTGACGTTGTGGTATTGTTTGAGGCTCTCATTGATTTTATGATTATCCTTCCGCGTGTTATCATTCATTCTATTGAGAGGGTGTTTAGTCATTCATACTAGTATTATTCCATATGTACTTACGTCCTTTTTTTCCAGGGGTGTTGTATCTTTGATGGATGCAGGTTGTTTCACAATAAGCGTCTTTGATCATTAATAGCGGTACACCCTCTTCCTAGCTGACTTGGTGAGCCCCACTTCTTATCGAGGTCCTATATCTTTTGTTCCTTGTGTATTATATTTTGAGGTATAGCCGGGGCCTTGTTGCCGATACCATCATCGTACTCTTTTATGTCAATTATAGGCTCCGTAGACATAGTGTGGGTGGTATGTTGGAATTGGGGAAGTCAAACTAGTAATTTTGTATTTGTATCACACGTTCCACTTCAAACTATGAAAGTGTATGTATTTTGAACTTTATAAATGATGTAACTAATGATAAGGAATTGGTGTTGTGCACATGATCCTCCTCGTTGTCTAATAAATAAAATTAATCTCCTCCTTATCCATGAGTAAGTTCGGGTAGAAGGTATTGTATAGGCTTGCTCGGCCGGGTTATCTTGGTTGAGCGCCGGTCGCGCTCCCCGAGGTCGGAGCGTTACACTTAGTGCCCACACATGTTGGAATTCCATGCAACCTATATGAACTCGAATATTACTTTTGATTTTACTTCCCCTTCATTAGTGATAATAGGTGCCACTTTCTTATAGAGTGCATACGATATTGTAGTGAGACTTTTGTTATTACACCATTATTTCTTTAGGCCACTATGCTTAGGTTGAATCCTTCTTCCTTACTTCCTCAACTAGTCTTTCGTTGTAGTACTTAGGGGAGATCCTCTGACTCTTGTAAAGCCATGTGCTTATGTGCTCGTAAGGTTACTTCTGAACTCAAATTTTGATTGTCTCCTTAGTGCCACTCTCTCTTATTTTCGTAAAACTTAAACGGTACCTTTAACTACCCCAACTCCTATCTGATAATTTTTGAAGGATTGCGATCTCGCACTGCGAGACTGAATTCTCTATGTTGGGGTTCACTATATTTATCTTGCACAATCTGTTGATATATTTGTGTCCTCTTGTCTAGCCATAACTAGACTCTTCCTGAATTAACTACTAACTACTCGTTGGTCCATTCTCATATCTATATTTTGCGTAATCTCTCTTGGGTTATTTCCTTTGTCTTAACTTACCTCTCGCATTGGCACCATATGTCTCAAGTGATTATTCGCACTTATTTAGTAATAACATCCCAGGCGGGAACCCTTACTTCCTCTCCCCGGCGTCGTGCTTGCATAATGTTCTTGAGTCGTAACATATCCGTGGGATCTGAATAAATGCAATCTCATCCCTTTCGCCTTTTTACCGCATTCTTCCTTTACTATTCCATAGTTACCTAATTATCTTTGTCGTCTTTACACATCTTCACTGACATCTTACTCACCTTGTGTTAACCCTTCTGTACCAAGGATAACTAAACTTTTTTACGCATGAGGGTGACACCCAGTGTAACTGGCACACTTAGTATCTTAAGCTTAACTTTGCTCACAGTGCTTGCTTTAGGGAAGCATCTTCCTGAATGACATTTAAAGGTCATTCTTCTGTTGTCCATTCTATTCTTGCCGAAACGCGATCTCTGAAATTCTCACGATGTCGACTATTATCAAATCTTCTGATCCCTAATTCATGTTCTGCTTCCCATGCTGATTTCTATTACCCCGGAGGTCTAACGTTTCCTTCTGGTAATCACGTTGGAGTCACCAACTCATTTCTCCAAATGCGGATGTGACTTTATGGCTTATACTCTTTATTGTCTCAAGGACATTCACCTCTTATCTTTTCCTTCACTTGACTATAGACTTTATCATCCTGTCATATTTTGATTTACCGTCATCACTCATTTATTACATCTTACTAATAATACTTCATTTACTCTCTTCGTATTCTCTTGCTATTATTTTCATCTATTGCCTTATTCTGAAAACTTCAACAAAACATTCTTTCGCTTTTAGCTCCCCTTGCTCCATCCACTGAATCTTCAGCTCGCCTAACATTCTCTGTTTACTAGGGCGTGAGCCATACTAAGGTAAATATTTATCCTTTCTATGATTTTAGTACCTATCTTTTGAATTTTATGAACATGCTAGTATTCATATCTAATTGTACTATTTTAGAGTGCATCATCTAGGGGAGCGCGACAGGTGCTCAACCGAGCGAACCCAGCAAGCAAGCCTATTAAACCTTTCCTACCTGACTCATTCATAATCCAAAAAGAGGACGCGTTACCATCTGCTAAATATGGGAGAGATCAGATATACATACACAAACGTTGCTAGTCCATTTTTCATTATGTACATTATGCCATAGTTGAGTTTTCAAAATACATCTCGATCCAACGACCACCCCAACATACATACATGACCCACATAAATGTCTTTGGAGCCTCTAAGGATACAAAAGAGCAACATGACAATGCCGGAAACAAGACCCCGACTATAACTCAAAATATGAAAACTTATACAAAAAAAAGACTACATGACCCCTGGGAGAAATGGGGCTCACCAAGACTGCTGTAAGGAGAGAAAGAAAGCACCACTATCTGCAATGGAACCACCTACATCCATTCAAAGATGTAGCGCCCCCGGCAAAAGGGACGTTAGTACTGTCGAATAATACTAATATGTAAGGCAAACACTAATCTTAGTAGAATAAACACTGAAACAAAGAGAAGGCAGTCATAATAATCAATAAGTACTTCATAGGAATACAAAGAAACACCAAGTAAGGATCACATAGTTTCCAATTCAATATTTCCATCTTTTTAGGTTAATGATCTTTAGTGCCAAAGCCACAACTCACAATGCCACCGTATTTTTATACGGAGTCCGGTCTCGGCCCGACCGGCTAAGCCATCTCAAGTGAGACATAACCTCTTTCAATTGTTCACTCTATTCACATTTCTTTCCCATCTTTCGTTACATGGCACAAACAGCCTCATTTATTAAGTAGTTCTTGGCACTTGGGAAAATTTTACAATTCTAGTCTTCCCCTTTTTATCCGTTCAAATAACATCATCATTCATGTTGATAAGTATCATCACATAAGGCATTACACATATAAGGGAAGGAACTTGGAAAATCATAATAACGTTCTCAAGTAGCATGATGACATGGTAAACATCTAAAATAATTAGGGAACATGAATCTTCCAACCCGACACACTAAGGCAAACAATTCTAGTATGATAAAGTCGGAACTTACACCAATTATTCGGACACCAGCAGTTCCATTCTAGGAAGAAGAGAGTTAGCCATACATACCTCAATTGCGCTTCTTTAGACTCTACAATTATCCGGAACCCTTAGCAACCTCAATCTATTTTAGCAATATACAAATTGAACCCAGAATTAGGAAAACGTTCATGGTTCTAGCTCACTTTTCTTCCCCACACTCTTTATCACACATGCATGCAAGATAAACTACCCTCATACCCATGAAGTATCACCCTAGTACCCCATTATAGCTATGTTTGAAATTAAGAGTTGGGGTGATGAAGTCTTACCTTTTAGGGTGAAGAATTTTGGTGCTCTACTTGAATATTTCCAAGGCTTTGAGTGATGGGTAAAGATCAATTTGATGAAAAATTAAGCCCTCCCTCTAGAACCCTCTCTCCCACTCTAGAAATATCAGAAATGAGCTTCAAAATAGACTAAAGGGGTGTTTTAACGGAATGGGGGTCGGGTTTTAAAGTAAGAAAATGGATGCCCCGACACAGGTCTGCGGTTGCATATGCGACCGCATAATGGTTATGCGGTCCGCAAAGTGACCGCAGAAATGGCCCTCAGGGGCCTGAACGTTCGGCCCAGGTATGCGACCAGTATGCGGTCCGCAAACTTGTTCTGCGGTCGCATAATGCACTGCAGAACTCCCTCCGCAAAAACCCAAGAGATATTATACGACCGATATACGGTCCGCATATCGATTATGCGGTCGCATAATCGACCGCAAAACTGACCTCAAATTGGCCAAACTTTCTGCTTCACTCTGCGGCCATTATGCGGTCCGCAGAGTGATTATGCAGCCACATAATGGGCAGCAGAAACGCTTTCTTCTGCGAAACATTTTCCTCTAAGTCCGTAGGGTACTATTCAATTCAAAAAGTCCGAACCGCGGCAACCTTCTACTATAATAACGCAGGAATCTATCTTGGCACCACGAAACCCCAAGTTTTTTGGTTAAAACTTTTACGGTTCCTTACATCCTCCCCCACTTAGGATCATTCGTCCTCGAATGAGGATCAAGGTTCACTTAACACGGTTTCAGTTATGCCACATACCATCAGCCCCAAATTTGCCTAACTTCCCAAATTTTCTGAATCTTTCGCCAGAGTTTCCTTTGTATTTAGGCCTATCTACCTGTCAGAGAGCCCTCGAAACACACCTTACCAACATATATAGAATTAAATGATACAACAGAATGCAAAATAACACCAACCGAAGCCTCATGGGGGACATATAACTAGAACAGAGTGTCTTTATATAAGCCAAACAAGTAATACAAAACTTTAGGGGGGACAACTTTATAGAGCTATTACATGGGTATTCAAATAAATGAGGGTACTTCTTTTTCATTTCATTCTCGGCTTCCCAAGTAGCTTCTTTGACTTGCTGGTTTCGCCATAATACTTTTACGGATGCAATTTCTTTGTTCCTCAACTTTCGGACTTGTCTATCAGGGATAGCAACCGGAATCTCTTCATATGATAGTTATTCACTAATCTCGATAGTCTCAATCGGCACGATAGCGGACGGATCTCCAACTACCTTCTTCAACATGGACACATGGAATACCGAGTGCACTAATGACATCTCAGGTGGTAGCTCAAGCTTGTACGCCACCTGACCTATCCTTTGAATGATTCTATACGGCCCGACATACCTCGACCTTAATTTCCCTTTCTTTCCAAACCGCATGATCCCCTTCATGGGAGATACTTTCAAGAACACCCAATCATCTTCCTTGAACTCTAAGTCTCTACGACGAACATCCGAATAGTATTTTTGACGACTCTGAGCAGTTCTCATCCGCTCTTTTATAATCTTAACATTTTCCATAGCCTGATGCACAAGGTCTGGTCCTATTAGTTCAGCTTCTCCAACCTCGAACCACCCAATCGACGATATACATCTTCTACCATACAAGGCCTCAAACGGTGCCATCTGAATATTGGCATGGAAGCTGTTGTTATAAGAAAATTCTACGAGCGGCAAATGATCATCAAAGCTACCCTTAAAGTCAAGCACACATGCACGCAACATGTCCTCAAGCATCTGAATAGTCCATTCTGCTTGCCCGTCAGTCTGTAGATGGAAAGTCGTGCTAAGATTTACCTGCGTACCCAAACCTTACTGAAATTTCTTCCAGAAATTAGCTGTGAATTGGGCCCCTCAATCGGAAATGATGGAAACTGGAGTGCCATGAAGCTTGACTATTTCCTTAATATACAAATGAGCATACTGTTCCGCAGTGTTGGTGGATTTAACTGGAAAGAAGTGAGTTGATTTCATGAGTCGATCCACGATCACCCAAATTGAGTCAAACTTACGCGGAGTGCGCGGCAACCCTACCACAAAATCCATATTGATCATTTCCCATTTTCACATTGGAATTTCTATACTCTGTGCTAACCCACCGAGCCTTTGATGCTCGGCCTTCACCTGTTGGCAGTTTGAACATTTTGCCACAAAGTCCACCACACCCCTCTTCATGTCATTCTACCAGTAAACTTCCTTGAGATCATGATATATTTTTGTAGAGCCTGGGTGCACGCAATACCTAGAAGTATGAGCTTCTGCCATGATTCTTTCCCGAAGACCATCTACGTTTGGAACACATAGTCGTCCTTGGTACTGTAATGTACCGTCATCCATGCCAAGAGAAAAAGCCGTAGTCTTATGTTTATGAATCCCTTCCTTCAGCTGCACCAACAGTGGATCATTATATTGTTTCTCCTTGACTTCCGCCACAAGCAATGATTCTGCCCTATTTTGCACAATTACTCCCCCTTTATTCGAGTCCGCAAGACGAACTCCCAAACTAGCCAACTGGTGAACCTCTCGGGCCAAGGGCCTTTGACATGCCTCCAAGTGAGCCAGACTACCCATAGATTTCTGACTAATAGCATCCGCCACCACATTAGCTTTCCCCGGATGATACAAAATGTCAATGTCATAATCTTTGAGCAATTCAAGCCACCTTCTCTACCTTAAGTTCAATTCTTTCTGCTTGAAAATGTATTGAAAACTTTTGTGGTCCGTGAATACATCTACATGGACTCCATACAAATAATGATGCCAAATGTTTAATGCAAAACCCACCGCCGCAATCTCTAAGTCATGAGTTGGATATTTCTTTTCATGGTTCTTAAGTTGTCTTGAAGCATATGCTATAACCTTACCATGTTGCATTAATATACACCGAAGACCGATCCTTGAAGCATCACAATACACCACAAACCCCTCAGTACCCTCTGGCGGGGTCAATACCGGTGCCGAAGTCAATCTTGATTTCAATTCCTGAAAGCTCCTTTCACAAGCATCGGACCACTGGAACTTAATCGCCTTCTGTGTCAATTTAGTCAATGGAGAGGCAAGAGTGGAGAACCCCTCCACAAACCTCCTATAATACCCGGCCAAACCCAAGAAATTGCGAATCTCTATTGGAGTAGTAGGTCTAGGCCAATACTTCACCGCCGCAATCTTTTGAGGATCAACCTTAATTCCTTCTCCGGAGACGACATGACCCAGGAATGTAACAGATTCAAGCCAAAATTCACATTTCGAGAATTTTGCATACAATTGGTGTTGATGAAGAGTCTGCAGAACTGCCTTGAGGTGGTCGGCATGATCCTCTCGACTTCGTGAATATACAAGGATGTCGTCAATGAATACTATCACAAAGGAGTCAAGAAATGGCTTGAAGACTCGATTCATAAGATCCACGAAAGTTGCCAGGGCATTTGTTAGCCCGAAAGTCATTACCAAAAATTCAAAGTGCCCATACCGGGTTTTGAAAGCAGTTTTCGGAATATCCTGCTCCCTTACCTTAAATTGATGGTACCCGGACCACAAATCAATTTTGGAAAAGAACTTAGCACCTTGTAATTGATCAAACAAATCATTTATTTTAGGCTATAGGTATTTGTTTTTGATTGTGACTTTGTTGAGTTGCCGGTAGTCAATACACATCCGCAGCGATCCATCTTTCTTTCTGACAAAGAGAACCGGTGTGCCCCAAGGTGACACACTCGGTCGGATGAAACCTTTCTCTAGCAAATCCCTTAGTTGTTCCTTTAGCTCTTTTAATTCTGCCGGTGCCATTCTATAAGGTGGAATGGATATAGGCTGCATGGTTGGCATCATATCAATACCAAAATCAATCTCCTTGTCTAGAGGAATTCCAGGGAGCTCATCCGAAAAGACATTGGGGAATTTATTTACAATAGGTACAGATTCAAGGGTAGGCACTTCAGTAGTGGTGTCCGTAACTCGGACCAAATGATAAATATACCCCTTCCTGATCATCTTTGTGGCCTTAAGGTAAGAAATAGACCTACCTTTTGGCATAACATTATTCCCCTCCCACTCAACAATTGTCTCGTTAGGAAACTCAAGCCTCATAATTCTGGTTCGGCAATCGAGTTTGGCAAAACATTAATAGAGCCAATCCATTCTCATTATTACATCAAAATCAATCATCCCTAGTTCAATAAGATCGGCCATGGTATCCCGACCACGCACCGTGACAACACAATCTCTATAAACCCGCGCAGCCGTAATGGACTCGCCAATCGGAGTAGATATAGAGAACGGCTCATGAAGCTGTTCCGATTCTATCCCGAAGCTCGTAGCAACATAAGGAGTAACATAGGACAAAGAAGATCCAGGATCAATAAGGGCATACACATTATGAGATTGAACAATCAATATACCTGTGACGACATCTGGGAAGCCTCTGCACTCTGTCGACCACTCATAGCATAGAATTGGCTAGGTCCTCCCGAACTCTGTGCACCACGCAGGAAACTATCTTGGCACCACAAAACCCCGAGTTTTTGGTTAAAATTTTTACGGGTCCTTACACTATGCATAAGAAGTAAGTCAATAAGATCTCCCGGGATGTAATAAGATCAATATGCCTTCAGTTAATATCATGAAATAAACATTATCAACTTATGTATTTTTTGAGGCCCATGAACAGACGATATAATAATAGGACACATGGGGAATCAAGAACATAGGCACCCGTAGTACCTCTATGAATAGAGTCATTTGTGAAAGTCCCGCGTTTGCTCATTTCGTTTATATCATATGGATCATGCCAAAAGGAAAGAAGGGATAGCCTTTACATACCTTAACTCCGTTGATTCCTTAATACCTTCCAAGAATTTCTTCAGACAACTCAATTCAATCTACCATTGCATAAGGAGATTCAAAATCAGTGTTGAGTAAAGGCTAAGTCCGCAACTTAAACTAGTAGCTCGTGTATGTAAATTTGGGCAGCATCTCTCTTGTAACAAGGGCCTCCTCCAATACCATATACCAACAATAACAACAACAACCAGAGCAATACAATAAGAACAACATCAACAATAGGATAAAAATATTTCGTTAACAAGTCATCAACATATCACGACGAGCAGCAAGCTCGAATTGAATCCCTTTAGCACCCTTCAACCGCATTATTATTCATTCTTGAACTTTGTAATATATCCAGTATAATATCCAATACCTTTTAAAGGATTTCCAACCCTGTACTCAATTTTAATGTTACAGGAAATAGCCTAACACAAGATAATATCATATAGCCATTTCTTTTTTAGTTACCAATTTTCTCAACAAGATTGACATGTAAACTAACATAATCATACTACCAATATAATAACCAACTTATTTTCCATAATGTCCAGCCACTTAATGTCCATAAGAGCAACTTTCAATGTAATCCATCAAGAACAACAACATCTCAAGCTAATCAAAGCATTATCTTATAGTTTATCATCCTAACAACTTGACCAACATATAAGAAAGATTAAGCACAATTAGTAGGCTGTTATACTCACCTTATCAAGTAGCCACAACTTGAATTTTCAGCCAAACACAGCCCACAATTATCCTCAATGATAACACAACCTCAGAGAGGTGTTGTTCTTCACTAGAACTAACTTTTGATGTTGAAATATGGTATAAACACTTCAAAACCTTATGGTATCTGTTTAGGAGGGTTAGGAGGAGTGTAGGGACGGGGTTGGATCAAAAAATGAGAAATAAAGGTCGTCCAAATCATTTTTAAAGTGAAGTAGGTCGACCACCATCTAAGTGGGTCCCATTAGGAGCTGCTTGCGCAGTCTCGTGAAAATGCAAATATCTCTCTACCCGATATCGTAGCGATGAACAGTTTATTGTGTTAGAAGCTAGACTAATAGATCTTCCATTTTGTAGGTAGGATCACCCCATAATTCAAAGTAAATTGAAGAAAAAACTAAACTACATTTGACCTAATGTTCAGAACATTTAAGAATGTAACTTGTGATGACCTTTGCCAACTTTTGTTCCACAACTTGCTTGACTTTAAAATATAAAACACGACTATAATACGACTAAAATAACTCATAACATATCCTCATTATCATGTTAAGAACCTTAAGCCTCACCCCAAAGTGCATGTTATAATATTCCAAACTTATCGACTTTCGACGAAACTTATTTGCTTCAATTTGTTTAGCGTCTAAGCCTTCCAACCCTATTGGTACTTGTTATCCATGATCTTTAATATTTGTAACCTCCAGAGTAACATTATTAACTTACTTTATATACTTTCAAAGATGATCTCAATTCTGAGCTGACATCAATTGACGTACGAAAATATGGGGTGTAACATTATTCCCCCCATTGGAATATTCATGCTCGAATGTTGACTGATGCACTTATTGGTCTCATAACTGGATAGCTCCTATGAATATAGTAGTATTGTCCTTGCCATCTGGGCAACTATCCTATGAATAAATTCAAAGGCCAGGGCATTCCCTCCTTTAGGCCTCTTTCTCACACCATGACCTGTGGTCGGAAATCTTCCTATCTCGTAACTGTTGCTACCTTCTATCATGCAGCCTGTACGAATCTGTCCTTGTATCTGTGCCTATGCTATCTTCTCTCTTTCTTCTTCGAGCTTTTAGCCAATCTCTAGGCCTAACTTTGTGAACATATGCAGTACTATGACAAGCTGGCCCTCTGGGCATCTGTAGGTGTACTAAAGTTGTTCGCTCGGTTCTTTGTCAAACTTACAACTATTACTATATTTTGTTTCATAAACTTGATTGTGTATTGTTATGGCATTACTTCATATATAAAGGTCATACTATACCATAACTTTTACTTTGGTTTTACAGTTATCGAGGTCTGCTACCAAACTCAAAGTTACTCTCTCGCTGCTTATCTTACATGTACAAATCTATGTCCTTTAATGCTTCCTCATTACTGTTCAGCTTAAGAATGACAGCCTAATCTCATCTCATACTTTGGAATTTTTATCCATACATTGTTGACTCACCTTAATGTTAATCCATAATCTACCACTGGTAACTTGAAACCTCTTACGTAATACATTGTCACTTGGGTTCACGTCATCGGGGAGCATCTAAAGTGATTTGCCTAATCCACCTAGGGGCGATACTATACTTCAATAACTGTATTTCATAGCATCCCCATGTGATTCATCTTATGGGGGTATTCTAATCCTGTGCAAATCATGAAATACCTTTTCTTTTAATCATTACTCAATCAAAGGCCTAAGCATCTTCCTCTTATATATCACAATTACACCCTTATTCTACTACCAGGGAATCATTCCATCTCTTCAAAATGCTCCTAGTCTTAGACTCCTCTGAGTTCATTCAGGCAATATTAAGCTTTCTATAACTTACAATAACTGTCAGCTCTCTTGTTTTATGGGCTTAACCCCGAGGCCTTACCTGTTCTTGTCACCTTCCCACCCACCTTTTCTTATCATTACTCCTATTTACCTAAAACCTCATCATTTTACCATACTCTAGCTTGTGACATACACATATCGATTTATACTACTCGCAACCTTGATTTAACTTGCTAGCACCATAGATTTCCTTTCGTGCCTTCTCAGTTGCCTTTAAAAATAAGCAATTACTTTTCCTGGTCGTTCTGCCACTTGCTACATGCATACTTGTCTTATCTTAGTGCCCACACATATTGGAATTCCATGCAACCCATATGAACTCGAATATTACTTTTGATTTTACTTCTCGTTTATTAGTCACAATAGGTGCCACTTTCTTATAGAGTGCATACGATGTTATAGTGAGACTGTTGTTACAAGACCATTATTTTTTTAGGTCACTATGCTGAGGTTCAAGCCATCTTCCTTATTTCCTCAACTAGTCTTTCGGTCACTCTGCTTTGATGTTGTTACTCACCTATATATATCCTACGTTACATACCTTTGCGCCCTTGTGCTCGTAGGGTTACTTTTGAACTTAAATTTTGATTGTCTCCTTAGTGGCACTTTCTCTTATTTTCGTAAAACTTAAAAGGTACCTTTAACTATCCCAACTCCTATCTGAAAATTTTTCAAGGATTGCGATCTCATATTTGCGAGACTGAATTCCCTATATTGGGGTTCACAACATTTATCTTGCATGATCTATTGATTTATCTATGTCCTCTTGTCTAGCCATAACTAGACTCTTCCCGAATTAACTATTAACTACTCGTTGGTCCATTCTCATTTCTATATTTCGCGTATTGTGTCTTGGGTTATTTCCTTTGTCTTAACTTACCTCTCGCATTGGCTCCTTATGTATCAAGTGTTTATTCGCACTTATTTATCAATAACATCTCGGGTGGGAACCCTTACTTCCTCTCCCCAGACATATCTGTGGGATATGAATAAATGCAATCTTATTCCTTCGCCTTTTTACCGCATTCTTCCTTTACTATTCCATAGTTACCTCATCATCTTTGGCGTCTTTTCACATCTTCAGTGACATCCTACTCACCTAGCGGTAACCCTTCTGTACCAAGGATAACTGAATTTTTTTACGCACGAGGATGACACCTAGTGTAACTGCCACACTTAGTCTATTAAGATTAACTCTGCTCACAATGCTTTAGGGAAGCATCTTCCTGAATGACCTTTAAAGGTCATTATTTTGTTGTCCATTCTATTATTTCCGGAACGCGATCTCTAAAATTCTCACGATGTTGACTATTATCAAATCTTTCGATCACTAATTTATGTTCAACTTGTTCACTAGCCCATGCTGATTTCTATTACTTTGGGGGTCTAACTTTTCTTTCTAGTAAAAACGTTGGAGTCACCAACTCATTTCTCGAATTGCGGATGTGACTTTATGGCTTATACTCTTTATTGTCTCAAGGCCATCCACCTCTTGTCTTTTCATTCACTTGACTATAAACTCTATCATCTTGTCATATTTTGATTTACCATCATCACCTATTTATTACATCTTACTCATAATACTTCATTTACTCTCTCTTATTCTCTTGTTAATATTTTCGTCTATTACCTTATTCTGAAAACTTCAACAAAACATTCTTTCACTTTTAGCTCCCCTTGCTCCATCCACTGGCTCTTCGGGTCGCCTAACATTCTCTCTTTACTAAGGACGTGAGCCATACTAAGTTAAATATTTATCCCTTCTACGATTCCAGTGCCTATCTTCTGAATTTTATGAACATGCTAGTATTCATATCTAATTGAACTATTATACAGTGCACCATCTCGGTGTCTCATAAGGAGAACTACTACCACATTTTCAATATCCTTCAGAAATATCAGCTAAAGCTAAGAATCCATCCACCATTTTGGGTTACTTGAACCCCAGCTGGATCCTGATATCTCATCCTTCTCTTAAACTATATCTGTTAGCTCCCATAGGGCATAACTAAGATGGGTGTGGCCAATTATACATACCTCTGTTACTGTTCAAGGTAACTCAGAATGCTTATATGTCTCTGCCTGAATTATAAATACTGATAATCTTCACTAACTGGGTACCTCGTACCCTTCTCCACCTTGCTTCTTTTACTTATTGAAACTTGTATCTACCTTTTGAATCTCTTGTTGCTTTTTACCATATGGGTAAATAGATATTTATGCCTTAGGGCTCCTTATCAAGAAGATTACACGTCGTACACACATGATCTGCTCCTCTGACTAAACTCCTCCATATCCACATTCAATCTATTACCAACTGTCTTTCTGGATGTAGGTATCGTTGTACTACGAATAAAAATAGAATTTAGGAGCTTGAATTCTTATAATTGAGCTCCTCCACACGATCTAGAGTAAGAAGAAAGAGTAATAGTCATAAATGCCCAGTAGCCTCCTGCTTATAAGTATGGTGCACAACACACCCATAAACAAGACTCTACTAGACACGTCTTGTAGACTCCTTAGGACAGAACTGCTCTGATACCAAGTTCGTCACGACCCAAACCGCAGGGCCAAGATGGGCACCCGGTGCCTTACTTAACCAAGTACTAATGTAACATATCTTTCTTATCATACCATCATGGGTAAGTGGTCTAGAAGGGCCATCATGAGATAACCAGAATAAACATAAGGGAATACTCGACATAGGACGACCCAACATGATATATAAACTTATACATGTGACATACGGGCCTATAAAATTGAAATGATCATTTGTACACTCAAAATATAGGCCGACAAGGCCATACAATCATCCATGCACATGACATATGTCTACAAGACTCTAAGAGTACATAAACATCATAAAGGCCGGGTCATGCCCCTCCATCCCAATATAGACATGTCCAAAGCATACTGACCAAATAGGCAACTCCGGAGTAAGTGGAGTGCACCAGCATCTTCCGTTGAGCTGATAGCCTACTATGAGAAATGTCAACCTATCCAACGGGACTGCAGGCATGGAACGCAATGCCCCCATGCAAACAGGATGTCTGTACGAATATGTAAGACATAAAAATTAGTATATAAAAGACATGAAAGAAACATGGAGTAAAGGACTCAACTTGTAAGTTTGAATAGCTCTCTTAATCATAAAACATTTATAATGTCATACATATGTGTATAAATATCATATCTTGCATAGGTATATACGTACATAACATCATCAAGCCTCTTAGAGCATCCCATCATATCATCTCGACCTCTGTAGGCAAAATCATCAACGTATACCAGTTGATCAGGTGGTGGTGCGTATATAACGCCATATCCTTTCACCATATCCCAAATACATATAATATACGCGTATATAACGCCATCTAGTTATGGGCCAATGTATATGTATTAATGAGTGCAATACATAAGAAGTAAGTCAATAAGATCTCTCGGGATGTCATAACATCAATATGCCTTCTGTTAATATCATGAAATAAACTTTATCAACTTACGTATTTTCTTAGACCTATGAATAGACCATATAATAATAGGACAAATGGGGAATCAATAACATAGGCACCCCTAGTAATTCTAAGAATAGAGTCATTTGTAAAAGATTCGTGTTTGCTCGTTTCGTTTTTATCATATGGATCATACCAAAAGGAAAGAAGGGATAGCCTTAACATACCTTAACTCTGTTGAGTCCTTAATACCTTCCAAACAATTCTTCAAACAACTCAACTCAATCTACCATAGCACAAGGAGATTCAAAATCAGTGTTGAGTAAAGGCTAAGTCCGCAACATAAACTAGTAGCTCGTTTATGTAAATTTAGGCAGCATCTCCCCTGTAACAAGGGCCTCCTCCAATACCATATACCAACAATAACAACCAGAGCAATACAATAAGAACAACATCAACAATAAAATAAAAATATTTCGTTAACAAGTCATCAACATATCACGACGAGCGGCAAGCTCGGATTGAATACCTTTAGCACCCTTCAACCCCACGATCATTCATTCTTGAACCTAGTAATATATCCAATATAATAACCAATACAATTTAAAGGATTTCCAACCTTCTACTCAATTTCAAAGTTACCTGAAATAGCCTAACACAAGATAATATCACTGTGGACAACTTCCAAGTGCTTTTTAGCCATTTCTTTTCTAGTTACCAATTTCCTCAACAAGATTGACATGTAAACTAACATAATCATACTAAAAATATCATAGCCAACTTAATTTCCATAATTTCCAGCCACCTAAAGTCCATAAGAGCAACTTTCAATGTAATCCATCAAGAACAACAACATCTCAAGCTAATCCAAGTATTATCTTATAGTTTATCATCCTCAATGACAACACAACCTCAGAGAGGTGTTGTTCTTCACTAGAACTTACTTTTGATGTTGAAATATGGTGTAATCACTTCAAAACCTTATGGTATCTGTTTAGGAGGGTTAGTAGGAGTGTAAGGACGAGGTTGGCTTGACAAATGAGAACTAAAGGTCGTCCAAATCGTTTTTAATGTGAAGTAGGTCCACCACCGCCTAAGTGGGTCGCATTGGGAGCTGCTTACGCAGTCTCCCGAAAACGCGAATATCTCCCTACTCCGATGTCGAATCGACAAATGGGTTATTGCATTAGAAACGAGACTCGTAGATCGTCAATTTGTTAGTTGCCCCCCCCCCCCCCCACACACACACACAATTAAAAGTAAATTGGGAGAAAAGCTCAGCTATATTTGACCTAATGTTCTTTACATTTATGAATGTAACTTGTAATGACCTTTGCCAACTTTTGTTCCAGAACTTCCTTGACTTCAAAACATAACACACGACTACCATACTAATAACATAACTCATAACATAACCTCCTTATCATGTTAAGCACCATAGTCTCACCCCAAAGTGCATGTTATAATTCCAAACTTATAGACTTTCGACGAAACTTATTTTTTCTTCAATTCACTTAGCTTTAAGCATTCCAACCCTCTTGGTACTTGTTATCCATAATCTTTAATATTTATAACCTCCAAAGTAACATTATTAACTTACTTTATGTACTTTCATTAATTGACTTATGATGTACTTTTATATATGAAAACATGGGTATAAGAAATATAGCCAAAACTGAGTTAGAATTTCTTACCCTAATGATTTCCTTGAAGAACACTCGAAAAATTACCCCAAACTGAGCTCTCAAGGTCCAAAAATGAAAATGAGATCAAACCCACGAAAATTCCATATTTCTGCCCAGCGATTTCGCTTTTGCGGCCAATCAGTCGCATATGCGATGTTGCACCAGCGAAAAACCATCGCAGGTGCGGTTTTTCCAGCTCAAATCCTCTGCTTCTAAAGAGGAAATGACCGTACATGCGGTCCTGCCCAATGCTTCTCCCCAAATTCCGCTTTTACGAAGGCAAGGTCCGCAATTGCAGAGGCGCACCTACGCCCAGGTGTTCGCCCCTGCGAGCCCAGACTTGGGCTACCTCATTTCACTTCTATGCTTCACCATTCTCACCCGCGAGTCCGCACCTGCGGCCAATCCCTCCACAGGTGCGATGACACCAGACGGGCAGTGCTTCAGCAATGCATTAAGTTCAAAAATTGTTCTGGATTCAATCTGAATCACACCCGGGGCCCCTGGGACCCTGTCCAAATATAGCAACAAATTTCAAAACACATACCGCACCTACTCGAGGCTAAAAATAACATCAAACAACATCAACAACAACAACAACCACCTTGTGAGTTCCCACGATTAGGGTCTGGGGAGGGTAGAGTGTACGCAGACCATATCCCTAACCCGGAGAGTAGAGAGGCTGTTTCTGAAAGACCCTCGGCTCAAGAAGACAAACTATCAAACAACATAGATTCTACGATCGTAACCTAATTGAAGCCTATTGGACTATGAACTTTCGTAAACTAATGCCGATTCATACCAAAATAACTCCAATTTACTTCAAATTTTGCACACAAGTCATAAATGACATGACGGACCTATTGCAACTTCTGGAATCAAAATCTGACCCCAATATTAATAAAGTCAACTCCCGGTCAAACTTTCCAACCTTCCAAGCCTTCAACTTTCTAACTTTCGCCAATTCAAGCTGAAATGACCTACGAACCTCCAAATCAACATCCGGACATGCTCCTAAGTCCAAAATCATCATACGGAGCTATTGGAACTGCCAAAAATCCATTCCGTAGTCGTCTACACAAAGTTAAACTATGGTTAACTCTTTCAACTTAAAGCTCCAACTTAGGGACTAAGTGTCCCATTCACTCTGAAACTCACCCAAAACCAAAACCAAACACACCAGCAAGTTACATAACCACAATATAACATAGAGGATGCAATAAATAGGGGATCGAGGCTAAAATACTCAAAACGACTAGCCAGGTCGCTACATCCTCCCCCTCTTAAAATAAATGTTCTTCCTCGAACGAGTATAAAGACATACCTGAAGTGGTGAAAAGATGAGGATAACGGCTACGCATATCATGCTCGGTCTGCCAAGTCGCCTACTCGACTGGTTCACCCCTCCACTGAACCTTCACTGAAGCAATGTTCTTCGACGTCAACTTTCCGACCTGCCTGTCCAAAATGGCCAGCGGCTCCTCAACATAAGACAAATCCTTGTCCAACTGGACTGAGCTGAAATCCAACACATGAGACGGATCACTGTGATACTTCTGGAGCATAGGAACATGGAATACTGGATTAACTGCAGCTAGACTAGGTCGCAGTGCAAGCTTGTAGGCCACCTCTCCAGTCCTCTCAAGAATCTCAAAAGGTTCGATATACGTAGGGCTCAGATTGCCCTTCTTCCCGAACCTCTTAACACCCTTCATGGGCAAAACCTGGAGTAAGACCCACTCCCCAACCATGAATGAAACATCGCGAACCTTCCGATCCGCATATCTCTTCTGTCTATATTGGGTTGTACTAAGTCAATCTTGAATCAATTTAACCTTTTCTAAAGCGTCCTGAACCAAGTCAATACTCAATAGCCTAGTCTCTCCTGGCACAAACCAACCCACTGAATACCTACACCGCCACCCATACAAGGCCTCATACGGATCCATTTGAATGCTCGACCGGTAGCTGTTGTTGTAGTCAAACTCTACAAGCGACAAGAACTGATCCCAAGAACCCCCGAACTACATCACACAAGCACGAAGCATATCCTCCAATATCTGAATAGTGCACTCGGACTGTCTGTCCGTCTGAGGGTTGAATACTGTACTCAACTCAACCCGCGTGCCTAACTCACGATGTATGGCCCTCCAGAATCGCGATGTAAAATGCGTACCCTGGTTAGAGATGATGCATACTGGCATGCCATGAAGTCAGAAAATCTCGCGAATATAAACCTGAGCTCTAAAGAATAAGTAGTCAAGAGTTAGGGTTGCCAAGAGAAAAGAACCTGATTGATGATCACAACAGATAATGCATTGCCTGATCTTGCTACATGCTTCTATTTTGTGTATTTCTAGGTGTTGTTAGATGGCTTCCCAGTGGTATTACCATGTTATCATGATCATACTGGGGTGGTTTGGCATCAGTCAGAACTGGTAAGGCAAGAAGGCATCACATAGCATCTAACACAAGCTTACAAGGTGTTACATAACTTATTACTAAGGTTTGGTACAGATTCTTATATGATGACACTATTGCACACATGTTCCCTTTTGTGATTGAGATTAGACAGTGCATACTTACACTGGGTAGTGCCATGAATTTAGATAAGCCACTAGACCAACTACTGCTTCTACTCTCTCTATCAAGTTATATATTGTGTTATCATTTTCCAATGGTATTAGAGTGCTTTCACACTCATCCTGGAGATGAGAAGACAGTATACAACCTGTCTTTGATAAGTAGGTAGTTGGGGTTACATCATGTTATAGGTGCAGCTACTGAAGTCTACTTTGTTTGGAGATGGAGATCAAAATGGAAGAGTTCAAGGTGGAACAACACATTTGCTTGGTAGTTTTGGATAGCTTCAAAACATTGATGCACTTGTTTGGAATCCACATTAGCCTTGTCCATTAGAATCTTGACCTATGGAATGCATAACCTGGCGCCTGGTAAGAGCATTAGAGGTGCTACTTGGTTTTTGCACTTGGCCTTTGGATTTACTTGCACTATTTGGATATGGAAGCATACATCATGCTACTTTGTAATAGCTAGCTCATTAGTTTTAGATTTCTTATTCATAGTATTAGCTAGTAGTATCTTGCATCTTTTATATTGGTTTGGACATCTTGTAAGATTTGGACCCATTTTTTAAGATTTTTATATATATATTAGCCACTAGGCAGTCTGCCTAGTGGTATATTTTGCTAAAAAATAAGTAGTCACCACTAGAACAAAATTAGCTGACTTGGTCAACCTATCCACAATTACCCATACTACATCAAACTTCTTCTCAATCTGTAGAAGCCCAACAACAAAATCCATAGTAACCCGCTCCCATTTAAACTATGGAATCTCTAGCCTCTGAAGCAACCCACCTGGCCGCTGATGCTCATACTTCACCTGGTGACAATTTAGGCACTGAGCTACATACTCCACTATGTCTTTCTTCATTCTCCTCCACCAATAGTGTTGTCTCAAGTCCTAATACATCTTGGCGGCACCCGGATGAATGGAGTACCTCAAACTGTGGGCCTCCTAAAGAATCAACTCATACAAACCATCTAAATTGGGCATACATAGCCAACCCTGCATCCGTAACATGCCGTCATCCCCAATAGTGACCTCTTTGGAATCGTCGTGCTTAACCGTGTCCTTGAGGACAAGCAAATAGGGGTCAGCATAAAGAGAAGACCGAGAAACCACACAAGCCAAAACTTTACTCGGCTCCGAAACGTCCAATCTAAAAGACTTGTTGGCCAAGGCTTGAACATCCACTACTAATGGCCTCTCCGTTGCCAATAGATATGCTAAACTGCCCAAGCTCTCCGCCTTACGACTCAAGGCATCAGCCACCACATTGGACTTCCTGAGATGATACAGAATGGTGATATCATAGTCCATAAGCACCTCTAACCATCTCCGCTGCCGCAAGTTAAGATCCTTCTATTTGAACAGATGTTGTAGACTTCGGTGGTCGGTATAGACCTCACATGGGATGCTATACAAATAGTGCTGCCAAATCTTCAAGGTATGAATAATAGTTGCTAACTCAAGATCATGGATAGGATAATTCTTCTCATGTACCTTCAGTTGTCTAGACGCGTAGGCAATCACCCTACCATCTTACATCAACACCGCGTCGAGGCCAGCACACCACACATCACAGTATACAGTGTAAGACCCCAAGCACATAGGCAAAATGAACTGCGGGGCTGTAGTGAAAGCAGTCTTGAGCTTTTGAAAGCTGTCCTCACACTCCTCGGTCCACCCGAACAGAACACTCTTCTGGGTCAGTCTGGTCATAGGTGCATCAATAGATGATAAACCCTCTACGAATCGACGGTAATACCCTACTAAACTAATAAAACTCTGGATCTCAATAGTTGAATATGGTATGAGCTAACTCTGTTCAATCTTCTTCGGATCTACCTTGATCCCCTCAATCGACACTACATTACCCAAAAATCCATCGAATCAGGCAAGAATTCACACTTTGAAAATTTTGCATACAACTTCTTTTCTCGCAAGGTATGGAGTATGGTCCTCAGGTGCTGCTCATGATCCTCTCGGCTCCAGGAGTACACCAAGATGTCATCAATAAACACAATAACGAATCAGTCAAGATAGGGCTGGAATACATTGTTCATCAAGTGAATGAATGTTGGAGGGGCGTTGGTCAGCCTAAATGACATTACAAGGAACTCATAATAACCATACAGGTACTGAGGGAAGTCTTCGGAATATCTGGCTCCCGAATCTTCAACTGATGATAAACTGATCGCAAATTAATCTTTGAAAACACTCTGGCACACTGTAGCTTATCAAATAGATCATCAATGTATGGCATTTAATACCCGTTCTTCTCTGTAACCTTGCTCAATTGTCGATAATCAATACACATGCACATAGAACCATCCTTCTTCTTTACAAACAAGACTGGAGCACCCCAAGGTGACACACAAGGCCGAATGAAACCCTTATCAAGAAACTCTTGCAACTGCTCCTTTAACTCTTTCAACTCTACTGGGCCATATTATATGGTGGAATAGAAATGGGCTGAGTGCCTGGTAACAAGTCAATACCAAAATCGATATCCCAATCGAGCGGCATGCTCGGAATATCCGTCGGAAATACATCTGGATAGTCTCTCACTACCAGAACTGACTCAACGGTAGGAGTATCAACACTGACATCCCTCACATAAGGTTGATATGCATGACATACCTTCCCAACCATCCGTTGTGACTTAAGGAAAGACACCACCCTATTAGGAACATAATCCAAAGTACCCCTCCACTCCAACCATGGCAAAACTAGCATAGCCAACGTCATCGTCTTGGCGTGATAATCAAGAATAACATGATAAGGTGACAACCAGTCCATGCCTAAGATAACATCAAATTCTACCATACTGAGCAACACTAGATCAACTTTGGTCTCAAAACTACCAAGAACAACTAAACACGGCTGATACACATGGTCAACAACAATAGAATCTCCCAAAGGCATGGACACATAAATAAGAGAACTCAAACAATCACGGGATATACCCAAATATGGAGCAAAGTAAGAGGATACATAGGAATAAGTGGAGCCTGGATCATATAAGACTGATGAATCTCTTTGACAAACCGGAATAATACCTGTGATGACTGAGTCGGATGCAACTGCCTCCGTCCTAGTCGGAAGAGCATAACATCTGGCCTGGCCTCCCCTTTTAGGGCGACCTCTACCCGCCCGACCTCCACCTCTAGCTGGCTGTGCAGGTAAAGTGGCAACTGGTACGGAAACCACAGCCTGAGAAGTCTGATGACCCTGTGGAATACATAGAGCCTGAGTAGTCTGTGGAGGTGCGCTCCTCCTGAGTCTAGGGAAATGCCTTACCATATGACGAGTGTCACCATACTCAAAACAAGCTATCGAAGGACGTGACTACTGGGACTGGCTCGGGCTTGGTCAGCTGGACTGATCGCTGAAAGCACCCCGTGCAGGAAGTGCACTAGATAGTGGCAGTGCATAATGGGAAACCTGGGGCCTGGGAGTGGCTGGAATACCGCTGGAAGGTGGAAGTGCTGAATGAACAGGACGGCTCACATAGCATCTACCATGACGGGCTGCAACTGGGGCACGAGCACCACTATATGTGCCAGAATCTCGAGGCCTCTTAGCCTCCCTCTCCTCTCTCTCTCTCGGCCCCACATACCCTCTAATCTATGAGTAATCTCCGCAACCTACTGGTATGACGTATCAGTTTCCAGCTCTCGAGCCATGCTGAATCTAATATTATGGTTAACCCCTCAATAAATCGACATACTCACTCTCTGACTGTGGAGACTAAAGCTGGTGCATGTCGAGACAACTCGCTAAACCTGACATCATACTCTGATATGGTCATAGCACCTTGGCGCGACTTCTCAATATGCGCGACATGCATCCCTAAGACTCTAGGGAACAAACTCTCTCATAAACATCTCTGAGAACTGAGCCCAGGTGAGTGAAGCTGCCTCGGCCGGGCTACACAACTCATATGCTCGCCACCACTAATAAGCCGCTCCCTTAAGCTGGAACATAGTGAAAGAAACCCTACTCGACTCTACAATACCCATAGTACGGAGGATATAGTGGCACTCCTCAAGAAAATCTTATGCATCCTCTGAACCTAAGATGCTGAAAGTAGGAGGGTGGTACTTCTTCTACCTCTCGAGCCTCATCTGCTCCTCCTCGGATACTGCTGCCCTAACCTCGGGCTGAACTGGGACAACCGACTGCACTAGTATGACCTCTAGGACCTATTCAACCTAGACTCACTGCTCTGGGGTGCGGGCTGCGGAGTCTATGCTCCTTCCTCAGCCTAAGATGTGGCAGGAGCAAGTGGAATCAACCCCGTTTAAGCTATAGTGCCAAACATGCTCAAAAACTGGGAGAGAGTCTCCTGAAGTGCAGGGGTAGTAATAGGCGTCTCAGGTGCCTTCCCTCCAACTGGAGCTACTGGTGGCTCCTCTGTAGTATCTCGGGCAGGTGCTCTGGCTGCACTATGTGCCCGTCCTCGACCTCTGCCCCGGCCCCAGCCTCTCGCAACACTTCTAAAGCCTCCCGGAGATAACTACAAACGTCTTCATTCTGATCCGCGAGACTCTACTAAACTTGCTTGTGACTCATAACACCTATGAACCTAGAGCTCTGATACCAACTTGCCACGACCCCAATTTTCCTCTGTAGGATGTCGTGATGGAACCTAGTCTCTAAGACTAGGTAAGCCTATCATGGATGTGGAATATAACTGAAATAACAAATAAACTCTCAAATAATCAACGACTAATATAATATAAACTCCACAACTCAGCATATACAACTTCCCAGAACCTGGCGAATACAAGTCACAATCTCTATAAGATGGTACTTAAAGTCCCTATACATCAGTGTCTATAAAAGGATAAGGAAATAAAATAGACTAGATAGAGGGGGACTCCGAGGCTTGCGGACGCCCGCAGGTATACCTTGAAGTCTCCGAACTGAGCTCGCCTCACTGGTGCGTGGACTAGTAGGAGGTACCTGGATCTACACAAAAAGATGTGCAGAAGCATAGCATGAGCACACCACAACGGTACCCAGTAAGTGTTAAGCCTAACCTCGGTAGAGTAGTGATGAGGTTAGGTCGAGGCCCTACTGGAATAAATAAGAAACAAAACGAGTAATGGGTAGTGTAATAATAATAACAATGGAATTGAAACAAGTAAGAATTGTACCAAGATTAACTACACTCAACCAAGGCAAATAATGCATCACGAAAGAAAACAAGGAATGTTATGCCACGAAAATGAAACAACCAAACACAAGTGAAGTAATAGTGAACTATCAACAGGAGTCACTATCGAGGTACCGACTCGTAGTCTCAAATCACAAAAAAACTCACAATCTTTCCTTATATCACCTCGGGAACCTTGCATTTAGTTTTGAAAATCATTTTTCCGAAATAGCTTTTTGCGTTTTAGCCCGCCTTATCACACTGTGTGGCTTCAAGTAGTTCCCCTACTAGCAACATGCATATCAAGCCCACCTTATCTCACCGCATGCGTTTCAACCCCAAAACCTCATACCACCGCATGCGTATCAATATCATAACATATCACAAATCGCACCTCAAGTGCCCAATATCACAACTTACCAAAGAAAAGAACAATAGCGGTGTTTTCATAATAAATAGCACATGGCTCAACCACAATGTGCACAAGAGTCGCAACAATATCAACCGAAAGTAATTAACTCAACAAGAATAGTATTTCACAACTTCACTACTTTGTCTCAATGCGAATAACGACCATTATAACTCAATACCAATTTCAACAACAAGATATTCCAAGAATAACAACTTCATGTAAAGAACTGAACAGTAAAATAATGAACAAGGATTAGAGGAAACAAAAACTACAACTAGTTGTCGCCATGTTGTCGTGCCCCGTTTCTTTCTCGCGAAAGCAGGTTTCAATGTGTGACAACTCTTTTAAAAAGGAGGTATTAAAATAGAAGAGTTTCCACCTAATGATTTAAGGTGCGTTAGGGCACATATTTGCATATGTCTCGGGTTTGACTAGTTTGCATCACCAGAGATCGGGTAAGGGCTCGAAATTACCTCGAAGAGAAGGTGTTAGGCACTCTTCGAGGTCCACATTTATGGGTCCCGGCTAAACTTGAATTATATGAATTAGTCAGACAAACAAAGATAGAGAAAACAACGATTTTGTGAAGTTTCATTATCAAAGTCTTTGAGTAAATACAAACACTTGATTTTGGGGGGGGGGGGCTAAGTGTTTTAGCCTAAAGGATCACCCCGTGCAACATAAATAATACTTCGTAACTCCCTCAAGATGGGGTGTTACTCGTATTATTCAACGGGCACATACTATCATCTTCTGCTACCCGATTACTATCTTTAAGTTATTACCTAAAGCGCACTAGTTGATTCTAAATCGTGCCTTATGCGTGCACTACCCGTTCCCTGTCTATGGTCCAGGAGGTTTTGGACCTCTATTTGGATAGTTCTAGACTTTACTTAGGTTGCTCAAAAAATGATAAATCTAAGCGACATTCAAAACATGTAGGACTGCATATAAAGACAATATATGGCTCAAGTCGGCCTTCACATGTAAGCAACAAATGCACGCAAGCAAGTTGTATGTTAATCAGTTCAGAATTAAGAACTTAAATCCTTATAGACATGATTTCTATATGATCTTGGATTCAAACGTGCAGGCAGGATCAAATGCAAGGTGCCACTTTAAACTTATAGATATGATTTCCAAACAACTATACAGTTTAGGGGTATCTAGTATTGCAATTACATGTTATAAGTGATTAAACCTATAGACATGATCTCTAGGTGATTTACGCAGTGGTTGGCAGTGATAACCATTGGAAATACTCAAAATTACTCAGTTTCATTCTATGGGCATGCTTTCTAATAGTGGCACGGCTAAGCAATGCAACAAGGTTTTGAAAGTTCAGCATTTACACTTTAAAGTGATTAGTAATACCCTCTAGGTAGGATTTCCAACGATTAACGATTGCAGCTGATATTTTTTATACTTAGCCCTTATAGGCATGTTTTCTAGGTGAGCAGTATGATAACAATAGCAAATCAACCAATTAAAGTCCTATAGGCAGGATTTCTAGATGAAGATCAGTAGAACATAAGCTAGTATAATCCCATAGGCATGGTATCTAATGAATATGCTGCAGTTATGCAAATCGAAAGAATGGTCATCGACATTTTTAGTTCCAATAGGCATGCTGTCTAGTAGTAGACATAAGAATAAATAAAATACTTATGCTTTGATAGTAGGCAAGTTGTGTAAGTGTGTGATTTTCCTAATGGCATGATTTCTAAAAGTGCACATGGAAATTTAATGACATATATAGTAGGTTGGACAACAAGTAGACCATACGAACCCTATAGGCATGTTTTCTACCCTTTCATGCAAAACACTAGAGTAAACCCATTTCCCCGATTTCACTAAAACCCCCAATTGTTTATTACAAAATTATTACAGACCCAATGATGAATGTAATTACAACATATTATACAAGCAATAGCAGTAGGCCACAGTGGGCCCAAAAGGAAATACCCAGCATTGCCTGGGCCTTCAATAACTCTCACGTAGCATACCCAGATTCCCAACAGGGAACTATATTCATCAGCACAACCCAGAAACTATAGGAAAACTCAAGCAAAACCCAACAGCCCTAGATTGACCAATATTACCCGGACATTGAATCACTCAAACCAACCAGTTTACATATATTAAGTGGACAGTAGGAAGAAAGAGCTGAGTATCAGAGATAGCTCAGGTCTCAAATAGTAAAGAGAGTGGCTAGAAGACCCCAAATACTAAGTGTCAGAGTTCACAAGGGTCTCAAATGGACCCCAAGCAGTGCTCACACTAGGGTGGTCAATAGAAAAGTCTTAGTGGCCTTGGCTTTCAGCCGGCCAAGAGTGATATATTCAGAATAGTGTAGGTAACAAATGAGAGTAAGTGAATAGTGATCAAGAGGGCAAAATTTGAAGAGGTGCAGTTGTATTTTTTAGAAAGCAGACATGATAAGGGTGGCATACAAGCAAAGAGAATCACAAAACTCAAAGAGCATATTGTTATCACAAATTCAAACACTTAGCATATTGGGCAGAAAATATTTTTTTTGTGAAAGACAAGGGCATCAAAGTTTCTGACATTACAAGATTGACATACAAAGGTGCTACTAAACGAGTCTGAAGTAGAGCATTAACTTGAAGTATTAGAACCTAGGGGGCTCAAATCTTGTTAAGTATCCAACACAATATCAAAAGACAGACATGTTAACTTACATCATGAAGCTAAATAGTATCAAACATGGTAGGAAAACACAAGTTGAGATAGCTACTCTAAAGGTTCAAATAATCACTAAAGGATATGAGATTCAACAAATAAAGACATGATGAAGTGTCAAAACTAGCAGGGGAGAGGATCATAGTTAACAGTGAACATATTACAGATGAGAGTTAGTCATTATAGGAATGCCAAGCAGAGTAGGAAAAACAAACTTATGTCAAACAGCAAATATAGACATTCAGGTATCAACACATTAAGCTTAAGAGGTTCTAAATTATTTAGGTGAAACATATTCAAATAACCTATCTAATAACTGGTAGCTTTATTTAAAATAAAATGCTAAAGAGGTTCAAGACAAGTGCAAAACTAACAAAGCTGTACACAGAAATAGCCCAGAACACATTAGGTCACGAATTTCAGAGGTAAGAGTATACAAATCTTGAACACAGAAGAATAAAATTGTAAAAGCCAAAAGACTTACCAGTTATCAATTGACAAAAACATACAATATGAAAGAACCAACTCCACAGTACTTTGAATATCAATCAAAGAGTGAGAACCCAGAATCTTAGTGAGTCAGAGTTTCCAAGGGCTTCGAATAAACCCCGGGCAGTGCTCGCACCAAGAAAAGTTGAAAAATTGAAATCTGGTAGCCTTGGCTTTCAGCCGGCCAAGAATCAAAGTATAGAACAAGAGAATAAGAGAACAATAAAGTAATAACTCCAATTTTTAGTGAACGTCTAGCGATTCAGCTCTGCCTCAAATGGGGATGGGGAGGGATTTATATAGCAGTCAAAAATCAAGCAAGCAATAAGGAAATAGAGTAAATTAAGCAACAAATAAGGGAAGACAACATGCAAATTAATTTGAAATCGATTTAAGAGAGAAATCCGGTAAACCCTAGTTTTTTAGGGAAAGTGTAAATCAGTAGAAATCCAAATGAAATCAGACTCATATAGTGTAGAATCAGACGTGTGTAGATGAAATACGGTCCAGATTCAAGAAATAGTACTTGCCATGTTTAGGCAAATACCAAGTAACACCATAATCTTGCAAGTAACAACGAGATAACGCATTAAAGACAAATAAATCACATAGGGAATCAATGAATATTGGGGAGGCGATAGTTAGGGTTTGTGAGGAGAAGAGAAGCTTCGAGAGGATTTGGGGGCGGCAGACGGGTAAAATGAAGTTAGGGTTTAGGGTTGAGGGGTTATGAGGAGAGATAGGGGATTATTATGTGTCGTTGATCATTTGAGATCGAAAGGGAAGTGGGGCGGGTCGTTTAAAATGGGTCACGGCTGGGTTCACTAAAGGGTTGGGCTGGTTTGGGCTGCCGAGAGGGGAGAGGGTGTGGGCTTAGGATTTGGGCCAAGATTGGTCCGAAAATTAGCCTAGAATTGGGCTAATTTTAAATAGGAGATTAAAAGGGAAATAGTTTAATAAATATATAAAAATTCTATTTATGCAAATTATTACTTTAAAATAATAGTTGGAGATTACAAAAATGTAAAATATTATTTTGACCCTGACCAAAATGACAAATGCAAAATATAGGCTATGCTTGCAAGATTGTGAAAATAGCTTAAAATACCACTGTAATTACAAAATAAAGTGAAAATATTTGAAATATGTATTATGGATGCAAATAATAATTTTTGGTACTTAAGTCATCCCAAAATAATTTTAAGGGATAATTATTAGATATTTATATAATAAAAATATAGAAAGCAATTAATTTTTGAGCTTTAAAAATTATGAAAAATTATAGAAAATGCTTGTAAACTAAGTAATGACACAAAGTGATATTTGAAAATATATATACTGTTTGAGAAAATATGAGGGCAAAATTGGGTAACAACAGCTGCCCCTCTTTATCCGGGAATGATGAAAGAGTTGTCGGGTAAAGAACTGATGACCGATTTGACCGAATGGGGAGATTTAAAAAATGGAAGCCGAACCCTGGCTCCTGAGTTGCCTACATATCCGTGGTGTTACGGGAATCAGGCCGTGTATAGTTCTGGATCCAACGGTGAACTGAACCGATGGAGTTGTTATAAGAATAGTCGTATCCTTTGGAAAGGGCTCTTTTAGGGTTGGACAATATCAGATGAATTTGCGTGAAATCATGAATGTGAATCTGGAAATGGTATGTATGTATCTCAAAACAAGTATCTCAATGGTTATCAAGTAAAAGTGGGTAACTAATGGTGGTTGGTTGCGTTTGAAATAATTGCAGGATGTGAACGTTGAACAAAAATTGGAGCGAAGATTGTGCCCGTTAGGAGAATGATTACTTCTTCGATTACCTGCAAAACTTAAACACGATGCACGCAAGTATATATGGATTATTGCAAGAATTTAGACATGATGCAAATTCGCTTTGGACCATCAAAGTTGTGTTGGACAGTGAGGATGATGTCCTTAGACCATGACGTCTTGGGCCATGAATCATGTGATAAGGGATTCGCAGGCTATGAAATGATGTCCTCATGCCATGAAAATGGTGCCTCTAAACCATGACGCCTTTGAATAATGTTGCACAATACTGTGAGATCCTCAGGCCATGGAATGGTGTCTTCCGGCTATGAGGATGATGCCTTGGGACTATGACGCCTTTGGACAAAGATGGCGATGTTTGAACCTATGAGATGCAAAGATATGATGCTAGGTCGTATGTAAAATGAAACAGAGCTTAGGTAATGCTTAGCCGCAGGCGAAATGAAGACAGTGCTAGGTCTTAAATAGCATAATGGAGATAGTATTTAATCTTGAGAAAAAGGCAGTGCTTAGCCGTATGCAAAATAGGAGACAATGCTTAGTCTCATACAAGTAAGGGAAGCGGTGCTTAGATTCATGCCAAATAGGAGACAATGCTTCGTCTCATGCAAAGAAAGGAGACAATGCTTAGTCTCATGCAAGAAAGGCAGTGCTTAGCCTTAAGCAACTAGGGAGGCAGGGCTAAGCCTCATGCAAAATAGGAGACAATGCTTAGTCTCGATGTAAGGTAAGGTAGTGCTTATCCTTTATGGAATTAGGGATATAGGGCTTAGCCTTATGCAGTTAAGGAAGCGATGCTTAGCCTCGTGCAAGTAGGAGATAATGCTTAGTCTCATGCAAAGAAAGGAGATAATGCTTAGTCTCATGCAAGGAAAGGCATCACTTAGCCTTATGCAATTACGGAGGTAGGGTTGAGCCTCATGTAAAATAGGAGACAAATCATAGTCTCGATGTAAAGAAAGGCAGTGCTTAGCATTTATGCAACTAGGGAGGCAGGGCTTAGCCATATGCAGTTAAGGAGGCAATGCTTAGCCTCGTGCAAATAAGAGACAATGCTTAGTCTCATGCAAAGAAAGGAGACAATGCTTAGTCTCATGCAAAGAAAGGAGACAATGCTTAGTCTCATGCAAGGAAAGGCATTAGCCTTATGTAATTAGGGAGGCAGGGCTTAGCCTCATGAAAAATAGGAGACTACGCTCAGTCTCATGCGAGTAAGGGAAACGGTGCTTAGCTTCATGCCAAATAGGAGACAATTCTTAGTCTCGTGTAAAGAAAGGAAACAATGCTTAATCTTATGCAAGGAAAGGCAATGCTCAGCCTTATGCAATTAGGGAGGCAGTGTTTAGCCTCATGCAGGAAGAGGAGACAATGCTTAGTCTCATGTAGAGAAAGGAGACAATGCTTAGTCTCATGCAAGGAAAGGCAGTGCTTAGCCTTATGTAATTAAGGAGGCGATGCTTAGCCTCATGCAAAAATAGGAGACAATGCTTAGTCTCGATGTAAGAGTAGAGTGTTTCTTAGCTGGAGATGCTTGGGATAGATAATCCTCTATCTTGAAGGTGGTGACCTGACGTGTCTATAGATATTGTTGTCTTACTGTGCCTACATCCAAAGAAACATTGTGAGTTTTGTAGGGGAAAGTTGGTTTGTGCTTTTATCTTTTGCTTTGCATGTGCTCCTGTCTTGAGATCCTACTTGATTCACCCTGGGTAACATCTGGCTATTTATAGAAATAAAGTTTTTCAAAAGAAATGTGTGCATTTGATTAATGTAGTTATTTAAAATATAGTAGTATGCAATATCGACTGAGTTAGATGAACCAATGACTGTGACATATTTTAGAGACATTACGACCTCCTTGCTTTAGAAATTTGAGGGTTCCCCTCACAATTCTGCCCCAGTTTAAGTGCAATACTTTGGTTGTTCCGTGTATGATGATGTTGGCTGGATTTGCTCCGAAATTTTGAGGATCCTCCTCAAAATTTTCCCCCAGTTTCTGACCATGGTAAAAATGAAGACTTTATTGAGTTGTGACCGAAACCACAGGGCTGCCTACGTATCCCCTCTTAAACCTAATCAGGTCAAGTGTAGTTCAGTTACATCAAATGAAAAAATGTAAACAATCTAAACATAGTATCTCTTGACTGCGTCTGAGTTGATAGGTTTTGGCCAAACTTCTCCGTCCATCTCTGTGAGTGTGAGCGCTCCTCCTGTTAGCACTCTGTGAATCATGTAGGGCCCTTGCCAATTGGTTGAAAATTTCACTTTGGCTTCATCTTGATACGGGAAGATCCGCTTTAGCACCAACTGCCCCGGTGTGAATTGTCTAGGCCTGACCCTTTTGTTGAAAGCTCTAGGCATTCTGTTCTGGTAAAGTTGACCATGACATACTACGTTCATTCTTTTTCAGTCAACGAGAGCCAGTTGCTCATAATGACTTCGTATCCATTCTGCATCACTGAGTTCAAGCTCTTGTATGATTCTCAAAGAAGGAATTTCTACTTTGGCAGGAGTGACGACTTCGGTGCTATAGACCAGCAAATAAGGAGTTGCCCCAATTGATGTGTGAACTATGGTACGATATCCAAGTAGGGCAAATGGTAACTTCTTGTGCCATTGTTTGTGATTATCTACCATCTTTCTTAATATCTTCTTGATGTTCTTATTGGCGGCTTCCATAACTCCATTCATTTGTGGCATGTATGCTGTGGAATTCTTATGCTTGATCATGGAGGTTTCACACATGGATTTCATTAAATCAATGTTAAGGTTGGCGGCGTTTTCGGTGATGATTGATTCTGGTGCCCCGAATCGATAGACAATACGATCCCTAACGAAATTTGTGATGACTTTTTTAGTTACAGCCTCGTAAGATGCGGCTTCAATCCATTTTGTGAAATAATCTATGGCCACTAGAATGAACATGTGCCCATTTGATGCGACGGGTTCGATTGGAACGATGACATCCATCCCCCAAGCGGAGAAAGGCCAAGGTGCACTTGTTGCATTGAGTTCATTGGGTGGCACTCGTATCATATCTGCATGTATTTGGCACTGATGACACCTTTGAATATACCTGATGCAGTCCATTTCCATAGTCATCCAATAATATCCTGCTCTTAATATCTTCTTGGCTAAAACGAAACCGTTCATGTGAGGTCTGCATGCTCCGGCATGTATCTTTTCGAGCAGTTTGGAAGCTTCCTTGGCGTCAACACACCATAATAATCCTAGGTCTGGAGTCCTTCTGTTTAGAATTCCTCCACTTTGGAAGAAATGGTTGGACAATCTTTGGAGTGTGCGTTTCTGAGTATGATTTGCGTGCTCTGGGTACACTCCTTTTGCCAAGTATTCTTTGATGTCATGAAACCATGGATTCCCATCAGTTTCTTCTTCAACATGAGCACAATAAGCTTGCTGATTATGGATTCCTACTGGAAAAGAAGCGATGAAATTCTTGTCTGGGTGTTGTATCATGGAAGATAGAGTGGCCAACGCATCTGCGAACTCATTCTGGATTCTCGGAACATGTTTGAACTCTATTTTTGTGAACCTCTTCATCAACTCTTGTATGTAGTACAAATATGGCAATATTTTGGTATTCTTTGTAGCCCATTCTCCTAGAACCTGATGTACTAAAAGGTCTGAATCTCCAATTACCAGCAATTCCTGAACGTTCATGTCAATGGCCAACTTTATCCCCAAGATGTAGGCCTCATATTCTGCCATATTGTTGGTACATGGAAACCTGAGCTTTGCGGATACTGGATAGTGTTGACCTGTTTCTGACACTAAAACTACTCCAATTCCTACTCATTTGAAGTTTGCAGCTCCATCGAAGAACATTTTCCAACCGTCATAGGTTTCGGTGATATCTTCTCCTACGAATGATACCTCTTCATCGGGAAAATATGTTTTCAGTGGTTCATATTCTCCACCCACAGGATTTTCTGCCAGATGATCTGCCAAAGTTTGCCCCTTGACTGTGTTTTGAGTTACATAAATGATGTCCAACTCACTCAGTAGTATCTGCCATTTTGCTAACTTTCCCGTAGGCATGGATTTCTGGAAGATATATTTTAACGGATCCATTCTTGATATGAGATACGTGGTGTAGGCACAGAAGTAGTGCCTCAACTTCTAAGCTATCCACATCAAAGCACAGCAGGTGCGCTCCAGCAAAGAATACCGTGCTTTATAGGGTGTGAGCTTCTTACTTAGATAGTATATGGCATGTTCATTTCTTCCCATCTCGTCGTGTTGTCACAAGACACAACCAAAAGCCCCATCTAGTACAGATAAATAGAGTAGCAGAGGTCTCCCAGGTTCTGGTGGGACCAGAACAGGTGGTTTGGATAAATATTCCTTGATCTTGTCAAAGGCTTTCTGGCATTCTTCAGTCCAACTTATCACGGCATCTTTCTTTAACATTTTGAAAATCGATTCACAAATCACAGTTGATTGTGCTATGAAACGGCTGATGTAATTGAGACACCCCAAGAAACTCATCACATCTTTCTTGTTCTTTGGAGGTGGAAAATCTTGTATAGCCTTGACCTTTGACGGGTCTAGCTCAATTCCTCGACAGATGACGATGAACCCTAACAGCTTTCCAGCGGGACCCCGAAGGCACACTTTGCGGGGTTCAGTTTCAGATTGTATCTTCGGAGTCGATCAAAGAATTTCCTTAAATCTGCTATATGATATGTTCTTCTCTTGGATTTAATGATGACGTCATCTGCGTACACCTCTATCTCCTTGTGTATCATGTCGTGAAAAATGGTTGTCATGGCCCTCATATAAGTGGCTCCAGCATTCTTTAGGCCAAACGGCATCATTTTGTAGAAATACACTCCCCATGGTGTAATAAAGGCTGTCTTCTCGGCATCCTCTTCATCCATCCAGGTCTGATGATATCCCACGAAGCAATCCACAAAGGATTAGAGTTCATGCTTGGCACAATTGTCGATTACTATGTGTATATTGGGCAAAGGGAAATCATCTTTGGGACTTGCTCTATTTAAATCCCGATATTCGACACACACTCTGACTTTCCCATCTTTCTTTGGAACTGGCACGATGTTAGCCAACCAAGTCGAATATTTAACCACTCTGAGAACCTTGGTTTTGATATGCTTGGTAACTTCCTCCTTTATTTTCAGACTCATATCTGGCTTGAATTTTCTGAGCTTCTGCTTTACAGGTGGACATATAGGGTTGGTAGGTAGTTTATGAGCCACTATGGAAATGCTCAAACCGGTTATATAATCATAGGACCATGCAAAAATATCCTCATACTCTTTCAAGAACCGGACTTACTCTACCTTTTCTGACGGTGATAGGTGAATGCTTACACGAGTTTCCTTGACTGTTTCGGAGTCTCCCAAATTGACTAATTTAGTCTCATCCAAATTGGACTTAGGCGTGTTTTCAAAATTTTTCACTTCTCTGACAATTTCCTCGGGTATTATATCCTCTTCCAGATCCTCTGAATCATTATCCTTATGTTGCGTTGTCTCATTATATGTCATAGTCGTAAGTTCATCGGGATAGGTAATAATAATGTTGTCGTGAAAAATGTAAAGAATAATAATAAATACTAAAAATAACAATGCATTAGATAAATCTTCAAAACATCAAACAAGTACGGCTCGATGACTCGAGCAATTATTTCAAAACAAAACATAAATTAATCCCCATAGATTAGTTAGAGATGGAAGATATACCTCTTGTAGTGAGACTCTTGAAAATCCTAACATGTAGTGTTCTTGACCAATTTGGGGATTTGAAAGAAAATCTATGGATCTTCAAGATTAATCCCAGTTAATATAAGTGTTTAGGAGTAGTAATCAACTCAAAATTTCTCCAAAAACATTACCTTGGTTCATGGGAGGAAAGTGTTGGACGGATTCCCCTTGATATGCAAGCCCTACCTCAAAGAAATGACTTAGCCCCTCTCTCTACCCAGCCTTGGGGATATTTATACGGCTCCTACATGCGAGGTCGCACACCATGGCAAGTGACCGTGCATCTGACCGCGCACACAAGGCAGAATAACCTCAAATATGCGCGGCCACGCATCTGGGCGAGCATATGGTATAGGTCCGGTAAAATGGCCATAAAGTTCTGTAGAAATATCCAAATGACAAAAGGTTTGGTGTGTTGGAAACTAGACTTGGAGGGCTTTAATTTGATAGGTATATAACCACCTAAGTCTTTATATTGTGGGATTTCTATTCGTTTGAAGTAGGGTCCTGTGCTAATTGAAACATCCTTTCCACTTAATGTATCCAACTTGTTCCACACAAGTTCTTGCCGTTCACAAAACTCCTTAGTATGTTCCAACATATCTTAAACACATATTTTCGTTTCAAAATGATGTGGTTCTATCCCATGGGTCTCCTTTAATACTCGAATACGTTATCCTAAAATACCGCTGGCACACTTTAAAATCTTAAATCATTAGAAAATTTTATCGGGGTCTTAGACTATGGCTGCCTTGAATTCTGATATGAACTATGGAAAGATGGTGGCTTTCGCTCAAGCCATAGAGACCTGAATATTGAGGAACAAAATGGAGCGAGAGGGTAGCAATAAGGCCCGGTCTGCGGGCAACTTTGTTGGTTCTTCTGGTGGCGGCAAGTGAGCTTTCAGGGGAGGGTCGTCAGGGCCATCTCTGTCCTTTGCTCGGTCTTCAGTTAGTGCACCGCTATCAGGGCCCAGTCAGTAGTAGTGGAGCCATTTCAGGCCCAGTCAGTGCAACAGGGGCTCCTACGAGTAGGGTCGGCATGGTGGTAGATTCCAGCAGCAGCAGAGGCCCCCATGTCCTAGGTGTGGAAAGTTGCACTTAGGAATATGATACAAGGACTTACCCATATGCTACGTGTGCGGATTGTGGGGTCACATTTAGAGAGATTGGCGTTCGTCCCGCCAGGGTGCGAGCAGGGTCACGATACAACCAGCCAGTTCTGCAGCTACTACATTCGTAGAACCTCCTCCAGCTCAAGACACTCCAACACCCGTAGGGCGCGGTGTAGCTAGGAGTGGAGCACAATGTTCGGGAGGATCCAACCGTTTCTATGCTATGAGAGGTCTCCAGAATTTAGAGACTTCTCCAGATATTGTCACAGGTATATTGACTATCCAATCTCATGATGTGTATGTTCTTATTGATCTCGGTTCCACTTTGTCATATGTCACTCCTTATGTTGCTATGGAATTTGGGATAGAACCGGAACAACTTCATGAGTCGTTCTCTGTATCTACTCTGCTGGGTGACTCTATTTTGGCCGTGTGGGTTTACAGGGATTGTGTTGTGATGGTAGGCTATAATCTCATGTTTTAATCGATTATTACATTCCAATTTACTGCACTTTAGTTGAGTTTGAGCTTTAATCTCTAGTGTTTTCCACTAATGGTATGTTTTATGCCTTGTAGGAGTAATTCCGAGCTATATAGATGTTATGGAATGATTTCAAGTGATTTGGAGCTTTGAAGTATGAGTAAAAGCCCAATTAATTAAGCCGGGATCGTGTTCGGGGATCAACAGATGATAGTGCAATGAAACAAAAAATCGAGCAGGCATATTGCGCACTGTCTAGTAAAATACACATAACGTTTCGCTCAAAACTCCATTTGGGCTCCACAATACATTGTTGGAAATATAATTCAAAGGGCTACAACTTTTATGTTTTACATTTTTCAAATTCTCAACAGAACATGGTGAAAAGTGCGAGGCAAGTGCGCGACCGTGCACTGACCGCGCATATGGAGCAGAAAGTGTGAAAAGTGCGCGGCCAAGTGTGCGGGCATCCTTCCAGGTGCGCGGCCGCGCACGTCCTGTCTGGGAAAAGTGTCCGTTTTTGCATAGGAAAAGGTGTAATTATTTGGCCCCAACCCTACTTGGTATATATACATGGAAAAACGGTATTTAGAGGGCTTTTGACATAATTTAGACCGAAGGAAGCTAAGGAGAAGTTGTAGAAGGAAGAGCACAAAGAATCTATCATTCAATCCCAACTCAATACAAGGGTTTGGATTGTTTTATGTTTTTATTTACTTTAAACTTAATTGTGATGAATTACTCTATGTTTATGGAGTAGTTCTCTTTAGGGTTTGATGAATTTGGTGTATTGATATTTGTTTGTGGATAATTAACTCTTGTTTTATGTATTGAATCGTTTTGGATGTTTTAACTGTTGCATCTTTATTCACTTGTTAATGTAATCGAGAGAGGCATAACTTGTGATATTGTTGCTTTATATTTAGTTGGTTGAAGTCATTAATTCTTCTTAGTAATCGAAAGAGGCTAGTTGAATTGTTGATTAAACTATATTAGGAGGATAATCGAAAGAGGTTCTCCTAAAGATCAATCCACTATGAATTCTTGCATATCTTCGCGCACTTAAAATGGGTTCATATTGTGAGGTTGAGACTTAATCGAGAGAGGAGTTTCTACTAAATAATTGAACTAATAACCAAGTAAATTTGAGAGACTCACTTGAACATTAGAAGTGAATTATCTAGAGTTAAATCTCAAACATGCATCTTGCACCTATCCTATCAACCCTATCTTCTCCCCATTGATATCTTCCTTTGCTTACTACTTGCGTTGTTTGTCACTAGTCAATAGTTTAGAATCATAGTTAATTTAAGTTTTAATCATATAAACCTCAATTGTTGATCATCTTGGATAGCAATCTAGCTACAAACTATGATAATACTGTTTAACTCCAATCCCTATGGATACGATATTATATTATACTATATTCGACTAGCGAGCATATTTAAGTGTGTATTTTAAGCTCGTCATGTTGTCACGTTTCATGGTCGGGACACCATGGTCGATCTCATTGAATTGAGGATGGTTGATTTTGATGTAATAATGGGGATGGACTTGCTTTATTCATGTTTTTCCAAGCTTGATTGCTGAACCAGGACCGTTAGGTTTGAATTTCCAAATGAGCCAGTTATTGAGTGGAAAGGGGATAATGTGGTGCCGAATGGTAGGTTTATTTCTTACCTTAAGGCCACGAAGATGATCAACAAGGGGTGTATTTACCATTTGGTCCAGGTTACGGACACCGATGCTGAGGCACCTACACTTGAGTCTATTCCATTTGTGAATGAATTTCCGGAGGTCTTTCTGGAAAAGCTCCATGGGATCCCACCACACAGGGAGATTGATTTTGGGACTAATGTGATGCCAGGCACGCAAACCTATATCTATTCCACCCTACAGGATGGCACCAGCAGAATTGAAAGAACTAAAGGAATAAATGAAGGATTTATTAGAGAAGGGTTTCATCCGTCCGAGTGTGTCGCCTTGGAGCGCACTGGTTCTCTTTGTAAGGAAGAAGGATGGGTCACTAAGAATGTGTATCGACTATCGGCGGCTCAACAAGGTCACAATCAAGAATAAGTACCCACTGCTAAGGAGAGATGATTTAGTTGACCAATTGCAGGGTGCTAAGTACTTCTCCAAAATTGATTTATGATCCGGGTATCACCAATTGAAGATCAGGGAGCAGGATGTTCCAAAAATAGCTTTTAGAACCCAATATGGGCACTTTGAATTTTTGATGATGTCTTTTGGGCTAACGAATGCCCTCGGTGGCATTCATGGATCTTATGAATCAAGTCTTCAAGCCTTTTCTTGACTCCTTTTTGATAGTGTTCATTGATGATATTCTTGTATATTCACGAAGTCGAGAGGACCATGTTTATCACCTCAGGGTAGTTCTGCAAACTGTATATCAGCACAAGTTATATGCAAAGTCTTCAAAGTTTGAATTTTGGCTTGAATCTGTCACATTCTTGGGTCATGTCATCTCTAGTGAAATAATTAAGGTTGATCCTCATAAGATTGCAGTTGTGAAGAATTGGCCGAGGCCTACAACTCCAACAGAGATTCGCAGTTTCTTAGGCTTATCTGGGTAGTACATAAAGTTTGTGGAGGCGTTCTCTACTCTTACCTCTCCGTTGACTAAATTGACGCAGAAGGCAATTAAGTTCCAATGGTCTGATGCTTGCGAAAGGAGCTTCCAGGAGTTGAAAGCAAGATTGACTACGACACTGGTGTTGACCCTACCAGAGGGTACAAATGGGTTTGTAGTATATTGTCATGCTTTGAGAATCAGACTTGGGTGTGTATTGATGGAACATGGGAAGGCGATCGCTTATGCTTCTAGGCAACTCAAAAATCATGAGAAAAACTATCCCACGCATGACTTAGAACTTGTGGCGGTGGTATTTGCATTGAAAATTTGGCGACATTTATATATGAGGTCCATGTGGATATATTCACGTACCATAAGAGCCTTCAATATATTTTGAAGCAGAAGGAATTGAATCTGAGGCAGAGAAGATGTCTTTAGTTACTCAAGGACTACGACATTGATATTTTATATCATCAGGGGAAGGCTAATGTTGTGGTGGATGCTCTTAGCCAGAAATCTATGGGTAGTGTAGCACACTTGGAAGCATATGAAAGGCCATTGGCCAAGGAAGTTCACTGATTGGCTAGTTTGGGAGTTCGTCTTGCGGACTCTAGTGAAGGAGGGGTGGTTGTGCAAAATAGGGCTGAATCATCACTTGTTGTGGAAGTTAAGGAGAAGCAATACAACGATCCATTATTGGCACAACTGAAAGAGGGGATTCATAAACATAAGACCATGGCCTTTTCTCTTGGCATGAGTGATGGTACATTAAGGTACCAAGTGCGTCTATGTGTTCCAAATGTAGATGGTCTTCGGGAAAGAATCATGACCGAGGCTCATACTTCTAGGTATTCCATGCACCCGGGCTCTACAAAAATGTATCATGATCTTAAGAAAGTTTATTAGTGGAATGATATGAAGAGGAATGTAGCTGACTTTATGGCGAGATGTCCAAATTGTCAGCAATTGAAGGACAAACACCAAAGGCCCGGTAGGTTAGCACAGAACATAAAAATTCCAATGTGGAAGTGGGAAATGATTAATATAGACTTTGTGGTAGCACTACCTTGCACTCCTCATAAGTTTAACTTGATTTGGGTGATTGTGGATCGACTCACGAAATCAACACACTTCTTGTCGGTTAAGGCTATCGACACAGCGGAACACTATGCTTAGTTGTATATCAAAGAAATAGTGAGGTTGCATGGCACTCCAATTTTTATAATTTCTGATCGGGGGCACAGTTCACGGCTAATTTTTGTAAGATATTTCAGCAAGGTTTGGGTACTCAGGTAATCTTAGTACAACATTCCATCCACAGACTGACGGGCAGGCATAGCGAACTATTCAGATGCTTGAGGATATGTTGTGCGCTTATGTTCTTGACTTCAAAGGTAGCTGGGATGATCATTTTCCACTCATAGAATTTACCTACAATAATAGTTATCGTGCTAGCATTCAGATGGCACCGTTCGAGGCTTTATATGGTAGGAGATGTAGATCTCCCATTGGGTGGTTCGAGATTGGGGAAGAAGAGTTGATAGGACCGGACCTCGTGCATCAGGATATGGAGAAGGTTAAGATCATTAAGGAGTGGTTGAAAACTGCTCGGAGTCGTCAGAAGTCTTATTTGGATGTTCGTCATAGGGATTTGGAGTTCAAAGAAAATGATTGGCTATTCTTGAAGGTTTTCCCCATGAAGGGTGTAATGCGATTTGGTAAGAAAGGAAAATTAAGTCCGAGGTATATCGGACCATACAGAATCATTCAGAGGATTGGTGAGGTGGTGTACAGGCTTGAGCTACCACATGAGATGTCATTAATGCACCCGGTATTTCATGTGTCTATGTTGAAGAAAGTAGTTAGAGACCTGACACTCATTATTCCGGTTGAGACTATTGAGGTTAATGAGGAATTGGTTTATGAAGAGATTCCAGTTTCTATTATTGATCGGCAAGTCCGAAAGTTGAGAAATAAAGAAAATATCCTCCGTGAAAGTGTTATGGCAAAACCAACAAGTCGAAGAGGCCACCTGGGAGGCCGAGGAAGAGATGAAGAAGAAGTATCCTAATTTATTTGAATAGATATGTAATTGTGTCCATGATGCTGAAAGCTTACTTTCTATAAATTATGTTTCCCATGTACGGCTCATGTTGAGGTTGCTCCTCCTTAGTAATGTAATGTTTAATGACATTGTGGCCGGTGTTTGTTTCCCTGTTGTTTTATATTGTTGTGTTGTGGTTATGTTGTTAGGACTAGTTTTGGGATTCTCTGGCAGGTGGATAGGCCCCAATTATAGGGGAGACTCTAGCGTAATTTTTGGAAATTTAGGGAGTTAGTCAAAAATTTGGAACTGCTGGTGTGTGTTACAACAACTGAGTCACATTGGGTGTTAATGGTGAATTTTGACCCTCATTCAAGGATGAATGATCCTAAATGGGGCAGGATGTAAGGCCCCATAAAATTTTACCTAAAACCCAAGGTTTCGTGATATCGGGGTAGATGTATGCGTTGATGATTATAGAGGATTTTTGGGTTGATCAGTGCGTTGAGGAGTTGAAGAAACATTTTAGAGGTGCAGAGCATTTTTGCGGTCAATTCTGTGGTCGCAGAATTGATATACAGACCGCAGAGCTGCTGCAGACTGAGGCAGAAACCTGGGCAAATTTCAGACCATTATGCGGTCCATTATGCAGCCGCATAATCATTTTGCGGACCGCACAACCCATCGCAGATCCAACATGAAATTTTCCTGAGGGGAGTTCTGCGGCGCATTATGCGACCGTAGAATAGGTCTGCGGACCGCAGACCAGTCGCAGAGTGGGGAAGGATTGCCCAATTCCGGAGGGCCATTATACGGTCCACTTTGCGGATCGCAGAAGTGTTAGGCGGTCGCATATGTGATCGAGGCCAAACCTACACCCCTATGCTCGAAAGTGGTATAAAAAAACTGAGTTGCATAAGATGCTAATGACGGATTTTTACCCTCATTCGAGGACGAATGATCCTAAGCGGGGGAGAATGTAACACCCTGAAAAATTTCGAAGTACGTAAGTGTAAAGCCCGGTAAAATTTGCAAAGAAAATAATGTTTCATGGTGTCGGACTAGGCTTATGTGTTTGAGGATTGTAGAAATTCTTCGCGGCGAGCAGACTTTTCGGGTTGAACAATGCACCGGAAAGTAAAGAAAACCTTTCAGAGGAAAAGTGCATTTCTGCGGTCCATTATACGACCGCAGAACCACTCTGCGGACCGCATAATGCCGCAGAGTGAGGCAGTTAATTGGGTCAGTTGGAAGCAACTATGCGGTCGACTATGCGACCGCATAACTGTTATGCGGTGCATTATGCTACCGCATAATAGTTATGTGGACCGCATAGTGACTGCATACACAGACAGTTATTTTGGCTATTTTGTAACCAATTATTCGACCAAAATACGGTCCGCATATCGGTTATGCGATCGCATACCTTGTTCCGGAGCTCTATTTTTGGGTTTTTAAAACCCGACCCTATTTCGTTAAATACACTCTTTGGGCTATTTTTGAGACATAATCTGATATTCTAGAGTGAGAGAGAGTGCCCTAGAGTGAGAAGGTGTTCTTCAATAATTTTTCTTCAATTCTTTCTCAAGTTTTGAAAGATTAAGAAGGGAAGTTCACTAGGTCTTCATCCTAGAGGTAAGATTCTACACCCTAAACACTAATTTCGAAATTTTCTGAAAATTGGTAACTAGCAAGATAATTTTTGGGCTTGAGAGTTGTTTATTTTACATGCATATGTTATCAAAGGGTGTAGAAAGATTGTTGAGCTAAAAATGGTAAAGATTGGGTTGTGGGATAATGGAATTCTCCATAAAAGGATCTTGGAACCTTAATGCACACTTAGTATTTGATAAAATTCTCAAATGAGCTCGAACCATGATCATCTTCCTAATTTTGATTCAATTTGTTATATTTCTACAATAGATTGAAGTTGCTAAGAATTTCGGAACATTTAGAGTGTAAGGAAGCTCAAGTGAGGTATGTTGGCTAAACTCTTATCTTAGAATTGAATCCCACGATATTCATGTAAATTATGTAAGTCCCGAGTGATTCATTGTGAGACTGGCCATTCCGAGTAAGATTGGGTTGAAAGATATATATATTCAACAAGCATTCTAAATGCTTTATTCATGTTATGTTACCAATTGAGGATGTGTTAAAATACGGGTTGTGCATTAATAATGTTTCGACTTTAAGTCAAGTTCAAATGAAGGCTATTATGCCAAATTTTGAAAAATATCTCTATGTGCCTTACACTCTAAATTGCTCACATGTGTACTACACATCTTAATTTGAGTTGTATTTGTTGTTGATGATGATAATGATATTTGAAATTGATAAGGTGAGCATGAAATACTAAATATGGCCATTAGTTCCAATGAAATGAAAAGATGTGAAAGTAATATGAAATGCGATGATTGATATAAAAAGGTTGATGTCTCAAATAAGACAGCCTAGCCGGTCGGGTCGTGATCGGACACCATGCCGCACACATGGTAGTGATTGTGCTGGAAATTATAATTGAAATTGTGATTGTGGTCGATGTCCCTAATGGATAGCCTAGCCGATCGGGTCATGATCGGACTCCGTGTTAAAGACGGTGGTATTGATATTGAGAGAAATTGTGCTTGATCTCTCTACTGAGATAGCCTAGCCGATCGGGTCGTGATCGGACTCTGTGCTAAGAGTGCGGTGGTAATGGTATTGTGAATAGTGGTATTGGTATGGTGAATAATGGTACTGGTATTGTGGACAATGGTATATCGATACTATAAATCTCCCAATGTGAGATATGGAAATTAATTTGAACATTGTCTTGATCCTAAATTGAGGTTTGATGTTAATTAAGGCTTTCATTGATATTATGATAATCTTATTTGTCATTCTATTGAGATGGTGTTTAGTTATACATACTAGTGTTATTCGACAGTACTAACGTCCCTTTTTTTGTGGGTGCTACATCTTCCAATGGATGCAGGTGGTTCCATAACAGGAGATATTGATCAGTGATAGCAGTGCACTTTCTTCCCAGCTGACTTGGTGAGCCCCACTTCATCCCGGGGTCATGTATCTTTTGTACTTTGTGTATTCGGTTTGAGGTATAGTCGGGGCCTTGTTGCCGGCATTATCATTGTACTCTTCTTTATCTATAGAGGCTCCGTAGACATAATGTGGGTTGTGTATTGGTGCTGGGGAAAGACAAACTATGTTATGTTGTGGATGTATTACTTGTCCATTTGAGACTTTAAAAAAATGATGAAACTATTGAAAATGAACTGGTATAGTAGACATGAACACATTTTTGTCTAATTAATGATAATATGTATTATCTTTATTCATGGATGAGTTTGGGTAGAATGAAATCTAACAGGCTTGCTCGGTCGGGTTCACTCGGTTGAGCGCCGGTCGCGCTCCTCGGTTTTGGGGCGTGACACCCGGGACCTCAACCAAATATAACAACAAGTCCTAAAACATCATATGAACTTAGTCGAGGCCTCAAATCGCATCAAACAACGCTAAAAATAAGAATCACATCCCAATTCAAGCTTAATGAAACTAAGAATTTCCAACTTCTACATTCGATGTCGAAACCTATCAAATCAAGTCCGATTGACCTCAAATTTTGCACACAAGTCATAAATGATATAACGGACCTATGAAAGTTTTCAGAACTGGATTCCGATCCCGATATCAAAAAGTCAACTCCCCGGTCAAACTTCATATTTTCGCCATTTCAAGCCTAATTTAACCACGGGCTTCAAAATAATTTTTCTGACACACTCCTAAGTCTAAAATTACTATACAGAGCTATTGGAATCATCAAAACTCTATTTCGGGATAGTTTACATGGACTAACTGCCAAAATTTCCAAATATTTTGCCAGAGTTTCCCTTATAACTAGGCCTGTCTACCTGTCAGAGAGCCCCAGAAACACATCCTAACAACATATATGTATCCCAACGACGTAACATAATACAAAACAACACCAAATTTGGTCTCATAAGAAATATATATCCAGAAAGGAACACCCTTAATGCCAATTTTTCACATGATACAAAATTCATAAAAAGTAAGTCTTATAATTTTTTCCTAGATCACAACTTTAAATACATGGTCATTCAAACAAATAAGGATATTTTATCTTCATTTCTTCCTCGGCCTCCCAAGTAGCCTCTTCAACCTGTTGGTTTCGCCACAACACTTTCACGGAGGCAATTTCTTTATTTCTCAATTTTCAGACTTGCTGATCAATAATAGAAACCGGAATCTCTTCGTAAGTCAATTTTTCATTTACCTCAATAATCTCAACCAAAACAATGAGTGTCGGATATCCAACTACTTTCTTCAACATAGACACATGAAACACCGGGTGTACTAATGATATCTCAGGTGGTAGCTCAAGCTTGTACGCCACCTCACCGATCCTCTGAATGCTTTTGTACGGTCCAACATACCTCGAACTCAATTTCCCTTTCTTACCAAATCACATTACACCCTTCATGGGGGAAATTTTCAAGAATACCCAATCATCTTCTTTGAACTCCAAATCCCTACGACGAACATCCGAATAGGATTTCTGACAACTCTGAGCAGTCTTCAACCGCTCCTTAATGATTTTAACTTTTTTCATAGCCTGATGCACATGGTCTGGCCCTATCAAATCTGCTTCCCCAATTTCGAACCACCCAATGGGAGATCTAGGAGATCTACATCTCCTACCATATAAAGCCTCAAACGGTGCCATTTGAATGCTAGCATGGTAGCTATTGTTATATGCAAATTCTATGAGTGGTAAATGATCATCCTAGATACCTTTGAAGCCTATAACACAAGCGCGCAATATATCCTCAAGCGTCTGAATAGTCTGCTCTGCCTGCCCATCAGTTTGCGGGTGAAAGGCTGTTGTACTAAGATTCACCTGAGTACCCAAACCTTGCTGAAATTTCTTCCAAAATTTAGCAGTGAATTGTGCCCCCCGATCAGAAATGATGGAAACTGGGGTCCCATGCAACCTGACTATTTCTTTGATATACATCTGAGCATACTGCTACGCTGTGTCGGTAGACTTAACCGGCAAAAAGTGTGATGACTTCGTGAGTCGATCCACAATCACCCAAATTGAGTCAAACTTGCGCGAAGTGCGCAGTAATCCTACCACAAAGTCCATATTAATCATTTCCCACTTCCACATTGGAATTTCTATGTTTTGTGCCAACCCACCAGCCTTTGGTGTTCGGCCTTCACTTGCTGACAATTCGGACATATTTCCACAAAGTCCGCCACATTCCTCTTCATATCATTCCACCAATAGACTTCCTTAAGATCATGATACATTTTTGTAGAACCTGGGTGCACGAAATACCTAGAAGTGTGAGCTTCAGTCAAAATTCTTTCACGGAGACCATCCACATTTGGAACACATAGTCGCCCTTGGTACCTTAGTGTGCCATCATCCATGCCAAGAGAAAAGGCCATGGTCTTATGTTTATGAATCCCCTCTTTCAATTTCGCCAACAATGGATCGTTGTATTGTTTCTCTTTGACTTTCACAACAAGCGATGATTCAGCCCTATTTTGCACAATTACCCCTCCTTCACTAGAGTCCGCAAGACGAACTCCCAAACTAGCCAATCGGTGAACTTCTTTGGCCAATGGCCTTTGATATGCCTCCAAATGTGCTAAGCTACCCATAGATTTTTGGCTAAGAGCATCCGCCATAACATTAGCCTTCCCCGGATGGTATAAAATATCAATGTCATAATCCTTGAGTAATTCAAGCCATCTTCTCTGCCTCAGTTTCAATTCCTTCTATTTGAAAATATATTGAATGCTCTTATGGTCCGTGAATATATTCACATGAACCCCATATAAATAATGATGCCAAATTTTCAATGCAAATACCACTGCTGCAAGTTCTAAATCATGTGTTGGATAGTTCTTTTCATGATTCTTGAGTTGCCTAGAAGCATACGCTATCACATTCCCATGTTGCATTAATACACACCCAAGCCCGATTCTTGAAGCATCAAAATATACCACAAATCCATCTATAGCCTCTGGTAGAGTCAACACTGGTGCCTAGTCAATCTTGCTTTCAATTCCTGGAAAATCTTTTCACAAGCATCTGACCATTGGAACTTAATTGCCTTCTGCGTCAATTTAGTCAATGGAGAGGAAAGAGTAGAAAATCCCTCCACAAACTTTCTGTAATATATAGCTAAGCCTAAGAAACTGTGAATCTCTATTGGAGTTGTAGGCCTAGGCCAATTCTTCACAGCTGCAATTTTCTGAGGATCAACCTTAATTCCTTCATTAGAGACAACATGACCCAAGAATATGACCAACTCGAGCCAAAATTCACATTTTGAAAACTTTGCATATAATTTGTTCTGATACAGGGTTTGAAGAACTACCCTGAGATGGTCAGCATGGTCCTCCTGACTTCGTGAATATACAAGAATATCATCAATGAACACTATCACAAAGGAGTTGAGGAATGGCTTAAAAACGCGATTCATAAGATCCATGAAGGCTGCTGGGGAATTTGTTAGCACAAAAGACATCACCAGAAATTCAAAATGCCCATATCGGGTCCTAAAAGCTGTTTTCGAAATATCCCGCTCCCCGATCTTCAATTGGTGATACCCAAATCTTAAATTAATTTTGGAGAAGTACCTAGCACCTTGCAATTGGTCAAACAAGTCATCTATCCTTGGCAGTGGGTACTTATTTTTGACTGTTACCTTATTAAGCTGCTGATAATGAATACACATTCTCAGTGACCCATCTTTCTTTCTTACAAAAAGGACCGGTGCGCCCCAAGGCGACACACTCGGCCGGATGAAACCCTTTTCTAACAAATCTCTTAATTGTTCCTTTAGCTCCTTCAATTCTCCCGGTGCCATTCCGTAGGGTGGAATAGATATAGGATGTGTGTCTGACATCACATCAATCCCAAAATCAATATCCCTATCTGGTGGGATCCCATGGAGTTCATCCGGAAAGACTCCCGGAAATTCATTCACAACAGGCACAGACTCAAGTGTAGGTGCCTCAGCATCGGTGTCTGTAACCAGGACCAAATGGTAAATACATCCCTTGTTGATCATTTTTGTGGCCTTTAGGTAAGAAATAAACCTACCCTTCGGCACTACATCATCACCCTTCCACTCAAAAACTGGCTCATTTGGAAATTCGAACCTAACAGTTCTGGTTAGGCAATCAAGCTTGGCAAAACAAGAATAAAGCCAATCCATCCCCATTATTACATCAAAATCGACAATTATCAATTCAATAAGATCGGCCATGGTGTCCCGACCACGCAACGTAACAACATAATCCCTATAAACCCGCGTGGCTAAAATAGACTCACCAACCAGAGTAGATACAGAAAATGGCTCATAAAGTTGTTCTGGTTCTATCCTAAATTCCATAGCAACATAAGGTGTGACATATGACAAAGTGGAACCGGGATAAATAAGAGCATATACTTCATGAGATTGGACAATCAATATACCTGTAACAACATCTGGAGAAGCCTCTGAATTCTAGCGACCCCTCATAGCATAGAAACAGCCGGATCCTCCCGAACTTTGTGCTCCACCCCTAGCTGCACCATGCCCTGCGGGTGTTGGAGTGCCTCGAGCTGGAGGAGGTGCAGTGGATGTAGTGGCTGCAGAATTGGCTGGCAGTGCCATGCCTCTGCCCACACCCTGGCGGGATGAACGACAATCCCTCTGAATGTGACCCCTCAATCAGCATCCGTAGCATATGGGTAAGTCCATGTAGCATATTCCTAGGTGCATATTTCCACATATAGAGCATGGGGGCTTCCTCTATTACTGGAATCTACCTCCATGACAACCCTGCTGATTGGATCCCCTGTTGCCCTGGCTGGGCCTGAAACGGCTCCACTGCTGCTGCTGACTAGGCCCTGATGGCGGTGCACTAACCAAAAACTGAGCAAAGGACTGTGATGGCCCTGACGACCCTCCTCTAAATGCTGACTTACCACCACCTGAAGAACCACCAAAGTTGCCCGTAGACCGGGCCTTATTACTACCCTCCCGCTCCATTATGTTCCTTAATTTACGGGTCTCTGTGGCTTGAGCGAATGCCACCATCTTTCCATAGTTCATATCAGAATTCAAGGTTGCTGTAGCGGCCTCATTAATTACCAAGGGACTAAGGCCCTGTACAAATCGGTGAACTCTAGCCTTCATAGTGGGCAGCATGTAAATAGCATATTTAGACAGGTACGCGAATCTCATATGGTAATCCCACACACTCAGGCTATCTTGCCTCAAGTTCTCAAACTTAACAGCACGGGTTGTCTTAGTCTCGGCAGGCAAGAAATGATCAATGAAGGCATCGGCAAACTCACTCCACCTCGCCGGAGAGCTCCCTTCTTCACAGGACTCCTCCCATAGTTCAAACCAAGAATATGCCACCTCTTTCAGGCGGTAGGAGGCCAATTCCACTGCCTTTATTTCAGTGGCACGCATAACACTGAGATTCTTGTGCATCTCATCAATGAAATCCTGGGGGATCTTTCTCTGGGTTAGTACCCGTGAACACTGGAGGATCCAACTGGAGAAACCTGTTCACCCTGGAACCAGTAGAATCTCCTGGCTGACTGGAAGAAGTGGGTGCAACATTTGACCTCTGGGTCTGGGAAACCACTATTTGAGCCAACATCTGTATGGCTCCCCTAAGATCAACATCAGAAACACCATAATCGGAAGCTGGAACTGGAGGTGGAACTGGTATATCAGTTGGAGGAACTGTTGGAGAGGTGCGGTCTAATTAGTTGTAGTAGAGTCAGGCAGTGTAGTAACTGGAGGAATATTCTCACTCCTCGGGTGCTCGCCCGCATCATCAATTATACGATCAACTGTCACTCCTGGGGTGACATTGGCTCTTTGGCCAGTTCTTGCCTTCTTCTTAGATGCCATGTACTGAAAATTAGAGCAACTCAGGAGTTAAAGGAGGAACAATCTTACAACAAGATTTATCGCACGATCAAGAACATGAAAGAAGGGTATTATTCCTAAATTCCCATGTAGCATCCTAATTATAGATATGGTCGACAATACACCGATAATAAGGACTCTACTAGACACGGCTTTGAGACATCCTAGGACACTTTTAAACCTTAGGCTCTGATACCAAGTTTGTCATGCCCCAAAACCGAGGAGCGCGACAGGCGCTCAACCGAGTGAACCCGACCGAGCAAGCCTGTTAGATTTCATTCTACCCAAACTCATCCATGAATAGAGATAATACATATTATCATTAATTAGACGAAAATGTGTTCATGTCTACTATACCAATTCATTTCCAATAGTTTCATCATTTTTTTAAAGTCTCAAATGGACAAGTAATACATCCACAACATAACATAGTTTGTCTTTCCCCAGCACCAATACACAACCCACATTATGTCTATGGAGCCTCTATAGATAAAGAAGAGTACAATGATAATACCGGCAATAAGGCCCCGACTATACCTCAAACCGAATACACAAAGTACAAAAGATACATGACCCTGGGATGAAGTGGGGCTCACCAAGTCATCTAGGAAGAAAGTGCACTGCTATCACTGATCAATATCTCCTGCTGTGGAACCACCTGCATCCATTGAAAGATGCAGCGCCCTCGGCAAAAGGGACGTTAGTATTGTCGAATAGCAGTATCATGTATAACTAAACACCATCTCAATAGAATGACAAATAAGATTATAATAATATCAATGAAAGCCTTAATTAACATCAAACCTCAATTTAGGATCAAGACAGTGTTCAAATTAATTTCCATATCTCATATTGGGAAATTTTTAGTATCGATATACCATTGTCCACAATACCAGTACCATTATTCACCATACAAATACCACTATTCATAATACCATTACCACTGCACTCTTAGCACGGAGTCCGATCATGACCCGATCGGCTAGGCTATCTCAGTAGAGACATCAACCATAATTTCTCTCCATATCAATACCACCGTCTTTAACACGGAGTCCGATCACGATCCGATCGGCTAGGCTATCCATTAGGGACATCGACCACAATCACAATTTCAATTACACTTTCCACCACAATCACCACCATGTGTGCGGTATGGTGTCCGATCACGACCCGACCAGCTAGGTTGTCTTATTTGTGACATCAACCTTTTTATATCAATCATCGCATTTCATATTACTTTCACATCTTTTCATTTCATTGGCAATAATGGCCATAATTATAAGGTCATTCTTGGCACGTTGGCCATATTTAGTATTTCATGCTCACCTTATCAATTTCAAATATCATTATCATCATCAACAACAAATACAACTCAAATCAAGATGTGTAGTACACATGTGAGCAATTTAGAGTGTAAGGCACATAGAGATATTTCACAAAATTTGGCATAATAGCCTTCATTTGAACTTGACTTAAAGTCGAAACATTATTAATGCACAGCCCGTATTTTAACACATCCTCAATTGGTAACATAACATGAATAAAGCATTTAGAATGCTTGTTGAATATATATCTTTCAACCCAATATTACTCGGAATGGCCAGTCTCATAATGAATCACTCGGGAGTTACATAATTTACATGAATATCGTGGGATTCAATTCTAAGAGAAGAGTTTAGCCAACATACCTCACTTGAGCTTCCTTACATTAAAAATTTTCCGGAATTCTTAGCAACTTCAATCTATTATAGAAATATAACAAATTGAATCAAAATTAGGAAGATGATCATGGTTCGAGCTCATTTGAGCATTTTATCAAACACTAAGTGTGCATTAAGGTTCCAAGGTCCTTTTATGGAGAATTCCATCATCCCACAATCCAATCTTTACCATTTTGTAGCTCAACAATCTTCCTACACTCTTTGATAATACATGCATGTAAAATAAACAACTCTCATGCCCAAATATTATCTTACTAGTTACCCATTTTCAGAAAATTTTGAAATTAGGGTTTAGGTTGTAGAATCTTACCTCTAGGATGAAGACCTAGTGAGCTTCCCTTCTTAATCTTTCAAAACTTGAGCAAGAATTGAAGAGAAATTATTGAAGAACACCTTCTCACTCTAGGGAACTCTCTCTCACTCTAGAATATCAGATTATGTCTCAAAAATGGCCCAAAGAGTGTATTTAACGAAATAGGGTCGGGTTTTAAAAACCCAAAAATGGAGCTCCGGAACAAGGTATGCGATCGCATATGCGATCTCATAACCGATATGCGGACCGCATATCGGTCGCATAATTGGTTACAAAATAGCCAAAAGAACTGTCTGTGTATGCGGTCACTATGTGGTCCGCATAACTGTTATGCGGTCGCATAATGCACCGCATAACAGTTATGCAGTCGCATAGTCGACCGCATAGTTTCTTCCAACTGACCCAATTAACTGCCTCTCTCTGCGGCCATTATGCGGTCTGCAGAGTGGTTCTGCGGTCGCATAATGGACCGCAGATATGTACTTTTCCGCCAAATATTTTCCTTTACTTTCCGGTGCATTGTTCAACCCAAAAAGTCCGAGCCGCAGCGAGCTTTTCTTCAATCCTCAAACACGTAAGCCAATCCAGCACCATGAAACATTATTTTATTTGCAAATTTTATCGGGCTTTACACTTAAGTACTTCGAGATTTTTCGGGGTGTTACACCGAGGGCCTCAGGTGAGTTTTGGATGGTTAACAGATCAAATTGGGACTTAGAACAAGTTGAAACTTGTTGCCTGTTGATGCAATCGTGCTACAGAACTTATCTCGCAGGTGCGAGCTCACAGAAGCGAGCCTAGATTGAACAGAAATGGATTTGGCACTAGCCTGGGGCTAGGTCGCAGGTGCGTAAAGGTGTCCGCATCTGCGAGCCTGCAGGTGCAAGCCATGCTCCTCAGATGTAGAGTGAAGGGGGGCAACTGGATTCCGTAGAAGCGGCCCGGGCGACCGCAGAAGCGGACCTCTTGTCCACAAAAGTGAAAAAAGCCACAAAAGCGGGGAGGACCTCGCATCTGCGAGACCGCAGATGCGGTTAAGTGCTCCGCAGAAGCGGAAACGTTGGTCAGGCTACAAAAAACAGAAGGGTCTGACATTTTTGTCATTTTTGGACCTTTCAAACACGGGTTGAGGCAATATTTGAGCGACAATTCACGGGAAATCTTGAGGTAAGTCACTTATGATCATTGTTAGTCAATAATATTGAATTATCATCAAATATTCCGACTAGATTACATGTTTTTGAGGTGTAATTCAAGGATTTGAGCCTAGGGATTAGAAAATAAGATTTGAGGATTTGAAGATCGAGTTCATGTCAGAATTTGGTAAATTTGGTGTGGTTAGACTCGTGGTTGAATGGGCATTCATATTTTGTAACTTTTGTCGGGTTCCGAGACATGGTCCCCACTGATGATTTTTGAGTTAAATTTTGATTTTTGTTGGAAAATTAGTATTTTCATTTGGAATTAATTCTTATAATTTGTGTTGACTGTATCGAATTAATTGTGACTAGATTTGAGGCATTCGGAAGCCGATTCGCGCGGCAAAGGCATTTTAGAATAAAGAACTTGCTCGGTTTGAAGTTAGTAACACTTCTCAACTTAGTTCTGAGGGTATGAATCCCTGAATTATGTATTATATGAATTGTTTGGAGGTGACGCACATGCTAGGTGACGGGCGTGTGGGCGTGTACCATAGAAATTGTGACTTAAATAAATTCCGTAGAGTTGCATAATCAAAGAATCATGTCATTATTCACATGTTTCCCATGTGTTAGAGAAATTGAGCTGAGGCTCATATTAAAGATCATATTTAGGCTACGTGCCGATATTTTGGGACCAACAGGGTCGTGTTGATGTTGAATTAATTGTTTTAAAATGTAAATTTCATACTCAGTCATATTCATCCATTTGTGAGGATATTTATGGGATCGAGCTGCACGTCGTAGCAGGCCATATTGGCTTTTTATTTATTATTATATGGATCGGGGCTGCACGCTGCAGCAGGCCTTATAGGCTTTATTATTATGAGATCGGACTGCACGCTGCAGTAGGCCATATTGGCTTTATATAGAGCTTGGGCTTAAGGAGCTCCTCCGGAGTCTGCACCCCCCCACAGTGAGCGCAGTTGATGATTATATTTGGGATGGACTTCCCAGGGCATGGAGTTGCTTTATTTATTTATTTACATTTTTGGGATGGATTTTCCCTGGCATGGATCTAGCCTAATTATATATATTTGGGGATGGCTCTTCCCCTGAGATGGATTGGCCTTATACAGTACTGAGTGACTGACTATCTGTCACTCCCTAACTTCGGGAGGCGCGACCGGCACTCAACCGAGTGAACCCGACCGAGCAAGCCTGTTAGATACTTTCTACCCAATTCACCCATGATAAGAGAATGCATATATTTTGTGATTTAGTGGAACAAAAATCCAAAATACAACATAATCCGTTTGACCTTTCTAGTACCCATGTACAACCCACATAGCGTCTACGGAGCCTCTAAAGATACAAAAAAGAGTCAAGATGGTGCCGGCAACAAGGCCTCGACTATACCTCAAAAGTCACCACAATATAAACAAAAGGTACAATACATGACCCCGGAATGAGATGGGGCTCACCGAGTCCGCTGAGAAGAGGATGCAGCACTATCTGTGATCAACACTGTCTGCTATGTAACCACCTGCATCCATTTAAAGATGCAACGCCCTCGGCAAAAGGGACGTTAGTACCGTCGAATAGCACTAGTATGTAAAGCTAAACACCAACTCAATAGAATGAATAATAATACAAGAGGAACAATCAATAATTCAATAAGGGCTTCAAATAATATTAAAACAACAAGTTAAGGAACATATACGTTTTCAAGTCAATTTCCATATTATTAGGTTGGGTGATCTTTAGTACCGATATTCCACATTTCACAATACCTCTGTATTCTTACACGGAGTCCGATCTCGACCCGATTGGCTAGGTCATCTCATTTGAGACATTACCATAATTTCAGTATGATTTCCAGCACAGTACCACCATGTGTGCGTCATGGCGTCCGATCACGGCCCGAGCTGTTAGGCCATATCATTTGAGACATTTATCCACAATACCACCATTTCTTACATGAAGTCCGATCTCGGCCCGATCGGCTAGGCCATCTAATTTGAGACATTACCTTCTTCAGTCAATCATCTCACATCGTACTTCTTAACAATTACAAAGTCATTCTTGGCACTTGGCCGTATTTCATAGTTCCAGTTCCCTTTTCCATGTTCAAATATCATTATCATTATCAACATCAATAGGATTCCCATTCAAGACATTAATTCACATATGAGCAATTTAGGAAATCTTAGGCACATAAAAGCCTTTCACACAATTTGGCATAACAACCTTTATTTCGGTGTTGACATGAAGTTTTAACATTCTTAACACATATTCCACATTTCTGAACATATTCTCAAATGGCAAGATGACATGACAAAGCATTTAGAATAAACATTGAACAAACATCCTTCAACACAACCATATTAGGAAAAGCCAATTCAATAATGATCAAGGACTTACTCCAATTACATGAACATAGTGGGATTCAATTCCAAGAAGAAGGGGGTTTAGCCAACATACCTCAATTGAGCTTAAGCCCTACTTTGGCATCGCGAAAACCGGGTTTTTAGGAAAACTTTTACGGGGCCTTACATCCTCCCTCACTTAAGATCATTCGTCCTCGAATGAGGATCAGGGTCCATTATAAGCACCTTGTGCAACTCAGTTATCATACCCTACACCAACAACCCCAAATTTAACTAACTCCCTAAGTTTCCAAAACTTTCGCCTGAGTTCCCTTTGTAACTAGGCCTATCCACCTGCCAGAGAGCCCCAGAAACACATCTTACAAACATATGCACAACTTAAGGATGTAACAAACTCGTAACAATACCAATCGTGGCCTCATAAGCAACACATAATCAAAAGGAACACCTTTACATTAACTGAACAAGTGATACTAAATTCATAGGCGACAAGTTCATAAAAAGAAAGGATTACACATCTATTAAAACAAGTAAGGATACTTCTTCTTCATTTCTTCCTCGGCCTCCCACGTGGCCTCTTCAACCTGCTGGTTTCGCCATAATACTTTTACGGAGGCAATTTCTTTATTCCTCAACTTTCGGACTTGCCTATCAAGAATGATAACTGGAATTTCTTCATATGACAATTCTTCATTAACCTCAATGGTCTCAACCGGCACAATAGCTGACGGATATCCAACTACCTTCTTCAACATAGACACATGGAATACCGGGTGGATTAATGACATTTCGGGTGGTAGCTCAAGCTTGTACGCCACCTGACCAGTTCTATGAATGATTTTGTATGGCCCGACATACCCTGCACTCAATTTCCCCTTTTTTCCAAAGCGCATAATACCCTTCATGGGGAAAACCTTCAAGAATGCCCAATCATCTTCTTTGAACTCTAAGTCTCTGCGACGAATATCCGAATAGTATTTTTGACGACTCTGAGCAGTTTTCAACCGCTCTTTTATGATCTTAACTTTTTTCATAGCCTGATGTACAAGGTCTGGCCCTATCAACTCTGCTTCCCCAATCTCGAACCACCCAATGGGAGATCTACATCTCCTACCATACAATGCCTCAAATGGTGCCATCTGAATACTAGCATGAAAGCTGTTGTTATAAGTAAACTCTATGAGTGGCAAATGATCATCCCAGCTACCCTTGAAGTCAAGAACACAAGCACGCAACATGTCCTCAAGTGTCTGAATAGTCCGCTCTACTTGCCCATCGGTCTGTGGATGGAAGGCCGTACTAAGATTCACCTGAGTACCCAAACCTTGCTGAAATTTCTTCCAAAATTGGCCGTGAACTAAGCCCCTCGATCGAAAATAATAGAAACTGGAGTACCATGTAGCCTAACTATTTCCTTGATATACAACTTGGCATACTGTTCCGCTATGTCGGTAGATTTGACTGGTAAGAAATGAGCTGATTTCGTGAGCCGATCCAAAATCACCCAAATTGAGTCAAACTTGTGCGGAGTGCAAGGTAATCCTACCACAAAGTACATATTTATTATTTCCCACTTCCACATTGGAATTTCTATGTTTTGTGCCAACCCACCAGGCCGTTGATGTTCGGCCTTGACTTGCTGACAATTCGGACACCTTGCCACAAAGTCCGCCATATTCCTTTTCATGTCATTCCACCAATAGACTTCCTTGAGGTCGTGATATATCTTTGTAGAACCTGGATGCACGGAATACCTAGAAGCGTGAGCCTCAGTCATGATTCTTTCCTAGAGACCATCTACATTTGGAACACATAGCCGCCCTTGGTACCTTAGTGTACCATCTTCCATGCCAAGAGGAAAATTCGTAGTCTTATGTTTTTGAATCCCCTCCTTCAATTGCACCAAAGATGGATCGTTGTATTGCTTCTCTTTGACTTCCACAACAAGCGATGATTCGGCCCTATTTTGCACAATTACCCTTCCTTCACTAGAGTCCGCAAGACGAACTCCCAAACTACACAATCGATAGTATTCCATGGCCAATAGCCTTTGATATACCTCCAAGTATGCTAAACTACCCATAGATTTCTGGCTAAGCACATCCGCCACAACATTGGCTTTCCCCGGGTGATATAGAATATCGATGTCGTAATCCTTGAGTAACTCAAGCCACCTTCTCTGCCTCAGATTCAGCTCCTTTTGTTTGAAAATATATTGAAGACTCTGGTGGTCCGTGAATACATCCACATGGACCCCATACAAATAGTGATGTTAAATTTTTAATGCAAAAACCACCACCGCAAGTTCTAAGTCATGTGTTGGATAATTCTTTTCATGATTCTTGAGTTGCCTAGAATCATGTGCTATAACTTTGCCGTATTGCATTAACACACACCCAAGCCCAATTCTTGAAGCATCACAATATACCACAAATTCATCTGTACCCTCTGGCAAGGTCAACACTGGCGCTGTAGTCAATCTCGATTTCAACTCCTGGAAGCTCCTTTCACAAGCATCGGACCATTGGAACTTAACTGCTTTTTGATTCAATTTAGTCAATGGAGAGGAAAGAGTAGAGAACCTGTTACACCCTATATTTTCGTACATAAAAATGCATCGTAAGCAAACTAATGTAGGACCAAAAATGAGATAATATTTAAAAGTATATAAATTAATTTAATCATGTTACCTCTGAGGTTACAAATATTGAAGATCATGAACAACAAGTACAAAGAGGGTTGGACGGTTCAGAAGCTAAAGCAATTGAAGAAAATAATGTTTCGTCGAAAGTCGACAAGTTGGGAATGTTATAACATATACCTTTGGGGTGAGACTAGGGTGCTTAACATGATAAGGAGATTATGTTATGATTTATATTAGTCGTATGACATCCGTGTGTTATGTTTTGAAGTCAAGAGAGTTGTGGAACAAAAGTCGATGAAAGTCATCACAAGTTACATTCATAAGTTTTACTGAAACTTTGGGTCAAATATAACTGCGATTTTCTCCTAATATACTTAGAGTTATGGGGTGTTCCACCTATCAAATTAAAGATATATGAGTCTATTTTCCAACTCATTAAACCGTTTGTCAATACGACATTGGAGTAGAAAGATATGGGCATTTGTGCGATACTGCGCAAGCTGCTAGGTGACAAGTAGGTGTGTCACCTACTTGCTTAAATGAGAGCCCAAAAAAATGGGCCATTTCGGGTCGTCCAAAGAGGCCTTTTAAGGGCCTATTTTCTTCATATATTAGACTTAAAATAGAGCATAATAACCAGACATAAGCTCTGCAAAGAATCCTCCCAAAAATTTCCCACAAACCCTAATTGATTTTCTCTCCCTTTCAAGTTCCAATTGGAGGTAAAACCTAGAGTTTGAAGAACCAAGATAAGAGCTGAGTTATCCAACAAATAAGGTGAGTTTACTTCTCTCTTTCATCCAATTTTTCTTCTGTAAATTCATGGTAAGTCGTTCTATACTTGTAAGAACTCACGGGACGGTGATCGGAAGCCGTGAGTTCGAGTTATTCACTTGTAGCGGACTGTTTTGTGGACTGTTTTGTGTTGCTGTTGGGCTGCGTGTTTTACTACTATTTTGTGGAGTTTTGGAGGAGGAAGGGGGTTTATAAACACCATATAAATGTAGGGTGGTTGGCTGGTCGTTCGTCATAACATTTTCGGGTCGTTTGACACTACTACGGTGGTCGTTTTGTGTACGAAGAGATTGGGGTGTGTTGGGCTGTTTTGTAGTATTTGATGGTGTATATAGGGCTGGAAAATGATGTATATATGTTGTTATTGTTCTGTTCTTGTATTGTTGGTGTTATCTTGAATTTGGAGGAAGTAAGGATTATAGGGGAGATGCTGCCCGTTTTAATACAAAATAGGTTTGTCGTTCGTTGTGCGATAGTTGTACCTTTCGTAACTTAACGATAGTATTATTATCATTCTTGTAGATTAAGGTGCGAAGAGGTGAGTTCAACTTGGTGATTGGAAAGATTGTGATAAGGTATGTTAAGGCTAAGCCTTCCTTCATTTTGGCATGATCTCGTAGCTACATGTGTTAGTAATGAGACAAAAAGAGAAGTTCATATTCATGAATTTATTCACACTATTCTAGTCTCATAAGTTACAATATTATTCCTTATCGAGACTCTATATTCAATTTTAGTATTGTCTTCTTCCAGTCAAGAGAGCAGCAAGCCTATATATACAGTATTATAGTATTTTCATTACCATCGAGCTATAATTGATGGGCAGGCCCCTATTGGGCAACCTCTGATCAGATGGAAAGTTATATACCGAGCCTACTGTGGCCGAGCGCCTATGAGCGAGCCCAGCATGGTCGAGATACATAGCCTAGTATGGCCGAGCGCCTATGAGCGAGCCTACTATGGCAGAGCAGTTATATATACCGAGCCTTATAAGGCCGTACAATTATTTTACTTACTATATTGAAGGAGTTGAGTCAGTATCAGCAGGTAAGTATATCTCCAGATCATCTTTGACTCCCAGTTACTTCCAGTTATTATATTATCAGTTCAGTTTCGATTTTTAGTTATGTTATTGCCTTACATACTCGGTACATTATTTCGTACTGACGTCCCTTTTCCGGGGACGCTGCATTTCATGCATGCAGGTTCAGATAGACAGACGAGTAGATCTCCTCAGTAGGTGTTTCCCGAGTTCAGCCTGATCGGTAAGCTCCACGTCTTTCGGAGTTGCCAGGTCTAGAGTGTTGTGTACATCTTATGTATATCTGTATATATGTTATGGGTAGGTCGGGGCCCTGTTCCGATCATAGTACATCTATCAGTAGAGGCTTGTAGACATATCCTGTTGGTTAGTGCAGTATGTTGGGTTTGTAGGCCTGGTATGTATAATTTGGTGGTTTGTCAGCTGTAGTAGCTATGACGGCCTTTTCAGCCTAGCTTTATATTGATGTTTAGTTAGCGCTAGTTTCCATTCAGTTTTATATTTTGCTTCGCAAATTGTCTTGCAAGGTGGCCCCATGGCCAAAGTATGACATTATGTGTTCAGAGTCCCTTAGTCGCAATTTGGTACGCCAGGTTAGGTGAGGCACCGGGTGCTTGTCTCGCTCCTAGGTTCGGGGCGTGACAAACTTGGTATCATAGCAGTTCTGTCCTAGGGAGTCTACAAGCCGTGTCTAGTAGGGTCTTGTTTATAGATGTGTTGTGCACCACATTATATAAGCAGGGAACTACAGGGCATTTAGGAGTTGGTTACCTTTCTTTGAAATCTAAATCGTGCCATAGAACTGAGTTATAGGAAATTTGAATTAAACTTATGTGTTGGTGTTTGCATGCACAGATGACGGTGACTAGGAAGACTACGGCTAGCCAGAGGAGAGATACAGCAGTAGGTGAGGGGACCAGCCGGGTACCCCCAGTAGATGGGGCCCAGTCTGAGGCTCAAGGTGAGACCCCTACTCGGCCATTACCGGCTCCTCCACCAACTACGGAGATTCCTAGGGAAACCGCACATCCAGTTCCCCCTTCACTTCCATTAGATCAGGACTTGAGGAGTGCGGTGCATTTGTTGACACAGTTGGTAGCTACCCAGCAACAGGCTAGGGCATCAGCTAGTGCAGGAACTTCTGAGGGGTCTGGGAGTTCAAGGGTCCGAGAGTTTATTGCTTTGAGTCCCCCAGAGTTCACGGGGACAGATCAGAGGGAGGACCCACAGGATTTCATAGATCAGCTTCACAGGATCTTTCGTGTTATGCATGCCACGGAGAAAGAGGCAGTTGAGCTAGCAGCTTTTCGACTCCGAGATATAGCCATCCTTTGGTACGAGGGATGGGAGAGGTCCAGGGGACGTGATGCACCTCCAGCTATTTGGGAGAATTTTTCAGATGCCTTCCTTGACCAGTACTTACCACGGGAGATCCGACAGGCTCGAGTCGATCAGTTTCTAGCCCTTAAGCAGGGTAATATGAGTGTTCGAGAGTATAGTCTCCGTTTTGACTCATTGGCCAGATATGCACCATCCATAGTTGCTACTATGCGGGACAGGATTCACAGGTTTATAGCAGGGTTAGCCCCAGAGTTAACCGAGGCATGTGCCACCGCTGCATTGCAGGATAGTATGGATATCTCCCGGATTCAGGCATTCGCCCAGAATATAGAAAGGGGTAGGCGTCGGCAGCAGGGTACAGAGAGGGCTGAGCAAGGGCAACGTAAGAGGATGAGATTTCCCAGGTCTCAGGAGCAATCTCAGGGTAGTTATAGGACCCAGTACTTCGGACGGCCACCTAGGCCTCCGCCACCTCAGTTACAGGGTTACGGGTATGACCGCTATACTCAGTCAGGACCAGGTGAGAGCTCACGGGCGTCGGGTTTGCAGCGACAACGAGGTTCTGCGCAGACATGGTCATTTCCTCCGCGGTGTGACATCTGTGGTAGAGGACACTTGGGTCAATGCCGAGCAGGTTCTGATGCTTGTTATACATGTGGGCGTCCCGGGATTGCCCAAATAGAGATTCGGGGGGGATGGCACAACCAGCGAGTTCAGCAACAGGATCATCTATGTCCGTGCATCCTTCAGGGCGCGAGTCTCAGTCTTCGGCTGATAGAGGTCGGGGCAGAGGTAGAGGTTCCAGTTCAAGTGGTAATCAGAACCGTATCTATGCTTTAGCGGGTCGACAGGACCAGGAGTCTTCACCAGATGTTGTGACAGGTATATTAACCATTTGCTCTCACGATGCTTATGCTTTGATAGACCCAGGATCTACTTTATCGTATAATACCCCATTTGTTGCGAGGAAGTTTGGTATAGTGCCTGAAATACTAAGTGATCCTTTTGTGGTATCTACACCGGTCGGAGAATCGATTATTGCTAGACGGGTTTACCGAGGTTGTACGGTGACAATTTGTAGTCGTCAGACCTCAGCTGACCTAGTTGAGCTAGAGATGATGGATTTTGATGCTATCATGGGCATGGACTGGTTGGCAGCTTGCTATGCCACAGTTGATTGCCGAGCAAAGGCAGCCAGATTTCATTTTCCGGGTGAGCCAGTCCTTGAATGGGTAGGTAATACACCAACACCCAGAGGTAGGTTTATTTCCTATCTGAAGGCGAGGAAAATGATCGCAAAAGGGTGCATTTATCATATTGTGCGAGTTAGAGATGCAGATGCTGAGATACCTACACTTCAGTCTATTCCCGTAGTCAAAGAGTATGCAGATGTGTTTCCAGATGAGCTTCCAGGTATTCCTCCAGAGCGAGAGATTGATTTTAGCATCGATTTGCTTCCAGGAACTCAACCAATATCCGTCCCTCCGTATAGAATGGCACCTGGCGAATTGAAGGAGTTGAAGGAGCAGTTAAAAGATTTGCTGGAGAAAGGTTACATCAGGCCCAGTACCTCACCTTGGGGTGCACCAGTACTATTTGTGCAGAAGAAAGACGGCTCGCTGAGGATGTGTATCGATTATAGGCAGCTGAACAAGGTAACTATTAAGAATAAGTATCCACTTCCAAGGATCGATGACTTGTTTGATCAGTTGTAGGGGGCTAGATGCTTTTCAAAGATAGATTTGAGGTCGGGGTACCACCAAGTCAGAGTTCGGGAAAAAGATATTCCGAAGACAGCCTTCAGGACCCGATATGGCCACTTCGAGTTCCTTGTCATGTCCTTCGGGTTGACTAATGCACCCGCTGTATTTATGGACTTGATGAATAGCCTATTCCGACCATTTTTAGATCTGTTCGTGATAGTATTTATTGATGATATTCTGGTTTATTCCCGTTCAGAGGATGAGCATGCGGACCACCTGCGAGCGGTACTCCAAACCCTCCGTGATCGTAAGTTGTATGCTAAGTTTTCTAAATGTGAGTTCTGGTTGAAGTCTGTAGCATTCTTGGGGCATATTGTATCAGATGAAGGGATAAAGGTGGACACTCAGAAGATTGAGGCCGTGAAATCTTGGCCTAGACCTACCACTCCGACAGAGGTTCGTAGCTTTCTAGGCTTAGCAGGATACTATCGGAGGTTCGTAGAGGGTTTTTCTTCCCTTTCGGCACCATTGACGAAGTTGACACAGAAAGAAACTAAGTTTCAATGGACAGAGGCTTGTGAGCGGAGTTTCCAAGAGCTTAAGAACAGGTTGACCTCAGCTCCAGTTCTAACACTTCCAGAGGGTCTAGAGGGTTATGCCGTGTATTGTGATGCATCAGGTGTCGGGTTAGGATGTGTCCTGATGCAACATGGGAAGGTAATTGCGTATGCTTCAAGGCAGTTGAGGAAGCACGAGAGGAATTATCCGACCCACGACCTCGAGTTAGCTGCGGTTGTCCATGCACTTAAGATATGGCGGCATTATTTATATGGTGTTCATGTTGATGTATTTACTGATCATAAAAGCCTACAATATATCTTCAAGCAGAAAGAGTTGAATTTGCGACAGAGGCGATGGCTTGAGTTATTGAAAGATTACGATGTTAACATTCTCTACCATCCAGGGAAAGCTAATGTTGTAGCAGATGCCTTAAGTCGCCGATCTATGGGTAGCTTAGCACATGTAGAGCCCAAGAAAAGACAATTAGCTAGAGAGATTCATCAATTGTCTTCGTTGGGGGTTCGGTTAGTAGATTCTGAGGATGGTGGAGTTGTACTCCAAAACACTACAAAATCATCCCTCATAGCGGAAGTCAAGGAAAGGCAGTACGAGGACCCAGAGTTGGTCGAGCTGAGAGAGCGAGTTCCGCAGCAGAAGAAGCCACTGTTAGAGCTAAAGGGAGATGGGGTTCTCAGATATAGGGGTCGTTTGTGTGTTCCAGATGTAGCAGGGCTACGAGACAGGATTATGTCAGAGGCACATTATTCATGGTATTCCATCCATCCTGGGTCGACGAAGATGTATCATGACATTAAGGATGTGTACTGGTGGAATGATATGAAGAAGAACATTGCTGAGTTTGTCGCCCAATGTACTAGTTGCCAGCAAGTGAAGATAGAGCACCAGAAGCCTGGAGGGCTAATGCAGACTATAGAGATCCCGACATGGAAATGGGAGGCGATAAACATGGACTTTAAAAAAATATGAGAGTGAAAAGAATGAAAGGAGTAAGGGCGTGCATGTCGACATCCCAAGAGAGGAAAAAGGAGAGGATGTGTTGAGTGAAGAGAATGGGATGTCAAGTGAGAAAAAGAGTGAGCTTGAGGGAAAAGAAAAGAGAGAAGGCAATGAGATAACAAAAGTCTGTGAGGTAGAAAGAGAAAAACAAGAGGGTTTGAGTGAAGAAAAAGAAAAAAACTTTAGCGAGAGAAAAGAGGCTAAGGGTGAGAAAAAAGTTAGTTTTGTGATAAAAGCCAAAGAGAGTGTAAGCAAGAACAAAATTTCTTTACTTCCTAACCCATTAACTCATTCTTGTTTTAGTTCTTGTGATTTTGTGCAGCCACGTGTTGAAAGACCTTTTGAAAGGGGAGGTGAGGCGCAAGAAATGGTGGCAAAGGATCCAATTGGATTCCAACATGAATTAGGCGAAATCAATTCTTGTTGGATGGTAGAAGATAAAAGTTTGGTTAAATTCTTTGTTATTGAACCTTTTGACTATTTTAATTCTTATTTACAGGTTTATGACATGGAGTTTCCTAAAGCCATTGCTAAGCTGGAATCATTGCATAAAAAAATACAAGGTAATGTTGTTCTATTAGTAAATAAGTCCAAGTATGGTATGTACAATTGGTTTATTCACATTCTAAGCCTTTCTAAAACACCTAAGGTATTTTTGGAGGTAATGAACTATACTCTTAATTCTTATGTTGGTGACTTTATTATTTTTGTGGATGATGATATTTTGATGCATATCAAGTCATTAACTGTAATATCTAAGTTCAAGTGCAAAAGTAATTTTCTTCCTTTTGAAATTGAGTATAACATAGATGATTATGTATTCCAACTTGGTGGAAAGAGACATGAAATTTATGAGAAAAGGCTTGCGAATAAGTTAAATATTTCTTCTTCTCTTATTCAAGTGTCTAATGAATTTTCATGCGATAAATTGCTAGAATATAATTTTTGGTGTGATGGGGAGTCATTCTTCAAGTCATGTCGATTGTAATCTTGTAAAAGTATTTTCTATTAGTAATGAGGATATGCAGATTGTTGTGACGCTAGTCATCAAATACTTTTTCATAAACCTATCTATGATTCTTTCTGTGATAGTTTGAGCAATTGTTTAGAATCCATTGATGTTGGGATATAATTGGGGAGAGTTATAATCATGAGCTTGAATGTATTAAAACTTTTATTTTAGAAATTATGGGTTCTTCTAACCTTCTTGAGAATTTATGTACTTCTTTGAATAGCTTAGATGTAGAAGAATTCATGGGATTTGTAATTGATATTTGGCTATATCATAAGAGTGTCTTATTTGATACATGTGGTAGATATACTTGTATTAAATGGATGCATGGTGTCACGATCCAACTGGAGGGTCATGACTAGCACCCGGGCCATACTTGCCGAGCACCAACGTACATTTTATCTAACCTTCCTTATTATCTTTAAGGGCTGACAAGATCAATATAAATAGTAGACGTGGATCATGAACATCCAACAATGAAAGATAATATTATGAACATACATAACACGGGACGACAAGACTGTCAAGAAACTATATATAAGGTACGAACTACCATGCTGCCATAAAAGACTATACAACAAAAATCAGCCGACAAGGCATTCTAAACCATACATAAGTCGACACCTGTCTATGAGCCTCTAAAGGAACATAAGTGCTACAACATTGCCGAAACAGGGCCCCGACATACCCATAATGTCTATAACAAAAATGCATACCAAGACCACGGCAAATCCGGAGAAGGGATCTCGCCAATAACCGCTGAACTGGACAGCCTACTGTGGTGGGGGAGCTGCGTCTACCTGTCTATCAGGACTTGCAGCACGACATGCAGTGTCCACAAATAAAAAGGACGTCAGTACAAATAAAGTACTGAGTATGTGAGGCAGGAAAGCATAAGTAAGAAAAGTAATGTAAACAGGGATAGAGAATATACAACCTGTGACATCGGGGTAACTCTGAGGGCTACTGACATGAAATACATGATACATACATATATATACATAAACTTTTAAAACATACGTCTTTGTGGGCATCACCATCATCATATCGTACCCGGCCATAATAGGCTCGGTAAAACGTACCCGGCCATCATAGGGCTCGGTAGAATCGTACCCGGCCATGTAGAGCTCGGTAAAACCCAACTGATCAGTGGTTGCACAATAGGTGCCATACCCGGCCGACTATAGCGCGGCTCGGTAGAGTAAAATAGATACATATATATGATGCATGCTGGACTTATTGGAATCACATTTTGAACCTTTCGGAGTGACATAAGGTCGGTATCCTTCGTACACGTTATTAGGATTAACTCTTCATCAAGAATATTATAAGAATCAGGAACTACCAACAACATTGATAATATAAGAATAAGAGAAGTAACATCAATATCAATCGTTTCATAAGAAGGGCAGCAATGTAAGTACTGCTAGCTTCTAAGAGTAGAGTATCTTTGGGAGCTTGTTCATTAAATTATGTACAATCGGAGTCATGCAAAAGAATGAAGGGGATAGCCTCACATACCTTGTATATACTGCCCAACCTCAAGCTATGCAAATGTCACGACTCCTTAGTCTACAATAAGACAAATGACACTATCATTATCGTTTAAGCGTCGTAACTATTATGTATCGACCACAACCTATTTTACGATGAAACGGACAGCACCTCCCCTATTTATATGACTTCCCACAAGTCAATACAATCACCAAACAGCCCAAACAACATCATTAATAATCATATTGAGCCTCCAAAACAGTCCACCAACCAACAACATTACTACCAGGCCTTTCGATATATATTTCACAAGTTCTAGCTTCAACGACTTAGCCGCAACTTGGATAATCTTAAATATATATAGAGTAAGAGATTCCTTACCTTTAAACAGAAAGAACAACTCCAATTTGACCTTAATTTTCCACGAAATATCCCTCCAATTCTGCCACAAGAACAAGGAAGCGAAACTAGCAATTAATTCGGGTTTTTCGGCACTAGAATTACTTTAGAAGACTTGAAATCACCTAGGGTTGATATTAAAAACTTTAAGGTGTATTTACAGAATATAAAACACTTAAAACAACCTCCCACACGAGCTGGAACAACACAAAAATCAGCAACAACAAGAAGAACAAGAAACTTACTAGCGCCACGGGATTCCCGACATTTGATTTGTGTTGTTTGCCCTTTGTTTGGGTCTTGGATCATGAGAGAACCTTGAGAGACTGTTTTTAGGGTTCTAAGGTCTGAATATACTGAAAAATAATGACTAAAAACGGGGTTGAGGTATCATATATATATATATATATATATATATATATATATATATATATATATATATATATATATATATATATATCCATATGTCTTAAACCGCCTATGTGGGCCCCATAGAGAGCTGTTTGGCGCACTCTCGCAAAAACACGAATATCTCTCTATTCCGAAATCGTATTGATGAACGGTTTAATGTGTTGGAAACTAGACTCATAGATCTTCAATTTGATAGGTATATCACCCCATAATTCCAAGTACATTGGGAGAAAAATGTAGTAACATTTGACCTAAATTTTAAGTAAAATTATAAACGTAAGTTGCGACAACTTTTATCGACTTTTGTTTCATAACTCGCTTGACTTCAAGACTTATGATACGGATATTATATGATTCAAATACATTAAAACATGACCTCTTGGGACAATTAATCACCTCTAGTGTTACCCGAAAATACGGGTTACAACATCCTTGATTCGTTTAACTTCAAATACTTGTTAACCACTCTTATACACCCTTGTATCGTTTAAGACCAATAGGATTAACTTCTTATCATCTCAAAGATAATCTCTTCTTGGATTTACGTCGACTAACTTACGGCGTGATCTATGGTATGCGAATTTGGGTTGTAACACCCTCTCCCCCTTAGGAACATTCGTCCTCGAATGTAAGGGTTTATGGGGTGTCTAACTCATTGTGGATTCCGACGGAGATTTCCGGCTGAGTTTCCCCTATAAAATGGACACTAGCCAAACTTGCAAGCAGTTAAACCTAACCTATGGCCTTACAAGACTATACAAAGCATTATGGATATGTACATTATCTGCATATTACCATTTTGTATTAAAAAAAAGAGTATTCACAAGCTATTGCTTACCTCATAGAGCCGTTTCACCTTATAATGCGTCCTTCTTTCCCCCGGCATCCTCGTTATCTTCACTCTGGAATAGGTAAGGGTATTTAGACTTCATCTCCTCTTCTGCTTCCCATGTCATTTCTTCTATATTCTTGTTCCTCCATAATACTTTCACGGAAGCTACATCCTTTGTTCTCAGCTTGCGGACTTGTCGATCTAATATAGCCACTGGCACTTCATCATATGATAGATCCTTTGTAACTTGTACATCTTTGATAGGGATATGATTTGTCTAGGTATTATAATTATTTTATGATCCAAATTCATGTCCAAGAAAAGGTGGATTAGATCCCAAGAGACATCCTCTAAAGAAGGTCCAAATCAGGCCACTATTGGACCTATTTGGCACCTAAAAATGTGTCCAAACTTGTAGCCCAATAAGTCCTACATGAAACCACATTTTTATAACATAAAAATGACTTACTTGCTGACCAAGAAAGGTTCAATAGGTGTGATATAAGTTGGGTACAAGTTGGTGCCAAGTTCCTTGCAAGTTGCCTTGAAGATTTCCAAGATCCTATTCATGATTGGTTTGGGACTTTCAAGATTCTATCCAAGATTGGTTTTAACTTATTTCCATATATTTTGGTACTAGATTTATTACTTTCCTAGGTAGTTACGGTTATGTTTTCCTTTTCCTAAGATTGTTGGAATTACTTTTCAAGATTGATTTGGTTTTTATTTCCTAGTGTTTTTCCTTTTCCTAAGGTATTTGGACTTATTGTCCAAAGTAGTTTAGGACTTTATTTCCTTGTTTTTAGGTAGGAATTTCGTGACCCCCTCTCTATATAAAGGGGTGTCTTCTTTGTTTTTAGATTTTAGATTATTATAGACAATATTAATAAAAATTGTGAGATTTTTCTTGCACTCTTGTTTGTGGCTACTCTTGGATTTATTCTTCAACCTTCAAGACTCAACTTAAGGTGGTAAGATTAAACTCTTTCGAAATGTTAGATCACTTCTAGGTATTCAAGAAAGGTGATAAGTTTAGGCTTATTGTTGTTCTTGTTATTCTAAAGGGTCGGGTTTCACAATCTATCTCTTGTTTTTAATTCTTTACCAAAGGCGATTCGTTCTTTGTTACCTAATTGTTATTGTTAGGATTAAACTTCAAGAATAGACTTCTTGAATTCAAGAAAATCTTTTTTGAATTTAATCTATCTTTAATTTTCCGTTGTTTTTTTTGTTTCTGTATTTTCTTTTAGCTTCCGCACGTTTCTTGATTTTTTTAGTAATTCTTGGACCCTTGTCGTGTTGTTATCAAGTGGTATCAGAGTATAGGCTAATCAAGATTTTAATCTTGATAATCTTGGGAGGTTCTTGAGCAAAACAAAACCAAAAAAAATAAAAAATAAAAAAATCAGCCCAAAAAAAGTGTTATTGCTCATTATTATTTTTAGCATTCAAGTATTATTTGGTTTCCAAGTCAAGAAAAGGAAACAAGAAGAGGGGGTCCTTGTTATTGAAGATTAAGAAAAAATCTTTCCTTATTCTTGTGGGTTTTGGGTTTCCTAAATTTTTTTCTTTTTTTTCCTACTAACCAATTCCTATTCTTCCTAGGTATGGTCATTCACTTTTCTTTCTTTTTCTAACTCCTTATTCTTATCACTGCGGGTTGTGACTTGTTAGGTTTGTTAATAAATTTAAAGATTAACGACCAAGAGTTGCTTTGAGTGGAAAAGGGCAAGAGAGGAGGCGAGCTATGACTCAACAACTTGAAAAGTCGAACTTACAGACCGAATGGAAGGAAGACAATGGTAAAATTATTTTTTAAACAAGAGCTAAAGTGATGTCTGCGATTTGTGCCCTTAGAATTGACAAAGAGTTTGTCTATAACTCAATTAGCACTTATATGGTTGAGAAATTTAACTTGCCTTGTGTTGAGCATATTGAACCCTACATATTAAGAGGGGTAAAGGTAGATAAAAGAGTGTTATTACTATTCTCTATTGGTAGGTACGAGGATACAATTTGGTGTGATGTGATTTCCATGAATAATTATCATATCTTGTTGGGAAGGCCGTGGTATGTATACAAAAGAGCTTCATATAGCATGGAAAAAAATAGATACTCTTTTGAGGTTAACAGAAAGAAACTCATTCTTGGACCTTTGACTCCCTCACAAATTTATGAAGATCAAAAGACTATTAAAGAGAATATGAAAAAATATGAGAGAGAAAAGAATGAGAGGAGTAAGGGCGTGCATGTCGACATCCCAAGAGAGGAAAAAGGAGAGGATGTGTTGAGTGAAGAGAATGGGATGTCAAGTGAGAAAAAGAGTGAGCTTGAGGGAAAAGAAAAGAGAGTAGGCAATAAGATAACAAAAGTCTGTGAGGTAGAGAGAGAAAAACAAGAGGGTTTGAGTGAAGAAAAAGAAAAAAACTTTAGCAAGAGAAAAGAGGCTAAGGGTGAGAAAAAAGTTAGTTTTGTGATAAAAGCCAAAGAGAGTGTAAGCAAGAACAAAATTTCTTTACTTCCTAACCCATTAACTCATTCTTGTTTTAGTTCTTGTGATTTTGTGCAGCCACGTGTTGAAAGACCTTTTGAAAGGGGAGGTGAGGCGCAAGAAATGGTGGCAAAGGATCCAATTGGATTCCAACATGAATTAGGCGAAATCAATTCTTGTTGGATGGTAGAAGACAAAATTTTGGTTAAATTCTTTGTTATTGAACCTTTTGACTATTTTAATTCTTATTTACAGGTTTATGACATGGAGTTTCCTAAAGCCATTGCTAAGCTGGAATCATTGCATAAAAAAATACAAGGTGATGTTGTTCCATTAGTAAATAAGTCCAAGTATGGTATGTACAATTGGTTTATTCATATTCTAAGCCTTTCTAAAACACCTAATGTATTTTTGGAGGTAATGAACTATACTCTTAATTCTTATGTTGGTGACTTTATTATTTTTGTGGATGATGATATTTTGATGCATATCAAGTCATTAACTGTAATATCTAAGTTCAAGTGCAAAAGTAATTTTCTTCTTTTTGAAATTGAGCATAACATAGATGATTATGTATTCTAACTTGGTGGAAAGAGACATGAAATTTATGAGAAAAGGCTTGCGAATAAGTTAAATATTTCTTCTTCTCGTATTCAAGTGTCTAATAAATTTTCATGCGATAAATTGCTAGAATATGATTTTTATTGTGTGATGGGGAGTCATTCTTCAAGTTATGTCGATTGTAATCTTGTAAAAGTATTTTCTACTAGTAATGAGGATATGCAGATTGTTGTGACGCTAGTCATCAAATACTTTTTCATGAACCTATCTATGACTCTTTCTGTGATAGTTTGAGCAATTGTTTAGAATCCATTGATGTTGGGGATATAATTGGGGAGAGTTATAATCATGAGCTTGAATGTATTAAAACTTTTATTTTGGAAATTATGGGTTCTTCTAACCTTCTTTAGAATTTATGTACTTCTTTGAATAGCTTAGATGTAGAAGAATCCATGGGATTTGTAATTGATATTTGGCTATATCATAAAAGTGTCTTATTTGATACATGTGGTAGAGATACTTATATTAAATTGATGCATGGTCAATCTTTTGTAATTTCTTTGGCATGCACATGTTTGGACTACCTTATTGACAAGATCAAATTGCAAGTTTCATTGCTTAGTGTATCTAAGAGAGGTTTTTTATTGTACTAATCGATGTAGGCATAACTTTTATTGGGATGATGATGTCCATATGCTTTATAAGGGAGTATTTACACCTATTAGGCTTAATTGGGTTAAGTGGACACATGGTCACTATCTTATTTTATTCCTACCATTTTTTCAGATTAGTGGATGCCATTTACTAGTGCGTGACTTCTTTTTCTTGCAAGGTCAAAATTCGAGGACGAATATTCTTCAAGAAAAGGGGAATGATAGCATCCTAGGAAGCTCAAATCTATTCAAGGACAAGAATGAAGCTTTGGAATCTCAAAGAGGGCCTTTAACAAAATGTCAAGCTAAAGAGTTGCAAAACAAGGTCATTAGACTTCTAGTGCAAATAAAAAAAGTTGTTAATTGGGATAAAGAGCTCAAGAATAAAGGATATGATTTGTCTAGGTATTATAATTATTTTATGGTCTAAATTCATGTCCAAGAAAAGGTGGATTAGATCCCAAGAGACATCCTCTGAAGAAGGTCCAAATCAGGTCACTATTGGACCTATTTGGCACCTAAAAATGTGTCCAAACTTGTAGCCCAATAAGTCCTACATGAAACCACATTTTTATAACATAAATACGACTTACTTGCTGACCAAGAAAGGTTCAATAGGTGTGATATAAGTTGGGTACAAGTTGGTGCCAAGTTCCTTGCAAGTTGCCTTGAAGATTTCCAAGATCCTATTCATGATTGGTTTGGGACTTTCAAGATTCTATCCAAGATTGGTTTTAACTTATTTCCATATATTTTGGTACTAGATTTATTGCTTTCCTAGGTAGTTACGGTTATGTTTTCCTTTTCCTAAGATTGTTGGAATTACTTTCCAAGATTGACTTGGTTTTTGTTTCCTAGTATTTTTCCTTTTCCTAAGGTATTTGGACTTATTGTCCAAAGTAGTTTAGGACTTTATTTCCTTGTTTTTAGGTAGGAATTTCGTGACCCCCTCTCTATATAAAGGGGTGTCTTCTTTGTTTTTAGATTTTAGATTATTATAGACAATATTAATAAAAATTGTGAGATTTTTCTTGCACTCTTGTTTGTGGCTACTCTTGGATTTATTCTTCAACCTTCAAGACTCAACTTAAGGTGGTAAGATTAAACTCTTTCGAAATCTTAGATCACTTCTAGGTATTCAAGAAAGGTGATAAGTTTAGGCTTATTGTTGTTCTTGTTATTCTAAAGGGTCGGGTTTCACAATCTATCTCTTGTTTCTAATTCTCTACCAAAGGCGATTAGTTCTTTGTTAGCTAATTGTTCTCGTTAGGATTCAACTTCAAGAATAGACTTCTTGAATTCAAGAAACTCTTTCTTGAATTCAATCTATCTTTAATTTTCCGTTGTTTTTTTGTTTCTTTATTTTCTTTTAGCTTCCGCACGTTTTTAGATTTTCCTTAGTAATTCTTGGACCCCTATCGTGTTCTTATCACCGAGTGCATCTTCCCACACCTGGGGCATGGGGGCCTCCGCACACACTCCTACTCCCTTGTTTAACATTCTTAAACTCTGCGGCACGGGCTAATAGATGGAAAACCACAGGTGCGGCTTTTTGGGCGCAAAAGCGGAATTTCTATGTATTAAAAAAAATTAGACTGCGTTCATTTGGTATTTTGAGCATATCTTAAGTTCTAGAGCTCCGATTTAGGTGATTTTCGTGACGTTCTTGTATTTTCATGGGGGGGAGGGGTCAGTATCTAACCTTAGATTTTGTATTTTAACATAATTACACTAGTTCATTTGTGAATTTATCCATATTTTGATCGGAGAATTGAGGGATTTTTGTCAAAACTTTTCTAAAGATAATAATTGGATTTTGAAGATCGATTCTAAGTAGGATTTGGATGAAAATTGTATAGTTGGACTCATATTCGAATGGGTTGTCAGAATTTGTTAGTTTTGTCGGGTTTCGAGGTGCGGACCTTAGTTGATGTTTTGGTTGACTTTGAGTATTTGATTAAAGATTCAATCTTTATCGCTTGGGTTTGTTTCCTATGACATTATTTGATATTTTTGAGTTGCTTTTGGCTAGTTTTGAGTCGTTCGGAGATTGATTCGCACATGATGGATTTTCTAGAGTATTGTTTAGCTTGCTCGGCATTTGATTTGGCTTATTCAAAGTAAGTAATATATCTAAACTTGGAATTGAGGGTAAATATCATTGGGAACTATGATATTTGAGATGGGTGCTAAGTAAAGGGCGCGTGTGCGGCACCGAGGTATTCATGATCCGGGTAGTTCTTAGGTTATTATGAGCCTTATTTTGCTATCATGCTTGTTTAATATCACGTTTTCTCCATTTATATGACTACGTGAGATATTAATCATGCAAGAAATCATGTCTAGGCTACATGTTCAATTGTTTGAGACATGATAGGGCTATTTTCGTCATGTTGAGCTATTGTCCTTAGCCGTAGTTGAACTGTATTTGAGGCATATTATGATATTCCGTGTTATATAATTGGATTATGTTTCTGTGAGATGGTGGCATATGGAGACTTGAGCGAATTGATGGCTGATGTGGGCCGTAGAGCCATGTTGTGAGTTATGTTGAATCGGGTTGCACGCGGCAACGGTTATATTCATATTGAGGTGATGTGTACGCCATGCTCACATTGGGCTAACTGTTACTGATTTGGGGCGATGCGTACACCAGGCCCGACTATTGGGCTATGTGATTATGATTAGCGCTTGGGCAGGATTCGCCCTTCCGGAGTCTAACATGCCAACAGTGGGCGCAAGAATAATATATATATATATATATATATATATATATATATATATATATATATATATATATACACATGCTTTGGTGAGGGAAATTTATGACAGGCACCTGTACAGTGCTAAGTGTTGCTCTATGATGCCGAGGGCCTTGTGCCAGGCACCGTGAGCGTGTTAAGTGTGGTTATTCTTGATGGTTTCACTGTGATGATATTGATTTGACATGTAGGCATAGAGATATATTTTCCTCATGCTAGTAGGTAATATGATATTTGATGACTTGACATGTATATTTAACTTGTAGGCTTATAGATGTATTTTCCTCGTGCTAGACGGTATATGACATTTGATGACTTGACATGTATATTGACATGTAGGCATAAAGATGTATTTTTTTCATGCTAATTGGTAAATGAAAGTCTTATTTATTGTTGAGAATTGGAAAAACACAGTTCTTTTGATACACTCATGTTTAGTTTATTTTCACTGGTAAAAATTGGACTTTGACAATTATACACGAAAATCATGTCTACTTTCCTGTAACTATGAACAAGCAGAGCATAATGGCTCTTGACTTATTACCTTTACTATCCTCGTTATTTTATTACGAGTTGTTATTAGTGACGAGCGCAAAACACAACACAAAAGTATTGCTCGCTAGTCAAAGATAGTATAGATTTATTATCGTCTCCACAGGGATTGGATTTAAACAGTGTTCGAATAATCTCCAGTTGATTATTATTCAAGAAAATTAACACTTGATTTGATAACTGCTACTACGGTGAACTACTAAAAATTAAGCAAATAATAATTGATCACAAAAGATAGCAAATGAGCAACAAAGAAATATCAATGAAAGGGATAAGGGTATTTGACTAGATAAGTGAAAGATAACTAATTCAGGATCCAATTATTGAGTTAATTCATTCTATAATACGATTGATTCTCACGAATTCAACCGATAATCAGATTGCACTTAAAGTTAATGTTCCTCTTTTGATTAAACGTTAATTTAGTAATCAATCCAATTCAAGCACGGTAAACAATTGCAACAATCAAATGATAGTTATGATCTAAAGGGTAACTTCTCACAAATATTTCTCTATTTTCTAATTTGATTAGCAATTCAAGAGGCTCTTTCGATTACCTATTTGAATCACGAATTTAAACTAGAGTATAAGATGTGAAGAAATTCAATATCAAACTCCTCTTTTGATTAAGCAAAACAATAAATAACTCACAATACAAATTAAAGCTCCATCAATTAGTTCTAACGATTATCAAGAATTGAATCCCTAATCAAGTTATTGAAACACTGTATCTGTCAATACCCTAATGGAAATTACTCCATAACAATGGAGAAATACATCTCAAATAAGTCTAAGAACAGAGAAAATATCAATTCTAATGATTCGATACAAACTCCCGTATTGCACCGATTGCAGGTTGTAATATTGATGAATTCTTGAGTCTTCTTGCCTTGGCAGGTTCTCCAATCTCTCGTAGGTCAAAAGTCCCTTCAAAATCGTGTTTTTGATGTATTTATACCGTGTAGAAACAAGCCCGGACAAAACTACCTTTTCCTAGCTGAACATGGAAATCACTCTGACGATTTTGCACAGCCGCGCCGCACGCCACGCCGCCTCATGAGGCGCGCTAGTGAGAAAATCCAGAGTGCTTGCACTTTGCTTGTCAGACCACTTTTGCACTGTTGTGCCGCGCCTCGCGGCACCCCATGCGGTGCGGTAGTGGCTTTTTCTCAGAGTAAATTCGTTTGTACACTTTTTGATATATGGACTTGGTCCTCGACGCCCGAATGTGATCCCAGCTTAATTTCTTGGGCTTCTACTCAGACTTCAAAGCTCCAACTTGTTCGATTTCGCTCCAAATTACCTAAATAGCTCAGAATCATTACCTACAAGGCATAAAACACGTAATAAGTATAATTCACTATCATTTAAGCTCAAACACACGTAAAATATACTAATTAGAGTGCAATACTACGGCTAAAACACGGGTTTCTAACCTACCATCAACACCCCACACTTAGACCATTGCTCATCCTCGAGCAATCAAACTGCACTTCACCTAGGGATGACCTTTTCATTAAATAACATCCCTTACACATCATGCCAATAATATTTAAAATCGACTAAGCACCCTATCATAACATCTTAACCTCAAGACCCGACTCAAAATTACCACGCATTTTTCACAACCTGTTCACTTACTCTAACACAGAGGTCAAAGACTTTACCTTACCTTCACAAGCCATGTGCCCTCCCACAAACAATAGAGAGTAGTTCCATATACAATAAAGTTCAAGAATAATTAGGAACTCAAGATAGAAAGAATTCACTCACTCTCAGAAACAAAATTCATTTGCCACAAAAGACGTACCATATGTTTGCCCGTAGTGTAATACTCTACTAATTTAGCTCATTCAGTCAAGGATCAAGTAGGACTTTAATTGGTTGTAATGTAGGCTACGGGACGGGTAGGATACATTTGGATATAGTGACTACACCTCCCTAAGCACTTCAAAAAACCTGACCATACCTTTACTTAGCTTTTATAAGCTCATAACAAATTCAAGTGCTTAAAGGAGGTAAAAGGTTCAAATAGATAGTCAATTCAAACAATATGGGTCAAGCTTGTAATGTGGTTGCCACAGAAATAGGATTACAGACTCAAATTCAAACAATATGGGCTAACTATGATATACATTAATTAGGTGGGGTAAAAGCATATAATTGGCTCAACAAAGAAATGCCTATATCACTTCCTAGATTGAACAAGACTACTATTTCGCTTTGCAAACACACGGGGCAAGTTCTAGACATCACTGAAATGCACAAAATATCAACAAAAACCTCACTCACACATTGGCACACAACTCACTTAGGATGGAATCTTTTCCGACTTTCTAGTCAAAGCAATTAAGCAGAGTTACGATCAAGCAATTTAAGGCACTTATCTAAGAGTCAAGAACTAAGCCTAGGCATCATGACTAAGGCACTCACCACTCTCAAGGCATATGCAGTCAAGGAAAATTGCTTCAAATTAGCACTATGACTCAAGATTCTTTATTCCTATAAAACAAAAAACTCTACACCCGGTTCAAGTAAAACCCTTGAAAAACAACCGCGACACAAAGAAAAACCAAGGAAGAATTACTACACTACCTAAGAAAGTAAAATAAAATAGAATAAAATAAAACAAAAGACATATTTTTGGATTTTCAATTTTTTTAATTTTTTTGTATTTTTCTCGTTCAACTTCAAATCCCTCAAGAAGACAATCGACAAAATCCATCGTCGGGAAGAGTCAAAAGTAAACAATTAATTACTAACTATTACAGACCGATAGAAATCAGAGTTATGATTACAGACCATATTGTCTAAGAAAGAAAGAAACAAATCAAACAAAACCAACTGGCAAATAGAAAATAAGTACAAATACAATCAAATAGAAGCACCCCACAGTTAAGAAATTGCATTATCCCCAATGCAAAACAGTAAAACAAGAGTGAAAAGGTAATTCCCTAAGGCCCGTGGCCTACTCCTCATCAACACCCTCAAAGCTGCGCAGGTACTCTTTATCAACAGAGGGAACAGAGTTTGCGTCCTCATTTGGTGGCATATGTACTCCAGCGGCTAAGCCCAACCACTATTGTGTGACCGCGGAGAGGGGATGGTCCTCCTGCAGCTCTACCAAGTCAACCTTCCCCCGAGCAGCGTGAAGTCGCATATCAGCAAATAGCAGATGTAGTGTCTCCTCAACACAAACAAATCTCTGATCTATAGGAACAACAGTAACCGGGGGGGCGTTGTCACAACTGTGACATCAAAAGGCTTAAGAGGCCGCAAAACCGGAATCTCCCGATCATAATGGAACTCCTCCTCGACATGGTGGGTCCTCAGAAGCCGCTTGATCATACTCAAGAAATATAGGCAGCGGGCCCCAAGTGGTCGTACTCGAGACATGTGCTCAAACATAATCTTACCCAGATCAAACTTCATCCGAGTCAAAATAGCATAAATGAGACACACCTTCAACCGGGAGACATCAATGTCGTTCTGGGTAAGCATGATCTTTGCATTAATCAAACAGAGAATGACTCTGGCGGGACGCTGGAAATGGCACTTCTTCATATCCCTGTGGAACTCATTAGCATCTCGCGTCCATGTGGCAAGAGACCCCGCGCCACACAACTGGCGTCTAATATCAAGATAGGGGTCCGACGCAGCAACTTCAAGAACAACTTATGCGAATGCTCCGTGAATCTCATGATCTGATTTATTACCTGCGAAGAAAATGGAATCATCTTGCCTTGCACCTCCACTTCATACAATGCATCTAAACTAGTCTCAGGTTGCCAGTTAGCATAAAATTCCTTAACCATGTTCACGTTCACCGACTCACCGGGACAGAACAAGCTTTCAAAACCCATTTATCTAACGTTATTGTAAATCCCCAAGTATTTCCTGGCTAGCTTACCATCATCAATACCAAATTTCGGGTCGGGACTCACCGCTGGAACAAAGGTCTGGTACCACATTCTAGCATGAGCTAGCACAACCCGAATGCCATACTTGCAGCTTGATACTACATCTGCATCAGGATCAATGCGCTCCTCTTCCTCCTCCACTGGGGCGGGGGGAGGTGCCCGCCTACCTCCTCGACGGCTACTAGAGGCAACCTCTGAGGTACCTGTGTTAGAACGTTTGCTAGGATGGCGAGACATTGTACCTTCACAAGACGACCAATATTATCCATAACACTTAAAACAAAAAATAAGACCAAATGGGGTAACCACCCCACACTTATGTTATTGGCATGTTCATGAGTACAATGTATATCGGGGACTCAGACTACCCCATTGAAAGCACACCACGAGTAATCAACAACCCACCCAACCACCAACATAACATTACAACAACATAACCACGGACCACACTAGTGTAAAATACAAAATTAAGAAGCTAAACTAGTAATTAAGAAAAGAAGAATAAAAAGTTAGTCGAATTCACTACTAACAAAATTTAGATACAATACAACACTACACAAGCACATAGCATGAATCGGACACCCCATTTAGCACCTAGCAATACATTAGTATGGGGTGGTCAATCAATTAGCACTCGGGGCCAACAAATTAAAGTTTCACAACATACGAATATGACCTCCCACCCCACACATATCATCTAGCATCACATCCCACAAAGCACTTTCCTTCAAAATTAGCAACACTACACAACTTTACGTCACTAAGTCATTTCAACAAACATATTGTGGGCATACCTTTCACCTTCTTATTTCAATTCAAAGTGGATTAGAATCATCATACAACCACATCAAAAATACCACTCAACACAACCACAATATCACCACATCCTCACAATAGCACCAAGTGCACAAAATTTACACAAACTTCACTAATTTTCGGCCACTTGGGCACCCCCACCAAGATTCTACACAAATTAATTCTAACACCATCAAAACACACCAAAAATCACCCATAATCATAAGAACAATGAAAACCCCACAAGTTTATGCAACAATTTCGGCCAAAAGATGAGTATTAACCAAAATAATTTGAAAAACTACCTAGGGTTAGAGATATGAACTAAGCTACCTTAAATTACTACTAAAAGAGAAGAGATGAGAAAAAGAAAACTTACCTTGATGAGTGATGGAAGTGGTAGAATTGGAGGTGAAGAACTTTGAAGAAGAAGAAGAAGAAGAAGAAGAATGGGGGGGGGTTTTGGGGTGAGTTAGAGAGGATAGGTTTGAGAGAGAATGAGAGCTATGGTGGAAAGTGGGGCAAACAAAATGGGTTGGGGGGGGAGTAGTCTGCCTACGTTTTTTCAAAATTTGATTTAAAATTTTGTTTTTCCGAATTAAATGCTTACACAACCGCGTCGCTAGGCATGGCGCTCCAAGCGGCGCGGTAGTGGGGTTTTCCAAAGAGTCATATTTGACAGGTTTTTGCATGTTTTGTCCTAGCGCAGTGCCCCACGCAGTGCCTCATGCGGCGCGGTAGGCACTTTTCTCAGAGTCCCGATTTGTTTTCATTTTTTTGCCTACGGGTCGCACCCTGACTCTATTTTGTACTTATTTTGTGTTCGATTCAAGCTCATACCTGTTCAAATAATTATCAAAACTCTTAAACTCTAATAATCCTAAACTACCATTATCTAACTAGTCTACAAAAGCAATAAAGAGGTTAAGAAATAGTTTTGAGTTATAGTCGTTAGCTTGACTCCATCACTTAGGCTCATTTGATTACGATGCTGGAGGATTGCTTGTCAAATCCTCCAACAAGGTACTATTTCAACATGTGCCCATTCACCTTAAAAATTTCGTTCCCTTCTTCATCCTGTATTTCAATGGCGCCATACGGTGAGACGTGTTTCACCACATACAGACCTGTCCATCTTGATTTAAATTTTCTAGGGAACAACCTAAGTCTACTATTGTATAGTAAGACTCTGTCCCCTTCATGAAACTCCTTTAGCTTAATTAGACTATCATGCCACCTCTTTGTACTTTCCTTAAAGATTCGCGCATTTTCATACGCGTCCAGTCTAAACTCCTCCAATTCGTTCATCTGCGCCAACCTGTGTTTGCTTGCAAGACTAAGGTCAAGATTAAGCACCTTAATTGCCCAATAAGCTTTATGTTCTATCTCAAGAGGTAGATGACATGATTTTCCATACACTAGTTTGAATGGGGAAGTCCCTATGGTTGTTTTGAATGCAGTTTTGTACGCCCATAAAGCTTCATCCAACTTTACAAACCAATCCTTACGGGAAGCACTAACCGTACTTTACAAGAATTCGTGTAAATTCACGGTTAGCCATTTCAACTTGCCCACTCGTTTGGGCATGGTATGGGGTTTCTGTTTTGTGTGTGACCCCATACTTGGACAGCAGTGCAGCAAATTGCTTGTTCACAAAGTGTGACCCATTGTCACTGATAATTACTCGAGGTGTCCCAAATCAAGTAAAGATGTTCTTCCGTAAGAACTCACACACCACCCGAGCATCATTGGTCCTAGTAGGGATTGCTTCGACCCATTTAGAGACATAGTCAACGGCTACTAGGATATACTCATATGAATAAGACGATGGGAACAGACCCATGAAGTCAATGCCCCAAACGTCAAAATTTTCACATACTAGAATGGAGTTTAGTGGCATCTCATCCCTCTTACTAATGTTACCTTCCCTTTGACACTTGTCACATGCGGCTACATATGCCCGTGCGTCTTTGCACAAAGTAGGCCAATAGAAACTGACTTTCATGACCTTTGCTGCAGTGCGATTTCCACCATAGTGTCCTCTAGCTGCTCCATCATGGCAATGATAAAGAATGCTTGCCATATCTCATTCAGGCACACACCTTCAAATCACACCATCTTCACACAGTTTAGACAAGAACGGGCCATTCCAAAATTAACTTTTTACCTCACCTTGAAGATTCTTTCTTTGATCATGAGAGAGGTCACTAGGCCACCATCCACTAGCCTAAAAGTTGGCTACATCAGCATATCAATGCGGTCTTTTGGAGGTCTCTCAAGTCGAGATAGATGATTGGCGACTTGATTTTCTGTGCCCTTCCTATCTTTGATCTCCAAGTCAAACTCTTGGAGAAACAACACCCACCGTATCAGATGCGGCTTGAACTCCTTCTTACTCAACAGATATTTCAAGGCTGAGTGATCCGTGTGTACAATCACTTTGCTCCCCACCAGGTATGATCTAAACTTTTCAAAAGCAAAGACCACAGCAAAGAACTCTTTCTCAGTAGTGGCATAGTTGACTTGAGCATCATTCAACGTCCTGCTGGCATAGTAAATGGGCCTAAACATTTTATCTTTTCTTTTCCCCAGAACTGCCCCCACAACTACATCACTGGCATCACATATTATCTCAAATGGCTGGTTCCAATCAGGTGTCACCATAATAGGAGCACTTACAAGCTTTTCCTTTATCAATTCGAATGCTCTTAAGCACTCCACATTGAAAACAAACTTGACATCTTTCGCTAGCAATGCAGTCAACGGTTTGGTAATGCTGGAAAAGTTTTTGATGAACCTCCTATAGAACCCAAGATGTCCCAAGAAACTCCTTATGCTCTTCACATAAGTTGGTGGAGGGAGCCTAGAAATTACCTCCACCTATCAACTTTAATTCCATGTGCATTTACTTTGTGACCTAAGACAATTCCCTCTTTCACCATGAAGTGACACTTCTCCCAGTTAAGAACCAAGTGCGTGGCTTCAGAATGTTCAATCACAAGCTCCAAATTCTTCAAGCAGTCCCCAAAGTCATCACCAAAGAGGGTGAAATCATCCATGAATACTTCTAGACACTTTGCATTTAAATCAGAGAATATAGACATCATGCACCTATGAAAAGTGACAGGTGCATTACACAACCCAAACAACATCCTCCTGTAAGCAAAAATACCTGACGGGCAAGTGAATGTGATCTTATCAACATCTTATGGGGCAATGGGTTTCTGATTGTAGCCTGACTACCCATCCAAGAAGTAGTAGCATCCATGTCCAGCCACTTTCTCGAGCATTTGATCAATAAAGGAGAGTGGGAAGTGGTCCTTCCTTGTTGCATCATTCAGCCTTCTATAATCAATGCACATTCTCCACCCAGTGACTGTTCTTATGGGGGATCAATTCATTATCTTCATTTTTCACCACTGTCATTCCCCCCTTCTTAGGTACAACTTGTACTGGACTAATCCAATGGCTATCAGAGATGAGAAAAATCACTCCCGCATCTAGTAATTTGATGATCTCCTTGTGCACTACCTCCTCCAAATTTTTATTCAGCTTGCGTTGGGGCTATACCACTGGCTTGCTATTTTCTTCCAACAGAATTTTGTGCATGCAAATGCTAGACTGATTCCTTTAATATTAGCTATACTCCAGCCAATGGCCTTCTTATGCTTCTTCAGCAGCTCCACCAGCTTTTGCTCCTGTGTACCTGTCAAGTCAGCAGAAATAATCATAGAAAAATTATTAATTTCAAGAAAAGCATATTTTAAGTGAGTGGGAAGGACTTTCAATTCCATATTAGGCTTAGAAGCCTCCTTTTTTAGTTCCTCCTCATCAACCACTTGATCCTTAGTTTCAAGAGCTTCAGCCTCTTTCTTTATTTCAGGATCTTCATCCTCCACTGTGCTACACTGAGTAATACACCTCTCTAGAGTATCCCCCACAAGCTTGTCAAACTTATATTTTTCAGCCAATTCCCCAACAACATCCAGCTTGAAGCACGAGTAGGCGGACGCCTCATCACTGGGGTATTTCATCATCCTTCTCATCTGGAACACCACTTTTTTAACACCACTTTTTTGTTGCCCTCTCTGACCATAAGCTGTCCTTCATAGATATCAAGGATAGCTCTGCCTGTACATAAGAATGGCCTCCCTAGAATTAGAGGTGCCTCTTTGTTCACCTCCATATCTACCACAATAAAGTCTACGGGAAACAAAAACTTATCCACCCGCACTAGAATATTCTCAATGATTCCCCCAGGTAGAATGGTGGTTTGGTAAGCCAGTTGTAGGGACATTGATATTGATTTGATCACTCTGAGCTCACCTTCCGATTTCCTGAATACAGACAGAGGAATTAGATTTATAGACGCACCAGAATCACAGAGGGCCTTGTCGAATTTTTCACTCCCCAACGAGCATGGTATGGTGAAGCTTACTAGGTCCCCACACTTTTGGGAATTTTTATTTTGCAATATGGCACTGCAGTGGGCATTTAGCTTGACCACTATTGTTTCCTCTAATTGTTTCTTGCTAGATAGGATTTCCTTCATGAACTTTGCATAAGCAGGCATCTGAGTGAGTACCTCCGTGAAGGGAATGTTCACATAAAGTTACTTGAGCATCTCCAAGAATCGCCCAAAACATTTATCAAGTTTCTCACGCTTCATCTTTATAGGGAATGGTAAAGCTGGCATATGTCTACTTTCTTCAATCTCCTTATGGACCCCACTACTCTGACCTTTTTGATCTTCACTCTTTTTCTCTGCTGGTGTCTCAGTCTGCTTGTTTACCACCTCGGGTCTAGCTTTCACCACTGGGTTAGCCAATGTTTTTCCACTTCTCAAAGATACAACTTTGATTGTTTCCTTTGGGTTCTTTTCAGTGTTAGAGGGAAGAGTCCCAGGAGCCCTCTCAGATAACAGATTTGCAATTTGTCCCATTTGTCTTTCGAAATTTCGGATAGCCGTGCCTCGAGTCTTGAAGTTTTCATCTGTTTTGTTGATGAATGCCTTCATGAGATCTTCCGTACTAGACTGATTTGGCTGTTGTGGCTGGTATTGCTGCCTCTGCTGGTTCTGAAAACTTGGTGGTCCTTGACTCTGGGGTCTAGGATTATTTTGCTGCCATGAGTTCAGACTCCCATTAGGTTAACTCCACAAAAAACCTGAATGTCTTTGACCCATAGCATTATAGTTGTTCACGCCTTGGTAGTTTCCTGTATTAAAGTTCCCCACTGTATTGACTTCCTCAGCTGATGCTTGACACTCATGTGTAGGGTATCCCAATCCATAAACATTACATGCTGCTTGTGGCTCACTTTGTACCTTGGCCAATGTCAACTTTCTTATCTCCTTGGCCATGTTGTCTAGCTGGGCTTGTATAGATGTGTTAGAGTCTACCTGGTGAACCCCAACTAATTTTCTACTGTCATTACTTTCAGTCGGCCACTGATTAGTATCCTCAGATAATTCATCAAGGATTAAGACAACCTCCTCCGGCATTTTCTTCATTAGTGGATTGAAACACTGTATCTGTCAACACCTTAATGGAAATTACTCCATAAAAATGGAGTAATACATCTCAAATAAGTTTAAGAACAGAGAAAATATCAATTCTAATGATTTGATACAAACTTCCGTATTGCACCGATTGCAGGTTGTATTATTAATGAATTCTCGAGTCTTCTTGACTTAGTTGGTTCTCCAATCTCTCGTAGGTAAAAAGTCCCTTCAAAATTATGTTTTTGGTGTATTTATACCATGTAAAAACAAGCCCGGATGAAACTACCCTTTCCTAGCTGAACTTGGAAATCACTCTGACGATTTTGCACAACCGTGCCGCACGCCGCGCCACCCCATAAAACGCTCTAGTGAGGAAATCCAGAGAGCTTGCATTTTGCTTGTCAGACCACTTTTGCACTGCCGTTCCGCTCCTCACGGCGCCCCATGTGGTGCGGTAGTGGCTTTTTCTCAAAGTAAATTCATTTGTTCACTTTTTGATATCTGGACTTGGTCCTCGACCCCCGAATGTGATCCCGACTTAATTTCTTGGGCTTCTACTCAGACTTCAAAGCTCTAACTTATTCGATTTCAATCCAAATTACCTAAATAACTCAGAATCATTTCCTACAAGGCATAAAACATGTAATAAGTATAATTCACTATCATTTAAGCTCAAACACACGTAAAATGCAGTAATTAGAGTTCAATACTAAGACTAAACATAGGTTTCTAACCTACCATCAATTAACCATTGGTGTTGGACTCTGACCATCTTTTGAGCTCGTCACTGCTTTCAACTTGAGGTTAGGTTTGTTACTTATTGAGTTTATGAGGTCGGTTGAACTCATACTACACTTCTGCACCTTGCGTGTAGATCTTGGGGCTAATGCTGATGTGCATGACATGAGATGGCATTAAAGATGTACATGCTATCCGGATATAGCTGCCACTTGTCCTTGGCAGCTTCATATTTGCTATTTGTTTATGTAAATTCCAAGCAAAGGTTGTATCTATACCTGCTTTGTAAATCTAAGACTTAGTAGCTCATGACTTGTACTACCAATCCTTGGATAATTGTACAAAATTTAGTTATTTCTCTTCTTGACTCTTACCATTATTATTAGATTGTGTTGGTTGTTATTTGACTTACCTAGTGGGTTTGGTTAGGTGCCATCATGACTATCTGGATTTTGGCTCGTGACAAGTTGGTATTAGAGCCCCGAGTTCATAGGTTCTAGGAGTCATGACCAAGTGTCTAGTAGAGTCTTGCAAATCAGCTTGATGACATTCAAACATATCTTTGAGGGGCTACAGGGCATCTTGGAAACTTCCCATCTTTATTTCCTTATCGTGCGACATTGATTCAAGTCAAAGCATATCTTTTTGAATTCTTTCCATCCATTCGTATGTTATGTTAAGCACTAGGTATTAGCTGTGCATTGATGACTAGTGGTGTCATGGATGAGGTGCGAGATGTGTTTTCTATGTTTTGGTGATTGGCCCATTTGGAGTACTACAGGCTGGGTTCAGTACGCAACTTGGGCTCGGTGGGTTCAGTTGTGTGTGTATGTACTTTTGGACTTATATGTCCGGCAGTTTCCCTATGAGTGGGATTGATGGCTCAGTGAATGGTTGGATAGCTATATGATGAGTACTATGTGACTGAGGAATGTGCTTAGATGGTTTGGGATGTGACGAGAAGAGTTTTGCTTGGGATGTGAAGGGACTATGGATGCTCGGGTCCTATTTTATGTGTTGCACAGTCTTGAGTTTTAGGTGTTTTGATGGATCTTTCATGTTGTTCATTTTTGGAATAAAGTTAATTCTTGTGTCTTGTTGTTGAGTTCATACTCGGGAGGATTTAGAGATTGCATAGTAGTTGCGACTATGATGGGGTCATAGTGAGAGGCCAGTTTGAGGCTGAGCAAGTGGGTTCTCTTGCGGGATGTCCTGAGGTTGTGTGACACCTGTGATGTTTCTGTGGAGAGTTTTTCTTCTACCAGCAGGGTGTGTATGTGTTGCAATTTGAGTTTGGATCGCTTGAAGGAGTTTGCACGACTGTCACGAGGATGGATGCAGCTTTGCGGGTTATTTGAGGTATTTTTATGATTATTTCTACATGATTTTGTGAAGGATTCAATTGAATTATAGTATGAGATCATGATAGTTATGAAGTAAGGGTATTGTGGATTATCGGATGTTATGTTGTATAGATTTGAGCCAAGTGGGGGAGCCTGCTATCGACGATCGAATTGCATGGTTATGTGTTATGTTAGTTTTGGTCTGAGGTATATTTGAGGATCTGCTATGACTTGCATAGGTTGGATTTGAGGATAACGTTGTTACACCACGTGCTTTCGTACGTAAGAGTACGTCGTAAGTCAATTGATGTAAGCTTAGAAATAGAATAATCTTTAAAAATACATAAACTAAGTTAATAATATTACCTTGGAGGTTACAAATATTTAAGATCATGAACAACAAGTACCAAGAGCGTTGGAAGGTTTAGAAGCTAAACGAATTGAAGAAAATAAATTTCGTTGAAAGTCAACAAGTTGGGAATGTTATAACATGTACTTTTGAGGTGAGACTATGGTGCTCAACATTATAAGGAGGTTATGTTATGAGTAAGTTTATTCTTATGACATTCGTGTGTTATGTTTTGAAGTCAAGCGAGTTGTGGAACAAAAGTTGGCAAGGGTCATCACAAGTCACATTCATAAATGTGCTGAAAATTAGGTCAAATGTATCTGAGGTTTTCTCCCAATGTACTTGGAATAAACGGATGATCCACCTACCAAATTGAAGATCTACGAATATAGTTTCTAACGCGTTAAACCGTTTATCGATACGACATCAGAGTAGAGAGATATTTGCATTTTTACGAGACTGCGCAAGCAGCTCCCAATGGGACCCACTTAGGCGGTGGTCGACCTACTTCACTTTAAAAACGATTTGGACGACCTTTATTTCTCATTTTGCGACCCAACCTCGTCCCTACACTCCTCCTAACCCCCTCCTAAATAGATACCATAAGGGTTTGAAGTGATTTCAAAGTGATTACACCATATTTCAACATCAAAAGTTAGTTCTAGTGAAGAACAACACCTCTCTGAGGTTGTGTTATCATTGAGGATCATTGTGGGCTGTGTTTGGCTGAAATTTCAAGTTGTTGCTACTGGCTAAGGTGAGTATAACAGCCTACTAATAGTGCTTAAGCTTGTTTGTATGTTGGTTATGTCACGATCTAAACCATTAAAGGTCGTGATGGTGCCTAACACTACTGTCAGGCAAGCCAACAATAAGAGTTTAACTTAATTACTCATTTTAATATTTTTGAAATCGTAAATTTCCTTCAATTAAATAGTAACAAATAAAATTTTATAGAGTAAATGATAATATCTTCACAAAAACCATACGGAATAGCCCATAATCATCCCCAAAATCTTGTGTCACAAGTACATGAGCATTTACTAGGAAGTAAAATAAAATACAACATCTGTCTGGAATACAAATTGGACAGGAGAATATAAATAACTCTGAAGGAGACTCTGCTGGCTATGGATCGTAACATGAAATGCAACTCACGGTAAGTCCCCGCATCATCCGTGCCTCCGCGCCCAAAGGACCACCAGTAAGTATCTAGCCTAACCCCGGAGGAGTAGTGACGAGGGGTCGACATCGACACTCACTAGTGGTCCAATAATATCAGGTACAGTAAAGAGGTGAACAATTATGGGGCAGAGTAAATAAATAAAATAAACAAGTATAAGTACGTGGTACAATTCTCCTCTTTATAATAGGCTCAATCTCTCAATTAGCAAATTTCCTCCTCAACCGGAGCATATATATAAATATATAGTGGACCTCACCAGAATGGGTCGTTATACTTCAAATCAGGAAAAACTCATAGATACACTATCTTCTTGCCAAATGTTACGCACGATTTCATGAGGATATTTTATTGAAATGCCGAGGCGTACGGCCTGATCCTATCATAATCTGTGCGCTGCCGAGGGTCGAACGGCACAAACCATAGATGCATCTATTAACCTGCCGGGGCGAACGACCCGATCCCATTAGAATAAGAAGCTTTAATGGGTCCTTGACCCCACTCACGAATAAACGTGTGAGTTATAATTTCTTTAATGAAAAACCTTTCAATGAAACATACATATATATATCGCTGACACAATTTCATAAAAGGAGTACAATTGTTTCGTGACTAATCATGAAACTCGTGAAGTCTATATAATAACGAGTCTATCACTCTATGCATGTCTAGTCTCAAGTCATAATGTGAAATAAAAGAATTAAACGAGTAAAGATAATCTCTATAGTGCAAGTATAGCATGGTGTGAACCTAAGTCTACCCGGACAATAACATGAATCTAGCTACGTACGGACTCTCATCCTCGTACGTACGTAGCCCTACATCAAGTTACACATATTAAATATATCACCTAGGGGTAGTTTCCCCCTCACAGAGTTAGACAGGAGACTTACCTCGCCTCAAAACTTACTTTCCGATCCACAATTGTGCTTTAAACCCTCAACTCGATGCCAAACGACCCGAAACTAGTCAAATGACATTTAGAATAGTCAATACATGATTAATAGTTCATTTCCTAACTATTAAGGTGATTTTCCAACCCAAATTGAAGAATTTCTAAAATTCACCCCCGCGTCCACGTGCCCGGATTCCGGAAATTTTCGGAGAAAATTGTTACCCATAACCTCATGAAGTCAAATATATGCTTTTCACCAAATTCCATAACCATTTCCATGGTCAAATCCCATTTTTTATCCAAAACCTAGGTTTTTCATCTAAACCCTTGATTTCACCAAATTTTACATGTTAATCCACCCATAATCTATGTATTTAACTCATGCTGTGTAGAAATTACTTACCTCACAGTGCTAGGTGAAAACCCCTTTTCCAAGAGCTCCAAAATTGCTCAAGAGATGACAGAAAATGAGCTAAATGGCCTAAGTCTCGCATTTAATAGAGTTGTGCACAGGTCTCAGATGTCGCATTTGCGATACCTGGTTCGCAAATGTGAAGGTCGCAAATGTGACAAATCTATCGCAAATGTGAACCTGGGCTTCTACTGCCAAGGTCGCAAATGCGACCAAGGAGTCACAAATGCAGACACTGTTGAGATCGCAAATGCGACCAAAGTGTCGCAAATGCGAACACTGCCCAGGTCAGGCTTCTTGGCAATTGCGAACAAATTCTCGCATTTACGAGACCTGCAACAAATCCCGAACGTCCGAAACTCACCCGAGCCCTCGGGGCTCCACACCAAACACACACACACACATATCTAACAACATCATACAAACTCGCTCGAGTGATCAAAACACTGAAATAACATCAAAACCCACGAATCGGATGCCAAAACGCATGGATTAACTCATGAACTCAAAAACTTTCTAAAAATACTCCCGCGCGTCCGATTCCTATCAAATCAACTCGGAATGACGCCAAATTTTTCGTGCAAGTCTTAAATGATATTACGGACCTACTCCAACTTCCAAAATCGGAATCCGAACCTGATATCAAAAAGTCCACCCTCGGTCAAACTTTCCAAAAACTTCAAATTTTCATTTTTTCGCCAAATGACCCCTAAACGACCTACGGACCTCCAAATCCACTTTCGGGCGTGCCCCTAAGTCCAGAATTACCATACGGAACTATTCCCAGGCTCGTAATCCTAAACGGACATCGATAACATTGAAATGCACTTCAACCCAAATTTATGAAATCCTTCCATAATGCCAACTTTCCACAATAGGCGCCGAAATGCTCCCGGGTCATCCAAAACCCGCTCCAGACATACGCCCAAGTCCAAAATTATCAAATGAACCTGTTGGAACCTTCAAATCTCGATTACGAGGGCGTTCACTCGAAATCACACTTTAGTAAATTCTTCCAACTTAGAGCTTCCGAAATGAGAAATTTTCTTTCTAAATCAACTCCGGACTTCCCGAAATTCAACTCCGACCACCCTTCCACGTCATAATACCTGAAGTGAAGCTACTCATAGCCTCAAACTGCCGAACGATAGGCTAGGGCTTAAAACGACTGGTCGAGTCATTTCAGGTTAAGTTGTTAGGATGATAAACTACAAGATAGTACTTGGATTAGCTTGAGATGTTGTTGTTCTTGATGGATTGATTTGAAAGTTGCTCTTATGGACTTTAAGTGGCAAGAAATTATGGAAAATAAGTTGGCTATGATATTGTTAGTATGATTATGTTAGTTTACATTTCAATCTTGATGAGGAAATGGGTAACTAGAAAAGGAAATGGCAATAAAGCACTTGGAAGTTGTCCACAATGATATTATCTTGTGTTGGGCTATTTCGGGTATCTTTGAAATTGAGTACAAGGTTGGAAATCCTTTAAAAGGTATTGGTTATTATGCTGGATATATTACTAAGTTCAAGAATGAATGATAATGGGGTTGAAGGGTGCTAAAGGGATTCAATCTGAGCTTCCCAATCGTCGTGATATGTTGATGACTTGTTAATGAAATATTTTGTACACTATTGTTGATGTTGTTCTTATTGTATTGCTCTGGTTGTTATTGTTGGTATATGGTATTGGAGGAGGCACTTGTTACAGGGAAGATGATGCCCAAATTTACATAAACGAGCTACTAGTTTAAGTTGCAGACTTAGCCTTTACTCAACACTGATTTTAAATCTCCTTATGCTTTGGTAGATTGAGTTGAGTTGTTTGAAGAATTGCTTGGAAGGTATTAAGGACTCAACAGAGTTAAGGTATGTTAAGGCTGTCCCTTCTTTACTTTTGGCATGATCCATATGATACAAACGAAACGAGCAAACACAAAACTTTCACAAATAACTCTATTCTTAGAAGTGCTAGGGGTGCCTATGTTCTTGATTCCCCATGTGTTCTATTATTATATCGTCTGTTCATGGATCTCAGAAAATATGTAAGTTGATAAAGTTTATTTCATGATATTAACCGAAGGCATATTGATCTTATGACATCCCGAGATATCGTTTTGACTTACTTCTTATGCATTGCATTCATTTATACATGTACATTGACCCATGACCAGATGGCATTATTTAAGTGTATATTATATGTATATGGGGTATGTGGAAAGGTTATGACATTATATACGCACCACCACCTGATCAGCTAGTATACGTTGATGATTTCGCCCACAAAGGCTGAGATGATATGATGGGATGCCCTCAGAGGCTTGATGATGTTATGTACGCATATACTTATGCATGATATCACATTTATACACATATGCATGACATTATAAATGTTTCATGATTCATAAAGCTATTCAGACTTACAGGTTGAGTCCTTTACTCCATGTTTATTTCATGTCTTTTTTATACTATTTTTCATGCCTTACACACTCGGTACTTTATTTGTACTAACATCCCTTTTGCCTGGGGACGCTACGTTTCATGCCTGCAAGTCCCAATAGATAGGTTGATAGTCCTCCTAGTAGGCTATCATCAGCTCAGCGGAAGGTATTGGTGCACTCCACTTGCTCCGGAGTTACCTATTTGGTCAGTATACTTTGGACATGTATAGATTGGTATGGCGGGGCCCTGTCCCGGCCTTTATGACATTTATGTACTCTTAGAGGCTTGTAGATATTTCATGTATATGGATGATTGTATGACCTTGTCGGCCTATGTTTTGAGTGTACAAATGATTATTTCAATCCTATAAGCCCGTATGTCACATGTATAAGTTTGTATTCCATGTTGGGTCGTCCTATGTCGAGTGTTCCCTTATGTTTTATCCTGGTTATCTCATGACAGCTATTCGCTCATTTACCCATTTTAGTATGATAAGAAAGATACATTATGTGGGTACTCGGTTGAGTAAGGCACGAGGTGCCTGTCGCGGCCCATCGGTTTGGGTCGTGACAAAAGTGGTATAAGAGCAGTTCTGTCCTAGGGAGTCTACAAGCCGTGTCCAGTAAAGTCTTATTTATGGGTGTGTTGTGAACCACACTTATAAGCAGGAAGTTACAGGGCTTTTAGGACTGTCACTCTTTCTTCTTACTCTAGATCGTGTGGTAGAGCTCAATTGTAAGAATTCAAACTCCTAAGTTCTATTTTATTCATAATACAACGATACCTACATCCAGAAAAATAGTGGTAAGAGATTGAATGTGGATGTGGAAGAGTTGAGTCAGAGGAACTCGATTTTACATCATGCTTATGATGAGTAAGTGTAAGGTCTTCAACAAATCATGTGTGTACTAAGACGTGTAAGCTTCTTGATAAGGAGCCCTAAGGCATGAATATCTATCCACCCATATGGTAAAAAGCAACGAGAGAATCAGAAGGTAGATACAAGTTTCAATAAGTAAAAGAAGCAAGGTGAAGAAGGGTACGCGGTACCCAATTAGTGAAGCTTATTAGTATTTACAATTCAGGAAGAGATAAGCATTCCGAGTTACTTTCAACAATAATAGAGATAATATATACAATTTACCACACTCATCTTAGTTATTACCTATGGGAGCTAATATATATAGTTTAAGAGAATGATGGGACATCAATATGCAGCTGGGGTTAGAGTAACCCAAAATGGTGGATGGATTGTTAGCGTTAACTGACATTTCCGAAGTATATTGTAAACGTGGTAATAGTTCTCCTTGTCAGACACCCAGGTGGTGCACTCTAGAACAGTACAGTCAGATATGAATACTTGAATGTACAAAAATTTCAGAAGATAGGCACTTGAATCCTAGTATGACTCTTGTCCCTAGTTAAGAGAGAATGTTAGGCCACCCGAAGAGCTAGTGGATGGATTAAGGGGAGCTAAAAGTGAAAGAATGTTTTATTGAAGTTTTTAGAATAAAGTGGTTGAAAGAAATATTAGCAGGAGAATAAGAAGAGAGTAAATGAAGCATTATAAGTAAGATGTGATAAATGAGTGATAACGGTAAATCAACATATGACAGAATGACAGAGTCTATAGTCAAGTGAAGGAAAAGACAAGAGGTGACAGGCCTTGAGACAATAAAAATGCATAAGCCGTAAAGTCATACTCTCATTTAGAGAAATGAGTTGGTGACTCGAACATGATTACCAGAAGGCTAAGTTAGACTCCTGGAGTAATAGAAATCAGTATGGGCTAGTGAACAAGATAAACTGAACATGAATTAGGGATCAAAGTATTTGATAATAGTCGGCATCGTGAGAATTTCAGAGATAGCGTTCCGACAATAATAAAATGGAGAACAAAAGAATAACCTTTAAAGTTCATTCAGGAAGACGCTACCCTAAAGCAAGCATTGTGAGAAGAGTTAAGCTTAAAGGACTAAGTGTGCTAGTTACACTAGGAGTCACCATTATGCATAAGGAATTCAATTATCCCTGGTACAGAAGGGTTACCGTAAGGCGAGTACGGGTAATTGATGATGTGAAAAGATGCCAAATATGAAGAGGTAAAACATCTATAGTTAGATCGTCGTAACACTAAATCTTAGTACTCCCCTAAAGGGGGAAAGATGGTGTGATGTGGTATTAAGTCGGAGTTAAGTAGTTCAGGTAACTATGGAATGGTAAAGGAAGAATGTGGAAAAAGGCGAAAGGGATGAGGTTGCATTTATTCAGATCTTATAGATATGTCGCGACTCTAGAACATTATGCAAGCACGATATCAGGGAGAGGTAATAAGAGTTCCCGGCCATGATGTTATTGATAATAAGTGCGAGTGGACACTTGATACAACAGGAGCCAATGCGAGAGGTAAGTTAAGACAAAGGACGTATCCCAAGAGAGATTAATCGGAATATAGATATAAGAATGGACCAACGAGTAGTTAGTAGTTGATTAAGGAAGAGTCTAGTTATGGATAAACAAGAGGATATGGATAAATCAACAGATCATGCAAGATAAACTTAGTAAACCCCAACATAGGGAATTCAGTCTCGCAGATATGACATCGTGATCCTTGAGAAATATTCAGATAGGAGTCGGGATAGTTAAAGGTACCGTATAGGTGTTACAGAAATAAAAGAGAGTGACACTGGGGAGAAAATCAAAATTTCAGTTCAAAAGCAACCATACGAGCACAAGAGTGCGAAGATATGTAACTAAGGATAATTATGGGCAAGTAAGAACATCAAAAAAATCCTTCGGGTATATAATGTAATAAGCTCATAGCTTTACACAAGTCAGAGGGTCTCCCCTAAATACTACAATGAAAGACTAGCTGATGAAATAAGGAAGAAGGCTTCAACCTAAGCATAATGACCTAAAGAGGAAATGATCTTGTAATAACAGTCTCACTACAATATTGTATGCACTCCATAAAAAAGTGACACTTATCGTGGCTAATGAACAGTAAGAAAAAAAATGAAAAGTGATATTTGAGATCATATTAGTTACAGGGAATTCAGTATTCATGGGCACTAAGATAAGCCAAGTATCCATGCAGCAAGTGAAAAAACGACCAGGAAAAGTAATTGCTTATGTTTAAAGACAACTGAGAAGGCACAGAAGGAAATCTATGGTGCTAGTAAGTTAAAAGGAAAGTTGCGAGTAGCATAAATAGATATGTGTAGGTATCAAGCTAAAGTATGGCAGAGTGACAAGGTTTTAGGTAGATAGGAGTAAGGATAAGAAAATGTGAGTGAGAAGGTGACAAGAATAGGTAAGGCTTCGGAATTAAGCCCATCAAAATGAGAGGGCTGATGGTTTTCATAAGTTATAGAAAGCTCAGTATAGCTTGAATTAACTCGGAGGAGTCTAAGACTAGGAGCATTTAGAAGAGACGGAATGTGCCCTGGTAGTAAAATAAGGGTATAATTATGATAGATAAGAGGATGACATTTAGGACTTTGATTGAGTATTGATTTAAAAAAATGTATTTCATGAATTGCAAGGGATTAGAATACCTCCCATAAGATGAATCAGGTTGGGATGCTATGAAATATATTTATTGAAGTATAGTATCGTCCCTTGGTGGATCAGGGAAATCACTTCATATATTCCCCGATGAGACGCGAGCCCCAGTGTCACGCCCCGAACTCGAGGAGCGCAACCAGCGCTCCACCGAGTAAACCCGATCAAGCAAGCCTGTTAGATACTTTCTACCCAAACTCACTTATAAATAAAAAGAATGCATATTTCGTTAATTAGACAATAAGGAGATCATGTGTACAATACCAATTCATTGCCATTAGTTACATCATTTTAAACTCTCAAATTACACACATTTTATGGTCTGAAGTGGAACAAGTAATTCAAACACAACATAACGTGTTTGACTTCCCCAGCACTAATATACAACCCGTACTATATCTACAGAGCCTCTAATAGATACAAAAGATTACTATGACAGTGCCAACAACATGGCCCCAGCTATACCTCAGACACAATACACAAAGAACAAAAGATACATGACCCCGAAATGAAGTGGGGCTCACCAAGTCAGCTGAGAAGAGGGTGTACCACTGATCAATATCTCCTGCTGTGGAACCACCTGCATTCATTGAAGATGCAGCGCCCCCAGCAAAAGGGACGTTAGTACATATGGAATAGTACTAGTATGAATGACAAAACACCCTCTCAATAGAACGATTAATAATACAAGCAAGAACAATCATAATATTAGTGGAAGCCTCAAACAACATCAAACCTCAAGCTAGGACCAAGACAGTGTTCAAATAAATTTCCATATCTTAAGTTGGGAGATCTTTAGTACCAATATGCCACCGTACACAATACCACCGTACTTTTAGCATGGAGTCCAATCACGACCCGATCGGCTAGGCAGTCTCATTCAAGACATCAACCACAATCACAATTTCAATTATAATTTCCAGCACAATCACTACCATGTGTGTGGCATGGCGTCCGATCACGACCTGATCGGCTAGGCCGTCTCACCACAATAATGTGTGGATCGACATCAACCTTTTCTACCAATCATCTCATTTCATACTTTTTTCACATCTTTTCATTTCATTAGCACTAGTGGCCACAATTATAAAATCATTCTTGGCATGTCTGCCATATTTAGTATTTCATGCTCACCTTTTTCACTTTCAAACATCATCATCATCAACAACAACAAGTCATTTCAAATCAAGGTTTTTAGTACACATGTGAGCAATTAAGAGTCTTAGGCACATAGATATTTTTCACAAAATTTAGCATAATAGCCTTCGTTTGAACTTGACTTGAAGTCGAAACACTAATCTTACCTTGATCCAAAAAGCCTTCATTACATCCCGCTAAAGCCCTATATGATCTCAAGTTGAGTGAACTTACATTAGCGGTGATTTACATAAGGGGCAAGCTTATGGTACTTAGAGCCGGACTTGTGGAATTCTTTTGAGAGTGATGAGCGCATTTCTTTACAATCCTTGTTTTGAGTGTCACATTCTATAAAGTGAGATTTGCTCATGGAGAATAGAGGAGGAGGAGTTTGGGATCCACAATGAACAACGTGAGAGAGCGTACTTCCTTGATGAATTGAGTCAACTCTTGATGCTTTTGTGTCACATTAGAACTATGGAACTCAAAAAGTCATAGCATGATGTTGTTGATAATGCATTTGTATTGAGGGTAATTGTTAGTCCCAATTGATGCTTGATCAAGTCACCTTAGGACAGCTGAAATTTTCATTTATTTTTCTTGTGGAGGTGGAAATTACCTTATTTTCTTGAGGACAAGCAAAAGCTTAAGTTTGGGGAGTTGATAAGTAGGGATTTTAGCCTATTATTTGCTCTCTTTTACTTAGGTTTTGGGCCAAAAATGCATGAAGGTATTCCCAAAAACTAACTTAATGTGCTTGCTTGCAGGGTTTTGTTCGAAATGAGCCAAAGATTTAAAGATGCAACGCCCTCGGCAAAAGGGACGTTAGTGCCGTCGAATAGCACTAGTATGTAAAGCTAAACACCAACTCAATAGAATGAATAATAATACAAGAGGAACAGTCAAGAATTCAATAAGGGCTTCAAATAATATTAAAACAACAAGTTAAGGATCATATACGTTTTCAAGTTAATTTCCTAATTATTAGGTTGGGTGGTCTTTATTACCGATATTTCACAATTCAAAATACCTCTGTATTCTTACGCGGAGTCCGATATCGGCCATCTCATTTGAGACATTACCACAATTTCATTATAATTTCCAGCACAGTGCCACCATGTGTGCAGCATGGCGTCCGATCACGGCCCGATCGGCTAGGCCATCTCATTTGAGACATCAACCATTTTCACAATTTCATCCATAATACCACCATGTTATTACATGGAGTCCGATCTCGGCCCGATCGTCTAGGACATCTCATTTGAGACATCAACCATATTCACAATTTCACACACAATACCACCGTGTTCTTACACGGAGTCCTATCTCGGCCCGATCATCTAGGCCATCTCATTTGAGACATCACCCATATTCAAACAGTCATCTTAATTCATATTTATTTCCCATACTTTCAATATAATGGCACGAGCGGCCCCAATTATAAAGTTATTCTTAGCGCTAGCCATATTTCATAATTCAAGTTCTTTTCCACATTCCAATATTTTTATTATCAACAACAATAAGGCTTCCCATTCAAGGCGTTAAATTCACATATGAGCAATTTGGGAGTCTCAGGCACATCGAGGTTTTTCATACAATTTGGCATAACAACCTTTATTTTGATCTTGACATGAAGTCTTAATATTGCTAGCACATATTCCACATTTTGAACGCGTCCTCAAATAACAAGATATCATGATAAAGCATTTAGAATAAAGATTGAACTTACATTCTCCAACACAAACACATTAGAAATCGCCAATTCTATAATGATCAAGGGCTTACTCCAATTACATGAACACCATGGGGTTTGATTCTAAGAAGAAGGGGGTTTAGCCAACATACCTCATGATCCGGAATTCTTAGCAACTTCAATCTATTTTAGAAATATAACAAGTTGGACCAAAATAAGGAAGATGAACATGGTTTTAGCTCATTTGAGCATATTATCAAACACTATGTGTGCATCAATGTTTTAAGGCCCTTTTTATGAAAGACTCCACCAACCCACACCCCATTCTTTTCTATCTTTAACTCACAACCTTCCCACATACCATAGGAACAAATGCATGCAAGGTAAGAACTCTCATCCCCATGAATTACCTTACTAATGTCCCATTCTAGTTATATTTTGAAATTAAGAGTTTGGGTAATAGAATCGTACCTCTTAGGAAGAAGACCTAGGTGCCTCTCTTGATAATCTTCAAGGTTTTAAGTGAGAATTGAAGAATAACTTGATGAAGATTACTTCCTCCCTCTAGGACCCGCTCTCTCACTCTAAAAATATCAGAAAATATGATCAAAATGGTCCATGGGATGTGTTTTAATGGAATAGGGTCGGGTTTAAAAACCCCAAAATTGAAGCTCCGGAACAGGTTTTGCGGTCGCATATGCGACCGCATAGTGGTTATGCGGTCCGCAAAATGATCGCGAAAATAGGGGCCAGAATTGGAAAGAAACTGATCTGGTCTGCGGTCACTATACGGCCCACAGACTTGTTCTGCGGTCGCATAATGCACCGCAGAACGGTTCTGCGGTCGCATAGTGCACCACAGAACCTCCCTCCGAAAAATCCCAAGGTGGGATATGCGACAAGAATACGGCCCGCGAAACGTTTATGCGGTCATATAATGGCCGTGAAATTGGACATCAAAAATGCCCCAGAAATCTGCCCCCCTCTGCGACCAGTCTGCGGTCCGCAGAGTGGTTCTGCGGCCGCAGAATGGGCCGCAGAAATGCGTACTTCAGCCCAACATTTTCCTTCATCTCCCAGCGCACTGTTCAATCTAAAAAGTCTGAATCACGGCTCGCAAGCTCGCTGCGAAGAATTTCTACTATTATTAACCTCTACGCCTACTTTGGCATCACGAAATTCGGGTTTTTAGAAAAATTTTACAGGGCCTTATATCCTCCCCCACTTAAGATCATTCGTCCTCGAATGAGGATCAGGGTCCATTATTAGTACCTTGTACAAGTCAATTTTATTTTTCATACCCTACACCAGCAGTCCCAAATTTAACTAACTCCTCAAATTTTTAAAAATTTTGCCAGAGTTTCCTTTGTATCTAGGCCTATCCACCTGTCAGAGAGCCCCAGAAATACATCCTTAAAACATATTCATAAACCAATAACATAACATAACTCATAACAACACCAACTGTGGCCTCATGTAAACAACATATAATCAAAAGGAACACATTTACATTAACTGAACAAGTGATACAAAATTCATAGGCGACAAGTTCATAAAAAGGATTACACAGCTACTCAAGTGGTGGTTATGCGGCCGCAAAATGGGCCGCAAAATGCGTACTTCAGCCCAACATTTTCCTTCAACTCCCAGTGCACTATTCAATCCAAAAAGTCCGAATCGCGGCGAGCAAGCTCGCAACGAAGAATTTCTACTATTATTAACCTCTACGCCTACTTTGGCATCACAGAATTCAGGTTTTTAGGAAAATATTATGGGGCCTTACAAGGCAATCCACTACTCAACTACCTCAACATAGTGAAAGCTTTAAAAGTATAGGCAGAAGTAATTAATATTTAAGAAAAACCCATTTTTGGAACCGAAATAAACTCGCAACACCATACAATTTATCCCAAAACCGGGGTGTCACCGAGTACATGAGTATCTATGTCAGAATACAGTCTACTACAATGTCTAAGGAGTAAAAACTGAAGTACAGATAAAAATAATGAAAGAGAGTCAAGGCCTACGAACTTCATGCAGCTACCTCGATAGTCTCCGAGATCCTGTCTCCTCAATCAGCAGCCGCCATAACCAGAAGTACCTGGATCTACACATGAGATATAGGGTGTAGCGTGAGTACAACCAACTCAGTAAGTAACAAATCCAAACTGTGGGCTGAAAGTATTGACGAACTCAACCGGCACAATTCAATACATAAAATAACAGTGCAGAAATGTAGACATGCTTTCAAGTTCAATAGATATCTTAAAACAGTAAAAATGGATCAATCTGAATGATATGAAAGTATAACTCCTCTACTTCTATCATGCCAATGCACATGATGTATATGATGTACCATGCTGACAGCCTCATGTGCTCACACTCTCAAATGCTCAATCACTCGGTACTGTATATGGCCCAAACGGCACAAGGAAGATCCATCCCGGAATATATATACCTCACTGACCATCAGTCACCCAGTACCGAGTAGGGAAAATCCAGCCCTTGGAGAAGATCCATCTCCAGGTATAAAATGCTTCGGACAAGATCCATGTCCAAGGAAAATCCATCCCTCAATAATATCAACCGCGCTCACTGGGGGTGTGTGCAGACTGTTGAGGGGATCCTACAGCTCAAGCGCTATCACAAATCAGTATAACCGCTATGGCGTGCAGCACGATCCTATAACGGTCACTCATAGTCAGGCTCTCAGCCTCACTCAGTCAGAAATCTCTCCAGTCTCACTCACGGGCTCACAATGTCATGAAACTAGCCCGAAACAATGATATGATGTATCAACAAAAAACCACAGAGACTGAGATATGATATGAAATGCATGAATATGACTGAGTACGAAATATTAATAAAATCAGTAAGATGACAGCAAGAAACGACAACTATGGGTCCCAACAGTACCGGCATAAAGCCTACGCATGATATCTAACATGAGTGACAGTTCAATTACTTTATCACATGATGAAAACACGGATATCAACAAGATAGAACCACTATACGGTGTCATGGAGTCAACCAGATCACAATTCTCACGGTGCACGCCCGCATGCCCGTCACTTGACATGTGCGGCACCTTAATACCAATCACATAACACATAATTCAGGATTTCGAACCCTCAGAACCAAGTTTGAAAATGTTACTTACCTCAATATAGGCTAAATTCTACTCTAAAATGCCCTTGCCTCTCAAATCTGTCTCCAAACGTCCCGAATCTTGCCACAACCTGTACAATAAAATTAATATAGGCTAAAGGAATCAATTCCACAAGAAAATACTAAATTATAGCCAAAATCCGAAATCGGCTCAAACCGGCCCCCGGGCCCACGTCTCGAAATTCGAAAAAAGTCACAAAACTCGAAATCCCATTCATTCATGAGTCTAACCATATCAAATTTACCCAAATCCGATAACAAAATCCCATTCAAAACCTCAAAAATCTAACTCAAGAATTCTTCCTCTTTTTCCCCAATTTTTCCACCCCAAATCACAAATTAGATGGTGGAATTAAAGGCATAATCATTGGATTTGACCAAAATTGGATAGGAATCACTTACCCCAAACACCCACGAAAGAATCTCTCCAAAAATCGCCTTCTACCGAGCTTCCACTTCAATTTTATGATATGAACTCGAAACCCTCGTTTCTAATCTTTTAAATCTACCCAGATGCACCTTCATCGCGAACGCGACCATAGCTTCGCGAACGCGACCACAGCTTCGCGAGCGCGAAGCTTTACCAACATCACCCTTTCGCGAACGCGATCCCTGCCTCGTGAATGCGTAGACCAAGGGCCTGGGGTCCCCAGCTATCTCAACATCTCTACGCGAACGCGACACCTCACTCGCGTTCGCGATGTACACACAGCCATACCTTCGCGTTCGCGCCCCACTATTCGCGAATGCGTAGAACAAAACCTTCCCAACTCACAAACACCCTTCGCGAACGCGAGGCTCCTCTCGCGAATGTGTAAGAGGAAACCAGCAGAAATACACCAACAGTTATCAGCCAACGACCAAAGTCCAAAAATGATCCGTTAACCCTCCGAAACTCACCCGAGGCCCCCGGGACCTCAACCAAACATATCATCAAGTCCCAAAACACGATACGAACTTAGTCGAATCCTCAAACCACCTCAAACAAAATCAAAAACACAAATTACATACGGATTCAAGCCTAATGAACTTTAAAATTTTCAAATTTTACAAATGACTCTGAAACCTGTCAAATTACGTCTAATTGACCTCAAATTTTGCACACAAGTCACATTTGGAATTACGGACCTACTCCAACTTCTGGAATCGGAATCCGACCCCGATATCAAAAATTCCACTATCGGTCAAACTTTTCAAAATTCCAACTTTCACCATTTCAAGCCTAATTCTACTCCCGACCTCCAAATCATAATCTGGACACGCTCCTAAGTCCAAAATTACCCAACGGAGTTAACGGAACTATCAAAATTTAAATCTAAGATCATTTACACATAAGTCGACATCCAGTCGACTTTTCCAACTTAAGCTTTCAATTAAGAGACTAAGTGTCTCAATTCACCCTGAATTCACTCCGGACCCGAACCAACTAACCCGATAAGTCATATATTAGCTACAAAGCACAAAAGAAGCAAAAAATAGGGGAACGGAGCTACAACTCTCGAAATGACCGGCCGGGTCGTTACATCGGCAAAGGTCATCACAAGTTACATTCATAATGTGCTAAAAATTAGGTCAAATGTAGCTAAGCATTTCTACCAATATACTTGGAATTAAAGGATGATCCACATACCAAATTGAAGATCTACGAGTCTACTTTCTAATGCATTAAACCGTTCATCAATACGATATTGGAGTAGAGAGATATTTGTATTTTTGCGAGACTGCGCAGACTGGTAGGTGACAAGTAGGTGCATCACCTACTTGCTTAAATGAAGGGACAAAATAAATCCCCAAAAAAGGGCAGATTGAGGGCGGCCAAGGGGCCTTTTATATGGGATGATTATCTCACATCTTCAAAATAATCTCATGAGTAAAATATAGGAGAAAACCACTGCAACTCCTCCCCCAAAAATCCCATACAAACCCTAGGTGATTTCGGGTGATACGAAGTGATTCTAGTACCGAAAATCCGGGACATCTTGCTAATTTCCCTTTCTCATTCTTGTAGTTGCATTGGGGGACTGATTTTGGGTGAATATGGACTAGGTTTCGTGGGTTCTACTTATTCCAAGGTAAGTTTATGCTTCTCTTTCCCTTATCTAAGCTTCTACGAGTTGTAGCTCGATCGTAAAGACTAGAACTTGCGAGTTTCGAAAGAGTAGTATGCTATTTGTTGTGGCATCACTGTTGGCTAGTTGTGAACTTAATTTTAAGTTAAATTCATGGCTGTTTTATATGAGAAGAGGCTTTATTATATATTGTTGGTTTTGTTTCTCGATTTGAAAGAAAAGACAAGTCGGAAACGTGTTTTAGTAATCATAAAAATAAGTTTTGAGTTGCTGAAATTGTGGGACTGTTATGGGGTCGTTTTAAAGTTGTATTGTGGCTTAAAATTAGTAGGGATAATTGAATATGTGGCGGTTAATGTTGTTGATAAATTATGGAAGGAATAAGGGGTTTCAAACTTTAGTTGTTTAGTCACAAACCGAGCTTGTCGCTCAAAATGGTTGTTGAAGCAATCAGAGAGCTTATTGTGAATTGTAGTGTTGTTGTTTGGGATGTTTGGTAACTTTTAATAACTTATGGTATGTAGTAAAAATAGGGGAGGTGTTGTCTGTTTTCTTGTAGAATATTGGTTTTGAAATATGAGAGTTACAATGCTTATATGATGACTACAAAGTCGGTTTACTCATTATAGACGTAAGAAGATCATATTGAGCTTGGTTGATGATTGGAGAGAAGACTGCAAGGTATGTTAAGGCTATACCTTCTTTACTTTTGGCATGGTCCATATGATACCAAAATGAGCAAACGCACAACTTTCAGAATTGACTCTGTTCATAGATGTACTAGGGGTGCCTATGTTCTTAATTCCCTATGTGTCCTATTATTATATCGTCTGTTCATGGGTCTTAGAAAATACGTAAGTTAATAAAGTTTATCTGAAGGCATAATGATCTTATGGCATTTTAAGAGATCTTATTGAATACTTCATTATGCATTGCATTCATTTATACATGTACATTGACCCATGACCAGATGGCGTTATATACGCATATATTATATGTATATGGGATATGGGGAAAGGTTACAGCGTTATATACACACCATCACCTGATCAATTGGTATACGTTGATGATTTCGCCCACAGAAGCCAAGATGATATGATGGGATGTCCTCAGAGGCTTGATGATGTTATGTACATATATACCTATGCATGTTATGACATTTATATGCATATGCATGACATTATAAATGTTTCATGATTCACAGAGCTATTCAAACTTACAGGTTGAGTTCTTTACTCCATGTTTCTTTCATGTCTTTTATATACTACTTTCATGCCTTACATACTCGGTACTTTATTTGTACTGATGTCCCTTTTGCCTGCGGACACTGCATTTCATGCCCGCAAGTCCCGATAGACAGGTTGATATTCTTCCTAGTAGGCTATCAGCTCAGCGAAAGGTGTTGGTACACTCCACTTGCTCCGGAGTTGCCTATTTGGTCAGTATGATTTGGACATGTATTGATTGGTATGGTGGGGCCCTGTCCCGACCTTTATGAAGTTTATGTACTCTTAGAGGCTTGTAGACAGATGTCATGTATATGGATACTTGTATAGCCTTGTCGGCCTATGTTTTGAGTGTACAAATGATCTTGTCGGTCTTATAGGCTTGTATGTCACATGTATAAGTTTCTATATCATGTTGGGTCGTCTTATGTCTAGTATTCCCTTATGTTTTATTCTGGTTATCTCATGACAGCCCCTCTAGCCCATTTACTAGTATGATAAGAAGAATACGTTACGTTGGTACTCGGTTGAGTTAGGCACCATGTGCCCGTCGCGGCCCTTTGGTTTGGGTCGTGATAGTTCCACTTGCCATTGCCAATGTGTTGATTTCTCGTGTCGCCTGCTGATCTCCCCTGATCTGATGAATTCCCTATCGCAATGGAATTAATTACCTGATGCAATGTTGACGGTACTGCATCCATGTCATGAATCCACGGCCTTCCTAAAATTATATTATAACTCATGTCTGCATCCACCACTGGAAACTTGGTATCTTTGACAACACCCTCTGTGAATGTTGCTAACATAATTTCTCCTTTTGTTACAACACTTGAATTATCAAACCCAGACAAAGATCGAGCATTGGTTATGTCATGATCAGTCGCTTGCATCTCATTCACCACTCTTAACAGTATGATATTCACAGAGCTACTTGGATCAATCAAAACTCGCTTGACATTAGAATCATTGATATGTAAAGATATTACCAGAGCATCATTATGAGGGATGATCAAGCCATCTGCATCTTCATCATCAAATATTATGTTGTCTCCTTCCAGGACTTGACGAACCCCCTTCCCGTGGGTAACTGAGATCTTGGTTGTCCTTTTCGTTGTCGTGTATGTTACTCCATTGACCTCCTCACCCTCGATTATAACATTCTCCATCCTCTTTGGTGATGGGGTTTTGGTGATTCTTGCCTATTTTTTATATAAGACTACTTTACTTTTTCACTAAATAGGTCAGTGAGATAACCTTTTTTTAGTAAATAGTCAACCTCCCCTTGTAAGACCTGCAATTTGTTATTCTGTGACCATGATCATGAGTGGAATTCACACCAGAATTCCTAGATTCTTTTGATGGGATCCGTTCTTATCTCTTTTGGCCATCGTACGTTATCACCCATACCTCTTACCGGAGCTACCAACTCTGACGTACTGATGTTGAAATTATAATCTCCTATTCTTGATCGAGAATTTTGATCATTGTTCCTTATTGTATCTCATTCCTTTCCGAATCGGAAAGAAGAACTCGCCTCCTTCTGTCTAGATCTTTCATCAAACCGTGCATGTTCTTGTTCTCGTCCCGCAGGTCCCATGTAAGGTTCATACCTGTTTTATCCAGATCTCCTTTCTAATTCTGAACGTCTAGGTTTGAACATTTCCTCCACCTTCGACAGAGACACTGTATCTTCTTCTATTCACAACTTTGTATTGTACCTGTTATAAACATTATTCCAAGTAGTAGAAGGAAATTCCCACAGGCTTTCTTTTAATCTTCCTGTGGCTTCTGAACTTTTCTCATTCAAATTGCTTGCAAATGTCATAGCTGCCCAATTGTTAGGTACACGCGGTAACATCATTCTCTCCCGCTGGAATTGATCCACGAATTCTCTGAGCAATTCTGTATTCTCTTGTTTTATCTTGAAGTTATCTTCCATTCTCTTCTCTACTTTTTGAGCTCTCGAATGTGCTTTTATAAGTGAAACTACAAGCTTAGAAAAAGAACCAATCGAATTTTCAGGTAAGAGTGCATACCAAGCTAATGCTCTTTTTGTGAGGGTTTCACCGAATTTCTTCACCAATACTGATTAGATTTCCTGCTTAGTTAAATCATTGCCATTGACTCCAGTAGTAAATGTGGTAACATGATCTTGCGGGTCAGTAGTCCCATCATATTCAGGAATATCGGGCATCTTGAACTTTTTGGGCATTGGTAACGGTGATGCACTTGGCTTCTAAGGTTGTTGTGAATACTTGTCAATATTCACTCCTTTAATCACGGGTAGTACTCCTGTATCTGCTTTATTCGCTCATTTTTTCCTTGAGTTATTTCTATAATTTTAGTACTAAATTTTTTAAATTAGAATTATTCAGTGTACCTGACCCACCGGTTCCAGAATTATTTGGTATTTTCCCACTTTCAGAGTTTTCAAGCCCTGAATGAGGGTTTTCCACAATTGTATTCACCGCTAGTGGAGCCTGCACAATACTTGGTAGTCCACTTACAAAAGCACGGAAGGCTTCACCAATCTGTTAAGCAATAAACTGCTTCAAATTATCTTGTTCATTTGATTGTTCATCAATTAGCAGATCTTTCAGGTGAATTTTCTCGTGAACGCCGCGGAGTAGCTGCGGGTGTGTGGTGCGGAGGAGTTCCTCCTTGTTGCCTTCCTTGTTCTCCATCACCCACCTAAATAATTTTATTAGTAGTAGACATAATTCATTGTTAAAGATAAAATATGGAAAGTGAAAAGATTACTAGATTTTCCGGTAACGGAACCAATTTATTTAACCAAAAAATAATTTGTGTGGTCAAAGCAAATAATAAAATAAATCGAATTTCTAGTAATCAATTTTACTTCACTTTTTCTAATGTAGAATAATAAGAAATAATGGAAACAAAATATTCAGAGAATAAAGAAAAGGACATTTTATTGATAATTGTAGCTCCCTTCTAAGAGTTGAGAGTAGGATTCTTCACTCAAGTAGAGAAATAATAATAAAAGAGTGATAGTATGTATTTGCGAATTCATTGATGATCGTACAAAGTATGGTAAGGGAAATTTATATAAGGATACAATACTGCTTTTTCATACTTAATTCCCTCTCTTTACTAATATTAATTACATTGATTGCCCATTACTTGAGTAATTTGTAATGGTTATAGTAATAATAACCAATCACATTAAATCAGGGATCATGTTGATTTCCTTTCCATATCCACGGCTATTAATGAATTTCCCTTCTTTGTAGTCTTTAATTGTGCATCCCCCGCCTATCTCTTCTTTCCAGTTGTCAGATACAATCTCTTTGTAAACAACCTTGTGGGTATTTTTTCCATGCCTTTTTTCCAACCTCCGCTCTTCTTTATTCTTCTAACTCTTGTGCCACCTGTCAGGGCATCATCAAGTCAATCTTTTCACCAATACAGGGGCGGCCAAAGATAAATGCCATCAAAGTATAACACACAGAGTTCATAGCACCAGAAAGTCAATATAGGGGAGCTGGAAGAGTACAATCTGTCACGACCCAAACCGATGGGCCACGACGGGCACCCGGTGCCTTACTCAACCGAGTACCAATGTAACGTATCTTTCTTATTACATCATTATATACATGTGACATACGGGCCTAATAGGCCAACATGATCATTAATAAACTCCAAACATAGGCCGACAAGGCCGTACAATCTTTCATATACATGATATCTGTCTACAAGCCTCTAAGAATAGATAATTGTCATAAAAGTTGGGACAGAGCCCCGCCATACCAAACATATACATCTAAATCATACTGACCAACAAGCAACTCCGGAGCAAATGGAGTGCACTGACATCTTCCGCTGAGCAGATAGCCTACTTGGAGGACTCTCGACCTGTCTATCGAGACATGCGGACATAAAATGCAGCGTCCCCAGGTAAAAGGGACGTCAGTACAAATAATGTATCGAGTATGTAAGGAATGAAAACCAGTAAATAATAGACATGAGAGAAACATGGAGTAAAAGACTCGACATGTACGTCTGCATAGCTCTGTGAATCATTTCGTTTTTATAATGTCATGCATATGCGAATAAATGTTATACCATGCATAGGTATATGCGTTCATAACATCATCAAGCCTCTGAGGGCATCCCATCATATCATTTCGGCCACTGTGGGCAAATCATCAACGTATACCAGCTGATCAGGTGGTGGTGCGTATATAACGCCGTAACCTTTTTCCATATCACATATACATATATATATATATATACGTGTATATAACGCCATCTGGTCATGGGTCAATGTACATGTATAAATGCATGAAATGCATAAGAAATACGTTAAGAAGATTTTCTCGGAATGTCATAAAAATAATATGCCTGTCGGGTAAATTTTATCAAATACGTATTTTTCTAAGACCCATGAACAGAAGATATAATAATAATTCACGTGGGGAATCAAGAATATAGACACCCCTAATATTTCTATGAATAGAGTCATTTATGGAAGTTGTGAATTTGCTCATTTCGTTCGTGTCGTAGATCATGCCAAAAGAAAGAAGGGATAGCCTTAATATACCTGAGCCGATTCTCTTGACAATCCTTCCAACACACGTCTTTTGAGATAACTCACGTAACGGCGGATCGAAGTAGGGAAAAATTCATATGATATTCTTGAGAAAGGTTGCACCGTACTCCCTTAGAATCGCGAAATCCCGTTGCTATAATATTACGTAGTCTCGTATGATTTTGTAGCAAAATCACTTTGCCAATATTTTGAATAAGTTGCTGAATCTTTCCTTTGAATTTGATCATAATATTGTGAAATTGAAATGGAACATTTGCTTACTTCAAGCAAGGAATGATTAGGCCGTAACATCTCTTGGCATTTCTTGATAACTTTCTTTAACCAAATGAGATGAAGTGCCTAGCTCTTTAAATTTTTGCCATCTTGCACATTTAATTAAGAGTCACCTAGTGGCTCTTATATGGCTGGCATGTAAGTGGTTATAAGACTTATCCAAAAGTTATCCACTTAATTCCTTAATCAATTCATTAATCCCCACTAGTCCAATAATTAACCAATTATCCACATAATTAAGAATTATCATAAAATGGTACTCACTTTTAATACACTTTATACACTTTACTATCATTGCCATGTGGTACCTTGTATGGCACTAGTCCATAAATACGGGGTATTATAGCTTAGACCGTATTTTACCCCAAAATGTCAAATTTCGACGAATTTATTTTCTTCGATTTCCTTATCCTCTCACCTTCACGAATTTACTCATCACTTGTTTGAAATAGCATAATACTTATAATCTTACAATAATCTCATTCTCAAACTTACGTCGATTAACTTACGACGAAACTTTATCGTACGAAAATGCGGGATGTAACATCTTATTTCCGAGCTTCCATTAATTTATTCATAGCGCACTTTCATATACGAAAACATGGGGTGTAACATCATTCCCCCCTTTGGAACATTCGTCCTCGAATGTTGACTGATGCACTTATCATTCTCATAACCCATAGCTCTTGCGAATACTTCAATATTCTCCTTTCCATTTAGACAACTGTTCTTTGAATAAATCCGAAGGCCATGGCATTTCCCCCTTTAAGCCTCTTTCTCACACCACGACTTGTAGTCGGAATCCTTCTAATCTCGTAACTGTTGTTACCTTCTATCATGCAGCTTGTACGACTCTAACTTTGTATGTGCGCCTATGCAACGCTTCTCTCCCCTTTCCTCCAGCTCTTAGCCAATCTCTAGGCCTCACTTTGTGAATATATAAAAAATTATGTCAAGTTGTCCCTCTGGGCGTCATTAGCTTTACTACATCTAAGTAGGCCATACTATACCATAACTCTTACTTCGATTTATTGTTACTTAGGTCTGCGACCAAACTCCAGGTTACTCTTGTTACTTATCATATATGCATAAAGCTAAGTCTTTTAACGCTTCTTCATTACTGTTCATCTTGAGAATGATGGTCTAATCTCATCTCGTACTTTGTATCTTTTATCCATCCATTGTCGATTCACCTCAATGTTGATCTACGGTTTTACTATGTTTATCTTGCACGATCTGCTAACTCGTCTGTAACCTCCTGTTTAGACATAACTAGGCTCTTTCTGAATCAATTACTGACTACTCGTTGGCCCATTCTCATATCAATATTCCGCGTAATCTTTCTTGGGTTATTTCCTTTATCTTAACTTACGTCTCGCACTGATTCCTTATCTATCAATAACATCTTGGGCAGGGACCCTTACTTCCTTTCCTTGACGTTGTGTTTGCATAATGTTCTAGAATCGTAGCAAATTTGTAGGCTTTGAATAAGTGCAATCTCGTCCCTTTTTCATTTTTTTTTAAATCGCATTCTTCCTTTACCATTCCATAATTACTAGAACCCCTTAATTCTGACTTAATGCCACATCACTCCATATTTCCTCCTTTAGGGGAGTACTAACATTTAGTGCTACGATGATCTACGTATAAATGATTTACCTCTTCATCTTTGGCATCTTTTCACATCATCGATAACCCTCATTCTCCTTGCGGTAATCCTTCTGTACCAAGGGTAACAAATTTCCTTACTCACGAGGGAAACACCTAGTGTAACTGGCAGATACAGTCCCTTAATCTTAATTTTACTCACCTTGCTTGCTTTAGGGAAGCGTCTTCCTGAATGACCTTTAAAGGGTATTCTTCTGTCATCTATTCTATTATCGCCGGAATAAAATCTGAAATTCTCATGATGTCGACCATTATCGAATCATTCAGTCCCTAATTCATGTTTAGTTTATCTTGTTCACCAGCCCATACTGATTTCTATTACTCTGGGGTTTAACTCTCCCTTCTGGTAGTCGCATTGGAATCACGAACTTATTTCTCGAAATGAGGATATGACTTTGTGGCCTATACTCTTTTGTTGTCTCAAGGCCTGGCTCCTCTCGTCTTGTCCTTCACTTGGCTATATACTCTGTAATACTGTCATGTTTTTTTTTTCATCTACCGTTGTCATCCATGCATCACATCTTACTCATAATGCTTCATTAACTCTCTTCTCATTTTCTGCTAACATTTTTGTCTATCACTTTATTTTGAAAATTTCAACAGGACATTCTTTTGCTTTTAGCTCTTGCTCCATCTACTGGCTCTTCGGGTTGCCTAACATTTTTTTCTTTACTAGGGACGGGAGCCATACTAAGATAATATTTATCCCTTTCAAGGCTTCTAGTGCCTATCTTTGTAGTACTCATATCCAGCGGCACTATTTTAGAGTGCACCATCTGGGTATCTCACAAAGAGATCTATTTGCACATTTACAATATCCTTCGAAAATGTCAACTGACGCAAATAATCCATCCACTATTTTGGGTCACTCAACCCCAGTCGGACCCTGATATCCGTCCTTCTCTTATACTACTTTTGTTAGCCCCCATAGGGCATAAATGAGATAGGTGTGGCCAATTGTACATACCTATATTATTGTTGAAGGTAACTCAAAAGGCTTATATTTCTCTGCCTGAATTGTGAATATTGATAATCTTCATTAACTGGGCGCCTCGTACACTTCTTCATTTTGCTTCTTCTACTTGTTGAAACTTGTATCTATCTTCTGAATCTCTCATCGCCTTTTACCATAGGGTTGGATAGATATTCTTGCCTTAAGGCTCCTTATCAAGAGGCTTTCATATCTTAGTACACACACGATCTACTGAATACCTCATATTTATCCATCATAAGCATGATGCAAAAATTGAGTTCCTCTGACTCAACTCTTCCACATCTATATCTCTTACCAATCATCTTTCTGGATGTAGGCATCGTCATATTATGAATAAGATAAAGTTTAGAAAATTGAGTTCTTACAAGTGGGCTCTACTACACGATCTAGAGTAAGAAGAAAGAGTGACAGTCCTAAATTCCATGTAGCCTCCTGCTTATAAGTGTGGTGCACAACACACCCATAAACAAGACTACTAAACACGACTTGTATACTCCCTAGGATAGAACTGCTCTGATACCACTTTTGTCACGACCCAAACCGATGGGCCACGATGGGCACCCGGTGCCTTACTCAACCGAGTACCAACGTAACGTATCTTTCTTATTACATCATCATATACACGTGACATACGGGCCTAATAGGACAACATGATCATTAATAAACTCCATACATAGGCCGACAGGGCCGTACAATCTTTCATATACACGGCATTTGTCTACAAGCCTCTAAGAATAGATAATTGTCATAAAGGTCGGGACAGAGTCTCGCCATACCAAACAATACACATCTAAATCATACTGACTAACAAGCAACTCCGGAGCAAATGGAGTGCACCGACATCTTTCGCTGAGCCGATCGCCTACTTGGAGGACTCTCGACCTGTCTATCGAGACCTGCGAACATGAAACGCAGCGTCCCCAGGCAAAAGGGACGTCAGTACAAATAATGTACCGAGTATATAAGGAATGAAAACCAGTAAATAATAGCTTGACATGTACGTCTGCATAGCTCTGTGAATCATTTCGTTTTTATAATGTCATGCATATGCGTATAAATGTCAAACCATGCATAGGTATATGCGTTCATAACATCATCAAGCCTCTGAGGGCATCACATCATATCATTTCGGCCACTGTGGGCAAATCATCAACGTATACCAGCTGATCAGGTGGTGGTGCATATATAACGCTGTAACCTTTTCCCATATCCCATATACATATACATATATATATATAACCTTTTTCCATATCCCATATACATATAATATACGCGTATATAACGCCATCTGGTCATGGGTCAATGTACATATATAAATGCATGAAATGCATAAGAAATACGTTAATAAGATTTTCTCGGAATGTCATAAAAATAATATGCCTGTCGGATAAATTTTATCAAATACATATTTTTCTGAGACCTATGAACAGAAGATATAATAATAATTCACGTGGAGAATCAAGAATATAGACACCCCTAATATTTCTATGAATAGAGTCATTTATGAAAGTTGTGCATTTGCTCATTTCGTTCATGTCGTATAGATCATGCCAAAAGAAAGAAGGGATAGCCTTAACATACCTGAGCCGATTCTCTTGATAATCCTTCCAACACACGTCTTTTGCGACAACTCACATAACGGTGGATCGAAGTAGGGGGAAATCCATATGATATTCTTGAGAAAGGTTGCACTGTACTCCCTTAGAATCGCGAAATTCCGTTGCTATAATATTACGTAGTCTCATATGATTTTGTAGCAAAATCACGTTGCCAATATTTTGAATAAGTTGCTGAATCTTTCCTTTGAATTTGATCATAATATTGTGAAATTGAAATGGAACATTTGCTTACTTCAAGCAAGGAATGATTAGGTCGTAACTTCTCTTGGCATTTCTTCATAACTTTCTTTAACCAAATGAGATGAAGTGCCTACTCTTTAAATTGTTGCCATCTTGCACATTTAATTAAGAGTCACCTAGAGTCTCTTATATGGATGCCACGTAAGTGGTTATAAGACTTATCCAAAAGTCATCCACTTAATTCCTTAATCAATTCATTAATCCCCACTAGTTCAATAATTAATCAATTATCCACATAATTAAGAATTATCATAAAATGCTACTCACTTTTAATACACTTTATATACCTTACTATCGTGGCCATGTGGTACCTTGTATGGCACTAGTCCATAAATACGGGGTATTATAGCTTAGACCGTATTTTACCCCAAAATGTCAAATTTTGACGAAATTCATTTTCTTCGATTTGCTTATCCTCTCACCTTCACGAATTTACTCATCACTTGTTTGAAATAGCATAATACTTATAATCTTACAATAATCTCATTCCCGAACTTACGTCGATTAATTTACGACGAAACTTTATCGTACAAAAATGCGGGATGTAACATCTCATTTCCGAGCTTCCATTAATTTATTCATGGCGCACTTTCACGTACGAAAACATGGGGCGTAACACAATCGCCTCAAGGAACCCTAATTGGTGACAATGATAAATCTTCATTGACTCAAAATTCCTGTGGCGTAAATGTTACTAAGTTGAATCTACCTCCTAACTCAGCTAGCACAAGTGCTACTAAACCTAATCCACCCTTATTTCAACTAGTCCGACCGTTGGATGAAAAGATTAGCTATTGGAGGGTGTACTGCTCTATTGGTCTTGACTGGTGCAAATAAGAAAAAGCAAGAATTAGCTTCGTAAAGGGGAAGTCCTTACACTAGTAAAGTGGTAATGGTGGAAGAAGGAGAGGCGAAAGCAGTTGCTGGTGTTACTCCTGGAGCCCAGAGGAAACTAGATCTGCCTAATGAGTGGGGGGAGGGGGGGGAACATAGGCAAATCGATGGCTGCTAGGGAAATGGATTTGGTGTTAACCCCCCTCCCCCCCCCCCCCCCCCCAATTTAGTTGAATCAAAATAGTCCAGCTACAATGGGAAGAGATGGAGAGTGAAACTGAAAAATGGAAGAAGGCAAATATACTATATGTATTTGGAGATTCTCCTCCAATTGGTACAATGAAGAGATTCATAGCCTGGAATTTTGCTGCAAAGCCAAATGTGTACTATCACAATGAAGGGTATTTTGTTATCCTTTTCAACACTGTGGATACTAGGAATGAGGTGTTTTATTCAAGGCCACTTACTATAAGTAACAAATTAGTAATTCTCAAGACTTGGTCTACTAAGTTTAATTTTCATGATGAAATTTAAAAAACTATCCTATCAAGGACAAGCTTCCCTAATTTACCACTAAACTGCTAGGGAAAGATTACTTTTATTATAATTATAAGTGAACTAGGATGCTTTATATATGCTGACGGCTTTACTACCAACGTAGCAAGGATCTCTTATGCTAGAGTGTTAATTTGAATGGACATAATTACCTAGAAGCATTAGAGTACAGGATCCTGCTTGAAAAATATTCAATCACGAGGTCGAGTATGATTGAGTTCCACAATACTGCAATGCATGTTTACTAGTTAGGCATGATTTTTGTAAAGGTCCATAAGTTTTAAAATATTATTTCAAGTAATTACATGTCTAATGATGTTATTTAGAAAATCCCAAGGGGTGTGAAACTCATATGAGATTGTTATATCCCTTGGAATATGTTGACGAGGTTGTGGTGAGCATTAGAGAAGGTTGGAAATGGGGGGAAAGGCACGAGGGCTGCCAATAGAGATTTTAAAAATTTTGCAATATTCATGCTTAAGCACGAAAAGCAACCAAAGATGTCTAAAGGGATTGACAGAAGCTGAAATATTTGCGCTTTATCAAAAAAAAAAAAAAGGCACGCCCCACCTGGTAGGTTCGCAAATAAATACTCAAAGGACGGGATTTTCCCATTCCAAACGCCCCAAAGAGTTAGGGTTTGGTCTATTCAAGAAGATATTGACCCAAGATCATTCTCCAATGACTAAGATGAGTTTTTGATGCTATTAAGGATTGATTATTACTCCCTAATATAGATTTAAACAAGATTTTATCTTGAAATTATTAGAACATCTACAGGAACTCAAGAACAAGATTTCTCCTCAAACTTAGGGTTTGTGAGAATGGTGCTCAAGGTAAGATCGGGTTGTCGCCGCAACAGTTTTGTGTTTGGATCGTGGCGCCCCAACATATATATTATGAATTTCGGTGTTGACTTGTGATATTGTTCTCCTATATGGTTTTGGCTATGTTGTTCCCGGATATTATTATTATCTCTGTTGACTTGAGTTATTGAGGAAGGTTTAGTTGATTTTATTCGAGAAACGTAGTTATTACTTCTTTTATTGAATCTATTTACTATTTTTCTTCTTATAGTCTTATTATTACTATTGCTATTTTTATGCTTATAAACTACACATGTATATTAAGTGAGTATCTTTTGACTTAAAAATCTTGTCACTACTTCACTAAGGTTAGTCAAGATACTTATTGAATACATGAGGTCGGTTGTACTCATACTACACTTCTACACTTTACGTGCAGATATTTGAAGCTAAGCAGTTGCGGAGTTCGAGGGCGAGCATTGAAGACTACAGCGTTCCAACCATCTACTATCATCTTGTTCATGGTAGTGTAGGATTTATATTTATGTTATGTAACTTCCAAACAGATGATATCTTCTTGCCAACGTTGTAATATCCAAATTTTAATTGCTCATGACTTGTACTTTCGTATCTTGGGGTAGTTGTATCTAAATCGTATTCTTATTTCTGTATTAATTGATGATCTTCTATTTGGTTGATGACTTATGATAACTGGCTTACCTTGCAGATTCAGCTTAGGTGCCATCACGACTTGGTGAAATTTTGGGTCGTCACAATTATCTTCATCTACTTGTAGAGTGTAGCCTTTATGTCCATCAACAGTTACTATGAATTTTCTCCAATACTTCTTTAGCCCATAATCATCATAGTAATGTCTAAGAGAAGTCCTACTAGTAGTGAGTTCACTAGATGGACTCCTTCCATTTGAACCACCAACCAAATCATCTAACCTTTTCTTGTAACTCCTTGTAGCTATGAAGACATATTTAAGACAAAAAAAAAGTTGTTAGTATAAAATAAGGACCTCAGTCACTCCCTCATGTATATCACTCTTGAAAGTTGTCGCTCAATCACTCGTGTTTACACTCAAGATTTTTGGCATTTGACCGCACTCAAGTGCTCTCACTACTCAAGTCTTTACCACTCTATAATGTTGCTAAAGTTTCTTTCGAACTCCACAAGAGTATTCAAAAGTAGCCCATCCACCTCGAGGTTGGGGTGGAATTATGTTGGCAGAAAAGAAAGCCACAATTAAAACAAATAGACAAGGTACAAGCAAATTAACAACATAACAAAGAGAAAAGCACAAAAGAAAGTAGCACAAAAGAAATTTAAAGCGCCAAAATTATAGTAACAATTAATATAAACTAATGTTAATATAATCTAATTAAAGTAATCAAAAGAGAAGAAATAGAAAAGAAAAGGATTGGAGCAGACAATGCAAAACTTGATGTGTAGCCTAGCCTACGCGAGACTGCGTAGCCTACACGAAGCACGATACAATTCCTCAGTGCGGTCATTCGGGATGTCCCTCCGAAGGAGACTCCCATCCGATTCTGATGTGACTGTTGTTGAGCCTACGCATGACTGTTGCGCAGCATACGCACAAAATGGTCTTAATCTAGTGGCTTCTGGAATTGCTATGCAAGTTGTGTAACCTACACACGGATCCTATGCATGGCTTCAGATCTGTAATTTTTTGCAACTTTTTAACTGGATTTGGAATTTTCAAATTGATCCAAATCACATTCAAATGCCTTCAAACTTCATATTTCAATTGGTAATCACCTTAGGATCAAACCCCAACGGTTTATAATATCAAATTCATGAGCCACATCAACTCAAATGGATCAAGTGGTACTATTTCAATAAATCCACTAGTGGACATGATAAACTTGAAGAACAAGAAACTTCTCAATTTTACTTGTAGCTACTTAAATCGCTTCAAACCAAATTCAATTGAAGTATTTTCACATACATAATAAACCCCAATCAATTTCAAACAACAAAATGTATCTAGATTCCAAAAATTAACTATTCAACTCAAGAACAAGATGAACAATATTCTGGGAACTTTTATATAAAAAATATTTGTGATTTTCAAATAAAATAACAATCAAGGAATTATAGAGACAGTCCTTAACCTTCGGTCTGATACCAAATGATATGGATTAAAACGCGGAAGACAAAAAATTAAAGATAAACGATAGAAATTGAAAATAGACCCAACAAAGTAAAGATCAATCATCAATTAATTGTAAAACAAAGTTTATAGGACACATTCAAGTGGAAGAAATTCCACTTGAAAAACACCCTAGCAAAAGTTGTCATCAACAATAGCAATTCACCATTACGCCTTTCAAAAGAGAACTTATCATTCATCAAAATAGTCTAACCCTAAAATAAAAGCCTTAAGGGCTATTTATACTAGGGAAGATATTTAGCTAACAAGACCTAAATACTCCTAAGCGATACCTATTACAATTATACCCTTCAATTATATGTAGTCTTCAATTGATAGCCAAATTACACATATAGCATCAATTGACATCCAAAGCGTGTGTTATGTATCTAAGGTCGTATCAATTTGACATCTTGAATGAAGTTCTACAACTTGCAAGGGAACAATAGTTTGACACAGAGAATGCGCATGAGGATGCATCACTCAAAATTGTAGGTGCTCTTGTTGAAACTTCAGTTCATTCCATTGCACTAATACATGTTGTTTCCGGTTATTCCTTTGGCGCTGACTTATGAGGAGAGTGCTACCATCTTTTCTGAGCTTGAAAACTCAATCTCGAACAACGACCTTGGAAAAATTGCTAAGGCAAGGACCAGGGTATTTAGGGAGACACTTACTGCTAGTGACGATGTTGAACAATGTGTGTTGGAATCTTAAGATGGTGGTTCATTCACTATTACGAGGGATAGATTTGGTGAGGAACTTGGCAGGGACACAAAACGTGCAATATTAAGTCAAAGGATGAACACCAAGAAAGTGTAGCAAATTTTGTTGGCATACGTGCGTAAGATCTATGAACACACTACCCTTCCTAAATCTTACTTTGTGGGATTACACTGGGTTTATCGTTATCGTTATCGTTATCGTTATTGTGTGCCAATCATGATACCTTTATGGGAGCACAGTTGAATATGCAGGAAGTCACCAATAGCATTGTTTTATAAATATACCATAGGGTGTTGAACTTGGATGCTGCAATAGTTAAAGTCACATGTTCCATTAGTGAAGTAGACTTTACAGTACACTTTACAAGGGAGTAGTTTGCAACTACTGCGGCAAGGAACTGCCACAACGACTTGGTTTATGTGACAACAAGATTGGTTGAAGCAATATAATCATCAGTATGCTCGTCAGCTCGTGTACTTGACTCATTTACTCTTGTTTGGTGCAAGTTCGGCAAGAAGTTCGACTTTGGAAGTTTTCTTGGTGAGTAGAACCTATTTGAGGACGTTTACGTACTTGACTTGAACCTTGCAAATAAGATTCTTATTAAGGACGGTATTGTTATGAATCAGCTCTGAATCAGCTCTAGCCCAACGTGGATACCTATAAGGATCCAGACCCAATTAACAATAGGACCAGAAGGCCTTCAGAAAGGTTGATTTGGGATCCATGTCCAATCAGCAACTGATTAAAAAAGACTAAGCATTAAGAAAGAATAGACATCCAAATAATGTCGCAGCTTAGACTCTTATTCCTCTCACTCCTCTTCTGAGTTTGTCTCTTGTCCTCTATTTTATTTAATTTATCATCCCCTTCCTTGGCTTTCTATTGTAATTTCTCCTCATTTCCTCACTATTTCCTTTAGTGTTATTTTTTATTGTTCTATTGCTTTTTTGTTATTGTAATTTCGTTTAGTGCGTTAATACAATCAATTGGTTTGGGTGTAATATCTAGGTTGTTTCATGATTTCATGAACAAAATCGAAACAAAGATGGTCAGCATTGGCGCATTCACGGCGGATGCGTTGCTCTTGCGAAGTTCTGGTTTTCGAGCCAGTTTCACGATGTTCGTCAAACTTCAACTTCAGATTTGACAAGAAATTGGTCCAAGCTTCACCCTAGATTGTATAAAACGTCAGAAGCACTCTTAATCTCAATAACAATATGTTTTTGAAACACCCGTTTGCAAGTTCGTCCCAGCACATACATTTGCTTTGAATTCCATGGTGGTAAGCCCTCAAGGAAACCCAATTTAGAATCGTGTCTTCACTATTCCGATTCTCAAGTCTCAAATTGTGTAAACCTACAGTACGTAATTTCAAATCGGTGATTATCTTGAAGTTCTTATCACTAAAACTAGAAACATTTAATTCCAGAATTGTCCTTCAATGTAGTTAATCATCCGTTAATTGTTCTGATCTCCGTTACTTTAAGGATAAAAAGCGCACACATGATTTAATTGAAGGTCAGGGACTAAAGTGCGATTTTCCCAAAGGTGATTGGAACAATAATTAAGTCTTGTAGCAACCCAAATGAAATAAATGAGCTACTAACTGACTTCGGTTAGTTGGCCAACCAATGGTATGACAATTGCACGGTGTCTCACTACGGCAATGAAGAGATAATATCTATACGGCAAACATACAAGATCTCCCCGTTTTAATTTGCAAACTCAAGGGTGCTTCACCACTTTGAATTTGAGACTTGTTGAAAAATTATGACAATAAATAAAGCTATTATGTCTAAGATTCAGAACATGTAAAAATCCACTGAATTTAAGTAGATGAATATTGGCTATTTTAAACTAGTAATGTTCTCTAGATGCCAAAAGATAATTAGTATATAGTGATAGAATGCTTACCTTGTTAGAAGTAGAGAAAAACCACTTACAATATTGTAAGTAACCTAAGGCTCCTATATGAAGCTCTTCTTTGTAGGTCGTTATTCAATCAACTCAGAAGGTTCACTTCTTTTTGTTTCACAGAAAGTTGCACCAAATAAAGCAGAAAGAAAGATGATTCAAAAAAAAGAGTACACAGAAGTCTCCAGGGAAAAAAAATATATACAAAAAGACCTAAATTGCCCATCAACCTAGATGAACATAGGAAGATTAATAGCTATTACCTCCTAACCATGCCTGAACTTTGAAGAGTTCTACAGTAGTCCACACAAATGGGAGAATTCTTAACAATTTCCCATATCTTGGCAGAATTTTTCAGCCAATCACGCTCGGACACAGTCCTTGAGAAAGATGGACCTCTCATTGACAAAACCTGAGGAATCAATCACTCAAAGTTAGTTCCCTAAGTATTTTCACAGAACATTACGTCTGGAATATCTGAGAAAAACAAAAAGGTGTCGGTGTGTGCTAAACTGCAGATGTTGAAGGGTGAGGGAGATTGTGGGACCTGATCCCGCAAATTCCATAACGCTGAAATGTGGCTTTCATACTGTGGCTTCAAGGATTCATCTTTACTTCTAGATGGCAGTAGAAATAATTTCAAATATTCAGATTCTCGATCTGAATATTTGAGAGGAACAGCAGAAACATGACTCTCTTTGGCAGTTGTGTGGTTTTTTGATCTCACGATAGATAAAGAGCAAAAGATTTGTGTGAGTGCCTTCTTCAGTTGAACAACGTTACATGGTGTTAGATCTTCAGTGCGTAGTCTAAAAACAAAAGCAGAACAACAAACTGAATATTGGTTCCAGGGGAAATGAAATAAAAATTAACAAGAGCAGCTCCTGTGCAACCCTATAACATTATAGGGAGCTATATAGAGCGAGTTATCCAACAGCCGACAATGAAGACAACAATTAACTTTCAGGAACTGGGGAAAGGTCGCACAAGGCAAGAGCATCGTTTGGTAACTCTGATTTTTTTATGTCATTACAGCACGAACAAAAAAACTTGCATTGTGCAGTTATAACCATGTACCCATACTTCATTGAGGACTTCCGATTCATAGGTCCAACTAGAGAAGAACACTTGAAGTACCTTCTACATTAACTAACAATTAATTCAACCTTTATATATGATATTATACCCATTCTCTTTAACCAGTTTATGTTCAACATGGTGATGCAACTAAATTCAAGGTAAACCAGAAGCTACAACTTTGTAAAGATCTAAATTTAATATCACAATCACTATAACTTGAACAATGCCTAAGATTGCGTAAAAATCAGTTTTCACGTTTTGTGTAAAAATCTAAGACACCCCTCAAGTTTTTGAGTATAGACAAACACCCTTTTCTCTTATTTGTTAGTGAAAGACCAGTCATTGACCTGCCATAATAAGCTAAAGGCCTATTTTTCCCTTGTACTTGTAAGTTTCCAGTTGTTTTCTAACCTTGTTAATTTCTCAGCAGTCAGCACTTCCTCATTGAACTAAATATGCCTCCACTACTTTGCTACTCGATTGCCTCAGCATACAGACTCCTTCAATGTCCGTCCCTCAACCACCTCAATGATCATCTTGTCACCTGGAAGGCTCCCCTCTCTCCCAACCAAAACACCATTAAGACCCTTTCTCTGCTAAGCACTCCATTATATAAGCTTAATCTAAGTTTTCTCAGTTAAAATTCTTTCCAAAATAAAACCAGAAACTGAAAACAAAGCAAAAAATTGAAAATTACTTGAAGTTAAATCCTTAAAATGGACTTTTGCAGAGGGGATGAGCAGTGAAGGACTGTGGAAGGAACCGGAAATCAGTCCTTTAGCTCATATTGACCGGTCAATTAGTAAGAAATAAGAAAAAGGAAGGTCTAGATATTGTTGAAACCTCTAGGTGTTCGGATTTATAAATCAAAGCTCGAGCGGTAACTGATTTCTACTATGCAAATTAAATAAGCAATTTGAAGATAACTTTAGCATAAACATGAAAATTTGAACAGCTTGGCCCATCTTTTTCATCATCATAACTAATTCACCAGTCCATGCTAAAAGCAAGATCAAAAGTTTAGGTTAACGCACTTTGTACGCACAAAAACTGGATCAGCCATGTACTCTTCTCCACCGTCCAGAATTTTTTCTCTGTTTTCTTTCTCAGAGCTTTGAGGATGGGAAAGGGTTAAAGATGATGGATCAGGTATGCCATGCTTTAGCAAATCAACCTGCAAGAAGAGCACAACAGTACCATATCATAGAAATGCAAGTAGAAAAAGACGCTAGGAGGTTTTCTTAGAAGCAAGACATCACTCAAGAATCAAACAGTTACATTACCATATGCTGGACAAGTAACTTGAGCAGCCACATAAGTTGTTGATAGTTGAAGTTAAATTTCAACCACACAGTTACGAAAATAATTTCCAAATAGGGCATGAAAATAAAGGAGAACAGGATCTTGCTAAGTATAGAACTGTGACATGAGCAGCAGAAAATCAGAGCTTAGATGAGAAGCTTTCTTAAAATCGAATTCTTTTTGGCAACAAAGGCCACTAGCGCTTTACGTCTTGTCACTTCTGACAAAGGTACACAAGAAAGGAGTCGTTACATAACCTAATTTAGAACTTAGAGGTAACTGCATCACATGATAGACACTAGATGTGTTTGGTAGAGCAAAATGAATTATTTGATACATCAACTGCACTTTATTTGTAAAAGTATAAACAACTAAATCTGCCACTTGAATATAAAATTGGTAGATAATTCTAAATATTTAAAATCATTTCCCATCAACTACAGCTACATAATAAAATTTAACCTCTTTTAATATAATGAAAAAATCATGACTAACTAAATAACTTAAATACCTTAAGTTTCAAATGTCAAGTTTCAATTCCATATTGCCGGCCTGTCTTCAAATGAGCACTTCCAATTGTAACACACTTATTGTAGTGAATAGCTATAAAAATTGAAACTTAGTGAGCTAATTGTGCACTGACGAGAGTTTCAGCAAATAAACATATATTTTCTAATTTTATCAGACAACCAGCTACATCCATCTTCTCCAAGAAAATATGACGATAGGTTACAACCATTTTGTTGACAAACAAGAAACATTCTAAAGTAGTTAAAGGTGAATTAAATACCGTTGACATGAGTCGCCACATGCTATCATCATGGACTCCCTCTGATACCACCAATATGATGTGGCAAATGGATGCAAGCAGAACACCAAGCTAGAAACATCCCTTGCACCACAAGCGAACAAAGTAATATTACCATTTTGGCTTTCAGCACCTTAAAGCAAGGGAGGGCGAGGGATAGGGGTGAAAACCACTAGGTAATACATAAAAACAGTCAGCTCCTGCATCATCGATGATGAAATTGATGCAATCATCTAACTCGGAATTTACCTGGATGCTCATCAGTTCATGAGCTAGCTCAGCTGGTAAAGATTCGCCGCTTATTATGGGGACGGTGGATGAGCCATCTGGTCTAATCATTTCAGCCAAAACCGAAGGGCTAAAAACAGGCTGTCAAAATCAACAAAATATCAATGGTATTTGGATAAGGATTCCACCGTGGACTTGTATTGAAAAGAATAGACAACAAAGGAACCCATATAGCATGTTGAACTAGAAGGCTTCGAATAACTGACAACATTATCACTTGTACAAGCAATAAAAGCAAGAAGTTAAAGTACCGAAGAAAAAAGTCCAACTAATGAGTGAAAGAAACCTGAGTATCAAGCAGTATAATCCGTTCAGCGGAAACCCGTGGTTCAATGCCAACTGTACAATGTTTCGACATAGCCCTTGCTTCTTCTGTTTCTATAGCAAAGGGAGGAAGCATTCCTGGAATACAACATTTCAAAATTTTTGCCCTCTGGAACTGTTATTCAAAGCTTCAACTTTTATACACTAACTGTATTACCAATTACAGGTAACTTTCTATAAGAAGCACGGATTAGTAACCAGAAAGAACTGGCAAGTGATGTGTATGTTTTTTATGCCATCAGTGTATACAATTTTATTTAATTACATCTATCGTATGTATTTCTCATAACACTAAAGGTGCATGCGTAGTGATAATTCGAAAAACAAAAGCATAATTCCAAGAAAAGAAGAATAAACATCATGTGCAGCTTTAGTTACCAGGGGAGGTAGCATCAAAACCATATATTTCGTTCATTATAGTGGACTTCCCAACCCCTGGAGGACCAATCACACCCACCACTGTAAAGTCCGTATTATCCGTTAGAAACTGCCATCATATAAAATAAAATAAAAAAGGTCGTAAATTCAGAGAAATAGTACCGATAAATTAATTTCCACTAGCAGTAAAAGAAATACTAACCGGGAGAAAACGATCACTGTGGAAATCCCAGGTGTCAGAGAGAAGACTAAGAGAACCAATGCGTGAGCGGTGAGCAGTAGAATCACGGTCGTCAGGGCCGCCGCGGTTGAATTTGCCGGCGCTAACAAGTCCAGGCTTCGCTAATAGGATTTTTGGAGCTTGATGAGACTGCCCGCCCGAACTAGGGTTTCCACCACTGCCCGCCATAGCTTTCCTTTTCTCTCCAATTTCGGCGTAGTAAAATGAGTGCAAAGCATAGAGCTTCCACTTTTTAAGCTGGGAATTTATTGTTAGTTTAGAACAGTCAAACAAATAGTTTTTTGATTCCCATAAATATTTTAAATTATTAATTATTGTGATTTAATAATTTTATTTAAGTTTTAAATATATAAATTATATTTTTTAAAATCTAAATATTTTATATTCATATTGATAATCAAAATAAACAAATTTGACGGAGGAAGTATTTTGTAGTTTTATTTAGGGCTTTCTACACTTTGTATAGATCAAAAAATGTCAAAAAATATATTTAAATCTATCAATAACTTTTTAAATTCATATCATGTGGTTCACGAAATAATAGTGATATCTATTTCAAATCTTATATTTATCAAAGAACTCATAATGAAAATAATATACTAACGACAGTCGTAACATCTATTCAAATTTTTACTTTTTCTCTGGCTATATTTTTGTTTACCCATAAAACGGTACAGTTGAATTTATACGTGATTTCTACACAAGTGAATTAATTTGATCCTAATATAATAAAATAATTGAAGAATTATGCAATACTTAGCCTTGAAATGGAGACGAAATAACAGAAATAGCAGTTCCGGGAATAGGGTTTCCGTGCATAACAGCAATGAAATCAAAAAACAAAAAGATAAGATTGTATTAAGCTTTGAATAGAATGTTGCATGAGTTTGTCGGAAAATTCCCCCTCTACAATGATAACTAAGCTCACTATTTATAGTTACGTCTAGGGAAGGAGGTCCTAGGATCGTGCCCCTCTTTAATGTCAATTATAAGGGTCATTGATAAAGATGTAACAGTGAACATAAATGCCAAATTCCCTGTAACGGGCAATCGTTCTTAATGCCACGAAATATTCTCTATTAAATGCTACCCGGTAAAGAGTATTCATCATATCTTTATGAGTGTTATTCTTTCCGGTGACAAATAAAACAGTTGTCTTCGGTCTTGGCCATCCCCCGTCTTGGGTTCCACGTGTCCCTCTTTTGGGCGACCACATGTTATAGCATATTTTACCCTATACAAATAGTCCCCCTGCTTTTTGGTGACACAACTTTATGTTACTCGGAAGTTGGTAGAAACACTCTTTTGGCTGGAATTACTATAACTCCCAATGAACGCTTCTGACGGTTGATTAGACGCACGTCTCTCCGCATTTAATGCCCCGAACATGCGTCATCCCACGATTCAGCACAACTTTTGCCGATTCTCGAGGTAATCATGGCCATTAATTTAGCCGCCAAAACTTTTACTTATATGCATCAACCTTCTCCCCTATACTTCATAATTTTACAAGCTTCTCTAATTCGACTTGCATCCTGCTCTTCATCATTTCTCTAATTTTCTTCAAGCAAAAACCTTTTCTTTCTTCCATACAATGGCTTCTTTCTCAAAGCGTGCCAGTTTTTCAAAGAACAAGAACAAGGCCGAGGATTCTGCTCCTCCAACAGTGGGCTCCATCATCCCTAGAAGTCTTGTTACTACAAAAGACTTCGAAGAGAAATTTCCTACTACTAACTCTCGTACATGGGCCGTCAGTAGGTATCATCCGTCCTTCTAGCATTCCTGCTGTGAAGGAAGACTGCCGCTGTCACGATTTGGATATTGTTGCTCTTGATCTATCGGAGCGAGTGACCCTACCCAAGGAGGGTTTTACATATTTTTACATGTATCCCTTTACTTTGTGTGTGTTCTCTTTAAATGGAGAGCTTGACTCCATTATTGCAGAGTTTTGCCTCAGCTACCAGGTATGTTTGGCACAAGTAAGTCCTTCTGTGTAGGGGACGGTTGCTTGCCTTCGGCGTTTGTGCCAGGAGACGGGAGAAGAGCTAACCTTAGCTCATATGATGAATCTCTATTTTCCCAAGATCTTCCTTGGGGGAATGATAAACCTCTGCAAGCATGGCCATCATGCTCTGTTGTCTAGCATGGATGATGACAACGGTCGTGGATGGATGGAACGGTTCGTTATAGTTGCCACCAACGATATCATTTCGGCAACGGCTTCATCCTTTCCTGCCGCTTGGAATCGCACTCATAAGCTCTTTGTTTAATATTTCTTTTATTAAATATTCTTCTATACCAGTATTGATCCTCCATCTTTCGTCTGTTTCAACAACCCGATGGATCCCACCGGCGGTTGAAGGTTTGGACCGGTGGGTCCAGAAGATCTTGGATGTTATGACGCCTGAACTCGCTTGTGGAAAGAACTAGCCCCTAAATACGGGTGGAAGGCCAAAAATCATGGTAATTCAAACTCACCGTGTTTCAATTTTTCATGTGAAGAACTTGATTGATCCCTTCTACCTTGTCTATGAAATCAGGTCTACTCGCGGGCTCTGTTGTTGTCCCCGAGGAGGACATCTTGGTGATCCTGCTGATGCGGCGAGATTGCTTCAGGAGGCGCTTACTCTAACAGATATCTCCAGGATTGCTTCGGGTACAAGTGTATCATTACGGAGTCCCTAGCCGTAAGACAAACAACCAAAAAGAAGGCGTTCCTCCACGGCCGGGGAAAAGAATAAGAGGGCGAAGACTGCTGCCCCCGAGTCATATCCGATAGTGATGATGACTGGCCCTTCTTCCGGTCCGGTCATAGACATCGTGATAATCGATGATGATGAAGAAGCTAGTGATGAGGGAGCTTCTCTACATAGAAGACGACGATCCTCATCATCTCAACAAGATGCTCGACCCGTTGAGATTGTTACACCAACCGAGGACGATGTTTCGACACTTTGGGGAGAGTTTGATTTGGTAGATAATGCCAACTCCCATCTTCGGGCCCTAATTATTGTGCCCGGTGCTGCGGGGCTGAGTACCGGGGTCCCTGCCGTCTTTGGTTGGCGAGCATCCAACAACCAGCACTGCATTTGATGCAGTTGCTTCTCACTCTTTAACCCCATCAGCTTCATCTCCACCTTTGCCTACACCAGCAGCTGCTTCATCCGCATCTATTCTTCCACTAGCAACTGCCACATCACCTCCACCGGCCATACTTGATCATGAAGGAAGTGTTCCTTTTCTCCAGTTCCTAGTTCATAGGAATTTGGGGCAAAATTATGCTCCCCCCTCTGGAGAAGGGAGAAGGAATTTCGGTCTCCACTAGATGCAACTTGCTATCCCGGTCGGTGGAGATTGCTAATTACCTGAAGCCTTTGGCTTCAGAGAAGGATTGGGAAAAGATTCAGGCTCTCTCGGGAGAGTGCTTGTTGAACAATGCCATGTACAACGTCGCAAGAGCATATTCTTTACTTCTTTTGTTGTTTCTACTATTTTTGTATAAACACATCTTGAGTTTGTTTTTCTCACTTTGTAGGCCAACTTTCTTGCTTCTGAGGGCCTTCAAAGGTTGATTAGGGAAAATGAGGAACTTACCTCCGAGCGGGATCAACTTTTGGTTGAACGAGACCAAGCCGTTATTCGCCTCTCAGAATTGGAAACTAAGGCTGCCGAGGATGTTGTGTTGGAAACTCATTTGCAGCAAAGTGAGCAGAAAGTGGAGACCCTTAGCCAAGAGATTGCCCTGTTGAGGGTCCAATTTGAAGAGGCTAGGGCCAAATGGGCTGAAGTCCATATTGTCATTCTTGTTGCATTCGATCGTGAGGCTGCCTCTGTTGAAAGATTGAACAACTTAGAGGCAGCCTTGAATTCGAAGGCTGAAGAACTCGCTGCTGCAGAGGTGAAATATGCCCACCTGGAGGAGAAGCACAAGAGGACCATTGAGCATAATAAGATTTTCAGCTCTACTGTCCGCAAGCTCGATGTTAGCCTCAAGTCCGTTAGATGCGCCCGGGAAAACCTTTCTACCGAGGTCACCCAACTCAAAGAAGAACTCAAGCGTCGAGATGCTTCCCTCGTTGTAGAGAAAACTTACGCTATGTACAACATGAGGAGGAAAACCTTGGAAGAGGCCAAAGCTGGTTTCATTGATTTTGATGCCGAAATTGCTAAGGCCCGTGAGCTTGAGTTAGCTGCTAAAAGTGGTCTCCCAGTGAGGTCTGATGCTCCTGGTCCTTCTGGATCCGGTTTCGAGTTTTCAGGATCTGAAGAAGAATCGGAGGATGATAATGCTGAAGGTCAAGCTAGTGAAGATCAAAATGTTGAGCCATCGGTGGTTCCATCTACTGCTCCGGGGGACATAGACACTTCTCTTCCTCCGGGGTCCGGAGATAATGTAGTTTAGCTTTTCTTTTTCTTTTTCCAATTCTTGTATCTGTGCCGTTGTGGCATGTTATTGTAAATAGAAATATCTTTTTGCTCAAGTTTTTGTTTGAGTCTTTCTTTCGTTTGAATGTTCATGCAAGTTTTTAACCTTTACATTTTCTTCCTTTTGCTTAAAAGTTTTGCGCAAGTTTTTCTGTTTGAGTCTTATTATGTAAAGCCTTGGGTGTATTTTCCCCGAAAGCATTTTGATTTCGGGCATAAATTCTTCCGAAACCAACCCTTTAACGGGAGGGTTTTTATAAGAGAGGGCCCTCTTATGTTTACGGTGCTCTTAAAGAAGACGTCTCTTGTTCATTACGGCACTAGCATTTGAAGTACTTCTTTAACTTTCAAATGACAAAGTTAATTCATCGTTCAGACAAGAAACAGGATAAAAACAAAAGGATTTTATTTCACTTTATTCCTTCTATTTTCAAAAAGTACATAAGCATTTGCTATGCTGAAAAGAAATTGTCATTACTTGTGGCTAATTTGTACTACTTGTTTCTACGGGACTGTCCGCGCAGTCCCTGGTCCCGATGATACAATTATATTTCTGGTTTTTCATTCCTGGTTGACGTGGCTTGTCATTGAATCTTCATATCACTCCCCCCAGTGTTCGAATGCGAAGAATGCGAATTAGAATACTGGAAGTCTTGTATCTTCGAGGATTCCACCAATGAATTGCTAGATAATCCTTAACTTGGTAACAAACTTTACTTTCCCTCTGGAATTTATGCTATCAAATGAAGGACTATCTAACAATCCTCTAGTGGTTTGCGCTCGTGAACAGTCGGGTAACCTTTGCTCAATAGCAAACTTAACTTCCCGGTGGGAATTTGCTATAGAGTAAAAGATTATCTAACTGTCCCCGAGTGGATCTTTGCTTGTGTGCCTTGCTATTAAAGGTCTTATTGCTACTGTCTTCGTAGTATGCTTTCTGCTTCTGCCTCATTAAAAACCTTACCAGAAAAACCCAATTGGGACAAAAACTGAACGAAAGGAAAAAGAGTGCAGCACATACTTTCAACTCGGATAATGTTCATTAGCAATAATATCTTTTGAGGTGCGCCACGTTCCAGTTGCTGGACAACGTTTCTCCATTTTGGTTCTCTAATTCATATGAACCTTTTCCGGTGACAGCTGAAACACAGTAGGGGCCTTGCCACGTTGGGCCTAACTTCCCTGCGTTGGGCTCCCGGGTGTTTTGAGTTACTTTCCTTAGGACCAAGTCTCCTACTTTGAAATAACGGAGGTTGGATCTTCGATTATAATACCTCTCCATTCTCTGCTTTTGGGCTGCCATTCTTATATGAGCCAAGTGTCGTGCCTCAAACTCGGGGAGCATGACCGGCGCTCAACCGAGTGAACCGGTCGAGCAAGCCTGTAGATACTTTCTACCCAACTCACCCATGATCAAGAGAAGACATGATTTCATTAATTAAATAGTAGAAAGTTTATATATACAATACTAAATCGTCTTATTGGTTACATCATTTTAAAGTCCAAAAATACACACATTCTTATGATTCGAGTAAAACAAGAGATCAAAACACAACATAATCTGTTTGACTTTTCTAGCACCCATGTACAACCTACATAGTGTCTACGGAGCCTCTAAAAGATATAAAAGAGTGCTATGATAGTGCCGGCAACAAGGCACCGGCTATACCTCGAGATGTGATAATAATATGAACAAAAGATACAATATGTGACCCCAGGATAAAGTGGGGCTCACCAAGTCTGCTGGGAAGAGGATGTACCACTATCGCTGATCAACACTGCCTGCTATGGAACCACCTGCATCCATTTAAATATGCAGCGCCCCCGGCAAAAGGGGCATTAGTACTGTCGAATAGTACTAGTATGTAAAACTAAACACCATCTCAATAGAATGAATAATAATACAAGGGGGAACAGTCAAGGATTCAATAAGAGCTCCAAATACTAAAACATCAAGTTAAGGATCACATAAGTTTTCAAGTCAATTTCCATGTTATTCGGTTGGGTGATCTTTAGAGCCGATATACCATAATTCACAATACCATCGTATTCTTACACGGAGTCCGGTCACGACCCGACCGGCTAGGTTATCTCATTTGAGACATCAACCATAACCACAATTTCAATTATCATTTCCAGTACAGTCACCACCATGTGTGCGGCATGGTGTCCGATCACGGCCCGATCGGCTAGGCCGTCTCACCCAAGACATTACCTTTTTTTAGTCATCTCACATCATACTTCTTTCATATCTATTCAATTCATCGGTACTTATGGCCACAATTATAATACCGTTTTTGGCACTTGGCCGTATTTCATATTTCATGCTCCCCTTTTCATTTTCACACACCATTACCATTATCGACCACAAGACTTTTCAATTCAAGGCTTTTAGGTACACTTGAGAGCAATTAAGAGTCTTAGACATATATAGAGATTTTGTTCATATAATTTAGCATGATAACCTTCACTCAAGCATAACTTGAAATCGTAACAATTATAACACACACAACCACACTTTGAATATATATACTCAAAAGATAAACATAGCATGAATAAATGCATTTGAAACACATATTAAACATGTATCTCTCAACACAAGATTACTCGGGATAACCGATTTCATAATGATCAACTAGGGTCTTTCATAACTTACATGAACAACGTGGAATTCGATTCTGAGAGAGGGGTTTAGCCAACATACCTCAATTGAGCTTCCTTAAACCTTTAAAACGTTCTAGAATTTTTAGCAACTTTAATCTATTTTAGAAATATAACAAGTTGAACCAAAATTAGGAAGATAATCATGATTCTAGCTCATTTGAGCATATTATCAAGCACTAGGTGTGTATTAAGGTTTTTAAGGCCCTTTTATGAAAGATTCCATCATCACTCAACCAATTCTCTACCAGTTTTAATTCACAACATTCCTACATTATTTGATATCACATGCATGCAAGATAACAACTCCCACACCCAAAATTTATCTTGCTAATTACTCCCCTTTTTAGTATATTTTTGAAATTAAGAGCTAGGGCATAGATTCTTACCTTTAGGATAAGAACTTTCTTGATAATCTTCAATGATTGAGCAAGAATTGATGGATAATAGGTTGAAGGTTACTCCCCCACTCTAAGCACACTTTCTCACTCTAAAAGTATCAGAAATTTTGCTCTAAATGGACTATGGCATATGTTTTAACGAAATAGGGTCGGGTCTAAAAACCCCAAAAATGAAGCCCCGAGACAGGATCTGCGGTCGCATATGCGACCGCAAAATAGATATGTGGTCCGCATATCGATCGCACAATTTGGTGCCAAAAAAACTGGAAAACTCTGTTTGGGTCTGCGGTCGCATAATGCGTCGCAGAACCTCCCTCCGCGAAAATATTAATGCTGGATATGCTATCAGAGCGTGGCCCACGAAATGGTTTTGCGGTCACATAATGAGCTGCAAAATTGACATAAAAAATGGCCCAGAAGACTGTCTCACTCTACGGCCATTCTGCGGCCGCATAATGGGCCGCAGAAATGCCTAACTCTGCCAAATATTTTCCTTCAACTCCCCAGCACATTGTTCAATCCAAAAAGTCCGAACCACGGCTCGCAAGCTTGCCGCGAAGAGTTTCTACTATTATTAACCTCCACGCCTACCCCGACATCACGGAACCCTGGTTTTTAGGAAAAATTTCACGGGGGCCTTACACCAATTCCCTGCGCTCATCGAGTAGCTCCAAGTTGACTAACATTGCTTCGTTGTTTGATTCTTCTTCTGCTTGGAAATATCTCAAGGTGGATTCCCCTACTTCTACCGGGATTAAAGCTTCTGCACTATACACAAGGGAAAAGGAAGTTTCTCCTGTGCTCGATTTGGCCGTTGTTCGGTATGCCCATAGAACTCCGGATAATTTCTTGGGTCAATTACCTTTTGCCGCTTCCAACCTTTTCTTGAGGTTTTGAACAATTACTTTGTTCGTTGACTTCGCTTGACCGTTTACGCTCGGACGATAGGGTGAAGATGTGATCCTCTTTATTTTTAAATCTTCGAGGAACTTTGTAACTTTTGCATCGATAAATTGTGGCCCATTATCGTATGCTATCTCTTTTGGTATTCCGAACCTGCAAATTATGTTTTCCCACAAGAAATCCACCACTTCGCGCTCGCCGATCTTCTGATAAGGACTTGCTTCCACTTACTTAGAAAAATAGTCAGTCAAAATTAAAAGAAATCTTACCTTTCCAGGAGCCCACTGTAGTGGTCCGACGATGTCCATCCCCCATTTCATGTACGGCCACGGGGACAGAATCGAATGCAAGGGTTCTGCTGATTGATGCACTAGTGGTGCGTAGCGTTGGCACTTATCACATTTTCGTACGAAGTCTTTGGCATCTTGTTCCATGCGGGGCCAATAATATCCTGCCCTTACCAACTTTCTGCGCCCGAATGGTTGCTACATATCCCTTTGTCAACCTCTCTCATGACATAGTTAGCTTCGGATGCCCCTATGCATCGGGCCATCGGGCCTTGGAAAGATTTTCTATACAATTGGCCTCTCTTGAAGCTATATCGTGTTGCTTTGGCTCACAGCACAGGGGATGCTTTGGGGTCTTCGGGTAACTTTTCGGGCTCGAGATAATCGATGATTTCATTTCTCCAGTCCCAGACCAAATTAGTTGCAATTACCTCATAGTAACCATATGTATCCAGAACTGAGTTCATCAGTTGTACTACCATCCCGGATTCTAATCCCTTTATTCCCGTCGATGATCCAAGGTTAGCCAATGCATCTGCTTCTGCGTTATCTTCCCCCGGGATATGAGTAATCGACCACTCCCGAAATCACGCCAACATAGCATGTACCTTTACCACGTATTGTTGCATGCGCTCCTCTTTGGTTTCGAAGATCCCGCAGACCTGATTTACCACCAGCTGTGAGTCATATTTGATTTTGATGACCTCGGAGTCAAGTCTCCGAGCTAATTCAAGCCCTGCAATCAAAGCTTCATACTCTGCTTCATTGTTAGTTAAAGGGACCATTCTAATGGCTTGCCTTAAGGTTTCCCCTGAAGGCGTGATTAAGACAATACCAAACCCGAACCCTTTTATGTTGGAAGCTCTGCCCGTAAATAAGGTCCAAACCCCTGATGTTGATTCTGACACCATTACTGCCTCCTTGGTTGCCAAAGGCAGTAATCCTGGACTGAAACCGGCCACGAAGTCAACCAAGACTTGCGATTTAATTGCAGTCCTTGGTCTATATTCTATGTCGAACTCACTCATTTCGACGGCCCATTTGGCCAATCTACCCGAAAGCTCGGGTTTATGGAGGATGTTCCACAAAGGGAAAGTGGTTACCACGACTATCGGGTGGCATAGGAAGTAGGGCCTCAGCTTCCGAGCAGCTACTACGAGAGCTAAGGCCATTTTCTCTAAATGTGGGTAGCGATTTTCTGCTCTCGTTAAAATTTTACTAACATAATAAGTGGGAGATTGCGTACCTTCGTCCTCATGGACTAAAACCGCACTTACTGCGACTTCCTAGACCGCGAGGTAGACTAACAACATTTCACCTTCTTTTGGTTTTGAAAGCAATGGAGGGCTTGACAAGTACTTTTTCAAATCCCTCAAAGCCTGCTAGCACTCCGGGATCCATTTGAAATTATTTTTCTATTTGAGCAGTGCGAAAAAATGATGACATTTTTCTGATGACCGGGAAATGAACCTACTCAAAGCTGCCAATCTCCCTGTGAGCCTTTAGACTTCCTTCACATTTGACAGTTGGCCCGGGATGTGTTCTATGGCCTTAATATTATCGGGGTTTACCTCAATTCCCCTTTGCGATACCAGAAATCCCAGAAACTTACCAGAGCTAACCGCGAACGCGCATTTCTTCCGGTTAAGTTTCATATTATGCTTCCTTAGGATGTCAAAAGTTTCTTATAGATGTTTAAGGTGATCACCTGCATTTAAAGACTTAATGAGCATATCGTCTACATATACTTCCATAGTTTTTCCTATTTGATTTTCAAACATCCTGTTCACGAGCCGTTGATAAGTGGCTCCGGCGTTTTCAACCAAAGGGCATCACATTGTAGCAATATGTATTGAAATTTGTTATAAATGAAGTCTTTTTCCTGATCCTCCGGGTTCATCTTAATTTGGTTATACCCAGAATAAGCATCGAGGAAACTCATTAACTCGTGCCTGGCCGTGGCATCAATTATTTGATCAATGTTTGGCAGTGGGAACGAGTCCTTCGGGCACGCCTTATTAACATCTTTATAATCTACACACATGCGAAAATTATTGTTCTTCTTAGGAACTACTACTACATTGGCTAATCAGTCTGGATAATTTACCTCTCGGATCGAACCAATATTAAGTAAGCGGGTTATCTCTTTTTTGACAAATTTATTCCTAGCTTCGGTAATAGGGCATTTCTTTTGTCTTACCGAAGGTATGGTGGGATACAAACTTAACTTTTGTACGGCTACCTCTATCGGGATACCTGTCATATCCTCATGCGACTATGAAAAACAATCGGCATTAGATTTAAGGAATTTAATAAAGTCAGACCTTAGTTCCGGTTGCAGTCTTGTCCCTAAGTGGAACTTCCTTTCTAGGAATTTTTCGAACAATGCAACTTGCTCAAGCTCTTCTACTGTGGATTTCGTTGCACCCGTCTCTTCTGGAACCTGTAAATATCTCAGCACCTGATAATATTCCGATGCCTCTACCCCCGGGCTAACTTCATCTAGTTCGGGAGCAGGTGCCGGTTCCTATAATTGCTATGCCGCGTGTTCTTTTCCTTTTGCTACTGGAGACTGAAATTCCATTCATCTCTCTTGCTGCTGGTTGGTCACCCCTTATCTGCTTAATTCCTTCAGGTGTTGGAAACTTCAGCAATTGATGATATGCTGATGGTACAGCTTTCATCCCGTGCAACCATGGCCTTCCCATAATGATTTTATATCCCATATCACCATCTACCACTTCGAAGAGAGTTGTTTTCATTACTCCTTCGGTGTTGTGAGTAATAAATTTTTTCCTCGGGTTGTCACACTCGCGAGGTTGAATCCGGCAAGGAGCTTTGTGGCCGGAATAATGCTTCCGGTGAGTTTAGCTTGCTCCAATACTCTCCATTATATGATATTAGCCGAACTTCCTAGATCCACTAGAACATGTTTAATCTTAAAATCTAACACATTTAAAGAAATTACCAATGCGTCATTGTGTGGTAGCAGCAATCCTTCTGCATCCTCCTCCATAAAAGTAATAATGTCTTCCCGGAGCCTTTTGCTATGAGTTATTGATACTTTTGTCTTTTTTGCTACCGAAAAGGTAACCCCGTTGATCTTGTTTCCTCCGAAGTTCATATTGATCGTTTGTCGCGGAGGATCTTCTCCTTCTTTCGAGGGTTCCGCATTGTCCCGGTTACGACCATAATTGTTCTTAGCCCGGTCACTCAAGAATTCTCTGAGGTGACCATTCTTCAATAATGTTGCCACTTCTTCCCTGAGGTGTCGGCAGTCCCATGTCTGGTGGCCATTCGTCCCATGGTATTCACACCATAAGTTGGAATCCCTCTGGCTGGGATTGAATCTTATTGATTTCAGGAACCGTGCTTCTTTGATGTTTCTCACGGCTGACACCAACTCCACTATACTGACGTTGAAGTTGTATTCCGATAACTTGGAGTAAGAAGGATCCCGTCACCCTGACACTTCTTTATCCTGTAGTAATCTATTATTTTGAGCGCGATCAGTCCTTTTGTCAACGACAAACCTGTCCACTGTCCGGAAGCCTCTGCCACGGCCTTCGGTCCGTTCGTAGGGCAAAACCGGCCCCTCGAAGTTTGTTTGTCCATGTCTTAATCCTCTTTTGATTTTTCTCAGTTCTTCTCTCGTCCTTTGGTCGACGATAGAAAACCATACTAATTATCTTCAATCCTTATCTTTGACTCGTACCGGTTGTGGACATCCGCCCAAGTTGTTGCTTGAAACTCAAGCAAGCTTTCCTCCAGTTTTCGGGAAGCGTCTGAATTTCTCGGATTCAGTCCCTTGGTGAATGCTTCAATCGCCCATTCATCCGAGACAGCTGGGAGCAACATTCTCTCATTCTGGCATCATGTAATAAATTCTCGTGCAATCCTGAATATATCGGCCTTATGGGTCTGTACTTTTCTGGCCTTGGCATGAGCCTTGATGAAAGAGTCCGCGAGCATGTAAGGCCCCGTTAAATTTTTTTAATGATTTAATATTTTAAAGTGCGACAACGCTATTCGAAAATAACGTATTCGAGTATCAAAGGAGACATATGGGGTGGAACCACATTATTTGGACATCAAAAGTGTTTCAACGACGTAGTTTCTTCAAGTCTAAGTGGTATCACATTAAGAAAATGAGTTCCAAATTCAGTTTCAATTGAAGCATTAGATCCGTATTAAAATTACGGAGCCATAGCAAAAAGAATCGTCGAATTCGAACATCGTATGAGAGAGTTATGCCCATTTTCCCATCGTCAGTGCCCAGGGTAGCGTGGGGTGCTATCCCTGGCACCGGGAATCTTGAGGTTCTGGAACCAGCGCCACAGGCAGCGCCCCACGCCACCTGTGGCGCCCAAAAATACTATATACTCATTCGGGGTTCATTTTACCCCATTTATCTTGGCCGAACTTTGGGTTTTCCTCCACTCTCTCAAGACCCCCAACTCCCCCCATCTTCAAGGTGAGTAATCCCTACTAATTTTGTGTTTCATTCCATCAATTCCATCCTAAAACTAACTCAATCCTCCATAAAATACATAGATCTTCAAGCAATTTCTTCAAGAACCCAAAGGAGGATTTTGCAAGGTTTCTTCCAAAAGGTAATCCTACACCCTTAAACTTACATGTATGGATATATTATGAGAATATGGGTATGAATTAAGTATTTAAACTTATGGTATGGTGATTAGAAGCCATAAGTTCCCAATTTAAATACATAACAATTGTAGAGATTGAAAGGTGATTATTTGATGGAATTTTGTTGGTTGGGTGTGGATGGATGGTCATGTATGTGATGTTGGAAGTTTTGAATTATTTAAGAATGATAGTGGGATAAATTGTTGGTAAATGGTAGTAGTTGGATGAACTAATTCTATGGGTAAGAGATGTAGAGATTCATGCCTACTAGGTGTTTGATAAAATGCCTAAATGGCCTAAACTATGAATTTTTTTACTAATATTGGTTCCATTGGATATTGTTATTATAGATTGAAGTTGCTTAGTGTAGTGTATCATTGTAGTATCATTAAAGGACGAATTTGAGGTATGTTGGCTAAACTTTCTCTCTTAGAATCGAATTCCATAATGTTCCCGTAAGTTCAAGTATGGTTGGCTCAAGATTTCTAATTTCTATATTACGGGTTATCTCCTATAAACTTGGCTATTCCGAATGAGCCTTATGTCGAAAGATATATGTTCAAAGTATGGTTTGCGTATTAAAATGTTATAACTTTGAGTTGTGTTTTAAATGAAAACTAGCATACCAATTGGGTGAGAAAAACTCGATGTGCTTAAGACTCTAAATTGCTCATATGTGTACCTAAAGTCTTGATTGAAAATATCTTGTTGTTGATAATCTATAAAGATGCTTGAAAATGAAATAAGTGAATTGAGGATATAGAGTGTGGCCAACGTGCCAAAAATTTAAGTTATGATTATGGCTAGTAGTGCAAATAAAATGAGAGGATGTGATAAAGAATATGAAATGAGCCTCGACTCAAATTTTTAAAAATGATTTCGAAAATAGAATTGCCTAAAAGCTTTTGAACTCAATTCATGCCCATAAGTGGCTGTTTTGACTAATGCTTTGCTTTAAAAAAATATATCCAGTGTGATTCGAGTTCTTACATATTCAGGTGTTGAAATTGTATACTGTCATTTTTGGGAAGGAGTATTGCACGAATAAATGGTGTATTGATTGCTTATGATTTTGATATGTGCTTGTATTGCTGGTCGGTATGCCCTATTATTTGGGAAGAAACCTTGCGTGTTTAAAGTTCCCATTACTAATAAGTTTGAGTTATATGATTCCTGAAATATTCTATATGTTGATATTTGATGGTGATCTTTGAAATTGAAAGAGGTAAAAGTGTGAAATATGAAATACGGCCACCGTGCCAGGAATAAAGAATCTTGTGAATAGCCAAATGAGCCAAGGAAATATTATTGTTGTGAGTGTCTAGAAATACTAATAAGAAATTATACAATGTGAAAAATGTTGAGGTGAGTACAATTGTATTTATGTTACCTTGTGTGAAAATCAAATTAAAAATATTTTTGGGAGTATCATTAGCAAAACCGAGGAAGGGTGGGTCATAAGGCCCATACCTAAAACTACACGTGCCGGTGTAGGGGTGAATTGTGATTATTCCCCTTATTTGGGATGAAATTAAAATATTGGAGAAATTGTGATATTACTCCCCTTAATTGGGATAAAACTGGTAACAATTGTGGATTGGAAAAGTCAACCCAAACGACATATGTGGGAAGGCGGCCTAGCTGATCGGGTGGAGATCGGATGCCATGTTGCACACATGGTGGTACTACTCTTGGTAACAACTTTCTTTCTCATCACTCATCAAACTACATCGTTCGTGGGGAGATGGCCTAGCCGATAGGCGTGATCGGACGCCGTGCTAACACAGACGGTGGCATATTGGTGTTAATGATCTCCCAACCAAATATTGTATATGAAGTTCGTATTTTAAAAATTATTATGTTTTAACTGGACATTTGGATATTGTTGATTGTGAATTGCCATTTCTATGTGTTGTCTTTTCTTACATGGTCATTTTATTTTGAAATAGGACTTTTAGCTTTACATACTAGTACTATTCGATAGTACTAACGTCTCTTTTGCCGGGGCACTACATCTTTAATGGATGCAGGTGGTTCTACAGCAGGCAACATTGATCAGTTATAGCAGTACACTCCTTTTAGCTGATTTGGTGAGCCCCACTTCATTTCGGGGTCATGTATCTTTTGTTTCTCATGTACTGTGTTTTGAGGTATAGCCGAGGCCTTCTTGCCGGCATTTTCATATTACTCTTCTATTATACTTAGAAGCTCCGTAGACAGGTTGTGGGTGGTATTTGATGTGGGGAATTGAACTAGAAATATTGGTATTTGGCAAACATATTTTTCATTATATCTATAAACTTGTAATATTTTGGAAATTATGAACGAAGCTGCTAATGGAAATGAAATGGGAGTTGTTAATGAATTCTTTTCAGTATTTGATTAATGGAGTACATCTCCTCTTTATTCATGGATGAGTTTGGGTAGAAGGAAATCTGACAGGCTTGCTCGGCCGGGTCCGCTCAGTTGAGCGCCGGTCGTGCTCCTCGATTTTGGGGCGTGACAAACTTGGTGTTAGAGCCTAAGGTTTTAAAGTGCCCTAGGATGTCTCGGAGCCGTGTCTAGTAGAGTCCTTCTTATCGATGTATTCTCAACCATATCTATAATGAGGAGGCTACATGGATATTTAGGAATGTCACACTTCTTTGATACTCCATATCGTGCGATAGAGATCAAGATAGGAAGCTAAATTTCTCGCCATGTCTCATTTTCCAGTTGAGTAATCCACGAGTTCAAAGTAGCAAAGAGGGAATGACCGCGCTATTGAATCTGGGGGAGATTGCATAAGAGTTCGTTGGGAGAATGCGTCGAGCCGTGGAGGGATTGGAAGAACTTGTTGCTAAGGAAAGTGTCCTTGTTCCTACCAATGTCACCGCACCACCGGATCGTGTGGTGAGAGAATCTAAGAAACCAAAGAGGGTTGTTAGTGCTAATGAACCAGATTGTGTGATTTGCATCAAGCGCCACTTGGGAACATGTTGGATGACCCTTGAAATATGTTATGGCTGTGGAAAGAGGGGGCACAAGAAGAACAAATGCCCTAGGTTGGGTACACCCATCCCGGTCTGCCCGATGTGTGGGAAGGAACATTTGGTGTCGTGTGGTGAGTATGCTCAGCAGCATGTTAGGGGTGACAGGTTTGGGAAATTCCAAAGGCCCACACAACAATCTGGTGCTGGAATTGTTACTCCCGCATTGGAAGCTTGGAGGAAGGATAAGGGGGATGCTTATAATGTATGCAAAAAGGATAAATATCAGGTCAGTGGGACGAGTCAGTTTAGTGGACCTCATCCCTGTTGTGAAGTGTGGGATATGTCATCCGTGAGTATGTCACTATTGTCACGTCCCAAAACCAAGGAGCACGACCGGCGCTCAACCGAGTGAACCCGACCGAGCAAGCCTGTTAGATTCCTTCTACCCAAACTCATTCATGAATAAAGAGAATATATATTTTCCTTAATTAAACAATAAAGTGGTCATGTCTGCAATTACCAATTTCTTACCATAAGTTTCACCATTTTTAAAGTCTCAAATGGACAAGTAATACAACTACAACATAGCATAGTTTGTCTTTCCCAGCACCAATACACAACCCTCACTATGTCTACGGAGCCTCTATAGATAAAGAAGAGTACAATGATAATGTCGGCAACAAGGCCCCGACTATACCTCAAACAGAATACACAAAGTATAAAAGATTCATGACCCCGGAATGAAGTGGGGCTCACCAAGTCAGCTGGGAAGAAGGTGCACTGCTATCACTGACCAATATCTCCTGCTGTGGAACCACCTGCATCCATTGAAAGATGCAGCGTCCCCGGCAAAAGGGACGTTAGTACTGTCGAATAGCACTAGTATATATAACTAAACACCCTCTCAATAGAGTGACAAATAATACAAATAGGATTATCATAATATCAATGAAAGCCTTAATTAACATCAAACCCCAATTTAGGATCAAGACAGTGTTCAAATTAATTTTCATATCTCATATTGGGAGATTTTTAGTATCGATATACCATTGTCCACAATACCAGTACCATTATTCACCATACCAATACCACTATTCACAATACCATTTTTCACAAAACCAGTACCACCGCACTCTTAGCACGGAGTCCGATCACGACCCGATCGGCTAGGCTATCACAGTAGAGACATCAATAATAATTTCTCTCAATATTAATACCACCGTCTTTAATACGGAGTCCGATCACGACCCGATCGACTAGGCTATCCATTAGGGACATCGACCACAATCACAATTTCAATTATAATTTCCAGCACAATCACCACCATGTGTGCGACATAGTGTCCGATCATGACCCGACCGGCTAGGCTATCTTATTTGAGACATCAAACTTTTTATATCAATCACCGCATTTCATAATACTTTCATATCTTTTCATTTCATTGGCACTAGTGGCCATAATTATAAGATCATTCTTGGCACGTTGTCCATATTCAGTATTTCATGCTCATATTATTAATTTCAAATATCATCCTCATCATCAACAACAAACACAATTCAAATCAAAGTGTGTAGTATACATGTGAGCAATTCAGAGTCTAATGCACATAGAGATATTTCACAAAATTTGGCATAATAGCCTTCATTTGAACTTGACTTAAAGTCGAAACATTATTAATGCATAGCCCATATTTTAACACATCCTCAATTGGTAACATAACATGAATAGAGCATTTGGGATGCTTGTTGAACATATATCTTTCAACCCAATCTTACTCGGAATAGCCAATTTCATAATGAATCACTCGGGATTTACATAATTTACATGAATATCGTGGGATTCAATTCTAAGAGAAGCGTTTAGCCAATATACCTCACTTGAGCTTCCTTACACTCTAAATGTTCCGGAATTCTTAGCAACTTCAATCTATTGTAGAAATATAACAAATTGAATCAAAATTAGGAAGATGATCATGGTTCGAGCTCATTTGAGCATTTTATCAAACACTAGGTGTGCATTAAGGTTCCAAGGTCCTTTTATGGAGAATTCCATCATCCCACAACCCAATCTTTACCATTTTTATCTCAACAATCTTCCTACACCCCTTGATATCACATGCATGTAAAATAAATAACTCCCATGCCCAAAAATTATCTTGCTAGTTACCCATTTTCAGAAAATTTTGAAATTAGGGTTTAGGGTGTAGAATCTTACCTCTAGGATGAAGACCTAATGAGCTTCCCTTCTTAATCTTCCAAAACTTGAGCAAGAATTGAAGAAAAATTATTGAAGAACACCTTCTCACTCTAGGGCACTCTCTCTCACTCTAAAATATCAGATTATGTCTCAAAATGGCCCAAATAGTTTATTTAACGAAATAGGGTTGGGTTTTAAAAACCCAAAAATGGAGCTCCGGAACAAGGTATGTGATCGCATAACCGATATGGGAACCGCATATCGGTCGCATTATTGGTTACAAAATGGCCAAAAGAACTGTCTGTGTATGCGGTCACTATGCGGTCCGTATAACTATTATGCGGTCGCATAATGCACTGCATAACAGTTATGCGGTCGCATAGTCGACCGCATAGTTGCTTTCAACTGACCCAATTAACTGCCTCACTCTGCGACCATTATGCGGTCCGCAGAGTGGTTCTGCGGTCGCATAATAGACCGCAGAAATGCACTTTTTTGCCAAACATTTTCCTTTACTTTCCGGTGCATTGTTCAACCCAAAAAGTCCGATCCTCAAACACGTAAGCCTAGTCCGTCACCATGAAATATTATTTTCTTTGCAAATATTATCGGGCTTTACACTTAAGTACTTCGAAATTTTTTGGGGTGTTACAACTATGGTACCTATATATGTTACAAGTGTTTTATGAGGGGTCACATTCAGAGAGATTATCATTCCTCTCGCCAGAGCATGGGCGGGGGAGCGACACAACCATCCAGTTCCACAGCTACTACATCCACAACACCTCCCCCAGCTAGAGGCATTACACCACCCGCAGGGTGTGGAGAAGCTAGGGGTGGTATTCTGAGCTCGGGAGGGCCCAACAGGTTGTATGTTATGAGGAGGTGTCAAAAGTTTGAGGCTTCTCCAGATGTGGTTACATGTATATTGATTGTCCAATCTCATGATGTGTATGCTCTTATTGATTCTGGTTCCACTTTGTCATATGTCACTCCTTATGTTACTATGAAAGTTAGGATAGAACTGGAACAACTTTATGAGTCGTTCTCTATATCTACTCTTTGAACGAGACGCAGTAATATTTACAACCTCTTGAGAAATTGAGTTCTATAATGAGCTCCTTGAATTGGGTTATAACCCTAGGCTAATACTTCCTACTTGCTTCCCTAAATTCTCAACAATGGACTATACCTGATGAATTTCTTACATAACCTTTTGATTCGAATGGATAACATCTGCTCACTTGTGCCTATGCACACACCATCGTAATATTTACCTATGTGGTATCATCTCTAATGTAAAACAGTCTAGTGTTGAGATCCTTCCTGAGCCACTCTTTTTTCTCCGGTGTTTGTGGCTCCTATTGTTAGAACAATCATTTTACTCCTTTGTGATCATGAATCCATTTCACTATCTAGTAACATGAGAGCGTATATCAACACCTATTATATGTGTAACTGTCAATTGAAAAGGGGTTACTTGTCCGCATAAAAGTTTCTCAAAAATTTGAGATTTTCAAAAAAATTCGTCATAGGAAGATCTTTTTGTTCACGCATCTCAGTATGACTTTTATGTCCACCTAGATCATGTCCTAGTGAGTAACTCATTTTGCTCCTATTATGGTAGTTTCCCATGAAGTGGCCTAGTATTGTAGCTTGAGAGTTGTTATAGCAAAAACATGTCTAGCTCACAGCAAAGTGTTCATTCTCTCTAACCAATTCATGATTTCATCCCAACATTAAAATGTCCTAGCTACATGATTTCACTTGTCTGAGGTTGAAAGTTAAGCAGCCTTATGATGAGCATATTGAATTGAAAGACATATTCGTCGTATCTCTAGTCCTTTCACATAGGATTAACTATTGGCAAAGGTTAAGATGTGAGAATGATAATAATCTCACAAGTGTCCAACTTTTTTTTCATCCTCGTGGGCTTGTGGCATAGATTCCTTGTGCTAGTTACTGTTTAGAGCATAATGCAACTTCATGTATTTTAAAACCCATATCATATTCATGGTGCTAGAATATTCTCATTTCGAGTTAAACAGATTTTCCCTATATTTCAAGAGGCAACTGGTGTCATGTACTTGGCTATTTATCTTTGAGGCCTACTATTGCCAAACAAGGCACATATGGAATGAAACAATTTTTGTTGTCCTTCCTTTTCATGACTCATAGTCTTCCGAGAATAACTGGCGCTAATATCTTTATCCTCCCGGCCATGCCTCCCATATGTCATATGTCTAAAATGACTCATTTCTTTTAAATATCATAATCATGAACATGGTCCCTACATTATCAATGCCTACTAGACAACTCTATGCCTCATTTGTCGAATCAATGATGTCATCATAATGATTAACCATGTCATCACTATTGGTAGTAACCTTCATGTCTCTTAGGATATAACCTACTGAAATGCCCTGTTCAGCACATTGATGGATTCTTGAAACATTCCAACCTAATCTCTAACCTCGTTGTTCCTATTTATAGTAACCTATGGTGGTTGACGGTTCAAACATGACAAAGAAGAAGCATCATCCCGTGATCAAATATATTGGATAGGAAGTTTTATGGTCATATTCAAGCTAGCACACCTTAGAGTAATTGTTGGAGGTCCCCAAAGGTTTTGTTTGGGTGTTCGGCATATGGATTTAGAGTTGAAGAAAGTCAACGGGTTATTCCCAAGATTTTCTCTATAAATATATTGGGTGAATTGTTAAGGAAGGTAAAGTATGTGTAGTCACATTAGGCTATACGAAATCTTGAGCAGAATAGGCCAAACTATGAGTATGATATTTTTCTATTATTGTCTTCCGTGTACCCGGTTTTTCATGTGTCTATGTCTAAGGAGGTGGTTGTAAATCCTCTGTCTACCATTCCGGTGAAAGCTAGTGAAGGTCAAGTTAATGGATAATTGGATTATGAGGGCTATCTATTTGCCATCCTTGTTAGATAGGTCCGGAAGTTGAGATTGCCTCCGTCGTGTGTTATGGCGAAGTCTTTGAGTCGAAGAGGCCACCTCAATGTCCGAAATTGTTAAAGGAATAAAATGTTTTCACTTGAGTGCATAGTCAAATGATTGTGGATCAAAAGGTACTTTCTTTGTGTTACGATTCAAATATGTGTAGCTCATGTTCAGGTATCACTTTTGATAATATAATGCCTACAATGTTGAGATTAGTGCCGCTGATATATATATATTGTGATGCTTTGTCGAGTTGTGGATGGGTTATTAGGAGTGGTTTTGGTGATTCTCTGGAAGGTGGATAGGCCTAGTTACAGGGAAAACTCTGCCGAAATTTTTGGAAATTTATGAAGTTAGTAAAATTGGGAACTATTGGTGTATGGATGAGGATTTAAGTCACATTGGGTGTTTATGGCGGATTCTAACCCTCATTCGAGGATGAATGATCTTAAGCGGGGGAGAATGTAAGGCCCCGTTAAAATTTTCTAATGATTTAGTATTTTAAAGTGCGACAACGGTATTCGGAAATAACGTATTCGAGTATCAAAGGAGACCTATGGGTTGGAACCACATTATTTGGACATCAAAAGTGTTTCAACGACGTCATTTATTCGAATATAAGTGGTATCACATTAAGCAAATGAGCTCCAAATTCAGTTTTGATTAAAGCATTAGATCCGTATTGAAATTACCGAGTCATAGCAAAAAGAATCGTCGAATTCGGACATCGTATGAGAGAGTTATGCCCATTTTTCCATCGCCAGCGCCCAGGGTAGCGTGGGGCGTTATCCCTGGCGCCGGGAATCTTGAGGTTCTGGAACCAGCGCCACAGACAGCGCCTCACGCCACCTGTGGCGCCCTAAAACACTATATACTCAGTCGGGGTTCATTTTACCCCATTTATCTTGGCCGAACTTTGGGGTTTTCCTCCACTCTCTCACGACCCCCAACTCCCCCCATCTTCAAGGTGAGTAATACCTACTAATTTTGTGTTTCATTCCATCAATTCCATCCTAAAACTAACTCAATCCTCCATAAAATACATAGATCTTCAAGAAATTTCTTCAAGAACCCAAAGGAGGGTTTTGCAAGATTTCTTCCAAAAGATAATCCTACACCCTTAGACTTACATGTATGGATATATTATGGGAATATGAGTATGAATTAAGTATTTAAACTTATGGTATGGTGATTGGAAGCCATAAGTTCCCAATTTAAATACATAACAATTGTAGAGATTGAAAGGTGATTATTTGATGGAATTTTGTTGGTTGGGTGTGGATGGATGATCATGTATGTGATGTTGGAAGCTATGAATTGTTTAAGAATGATGGTGGGATAAATTATTGGTAAATGATAGTAGTTGGATAAACTAATTCTATGGGTAAGAGATGTAGAGATTCATGCCTACTAGGTGTTTGATAAAATGCCTAAATGGCCTAAACTATGGAATTTGTTACTAATATTGGTTCCATTGGATGTTGTAATTATAGATTGAAGTTGCTTAGTGTAGTGGATCGTTGTAGTATTATTAAGGGACGAATTTGAGGTATGTTGGCTAAACTTTCTCTCTTAGAATCAAATTCCATAATGTTCCCGTAAGTTCAAGTATGGTTGGCTCAAGATTTCTAATTTCTATATTCCGGGTTATCTCTTATAAACTTGGCTATTCCGAATGAGCCTTATGTCAAAAGATATATGTTCAAAGTATAGTTTGCGTATTAAAATGTTATGACTTTGAGTCGTGTTTTAAATGAAAACTAGTATACCAATTGGGTGAGAAAAACTCGATGTGCTTAAGACTCTAAATTACTCATATGTGTACCTAAAGTCTTGATTGAAAATATCTTGTTGTTGATAATCTATAAAGATGCTTGAAAATGAAATAAGTGAATTGAGGATATAGAGTGTGGCCAACGTGCCAAGAATTTAAGTTATGATTGTGGCTAGTAGTGCAATTGTATTTATGTTACCTTGTGTACAAATCAAATTAAAAATATTTTTGGGAGCATAATTAGCAAAATCGAGGAAGGGTGGGTCATAAGGCCCACACCTGAAACTACACGTGCCGGTGTAGGGGCGAATTGTGATTATTCCCCTTATTTGGGATGAAATTAAAATATTGGAGAAATTGTGATCTTATTCCCCTTAATTGAGATAAAACTGGTAACAATTGTGGATTGGAAAAGTCAACCCACATGGCATATGTGGGAAGGCGGCCTAGCTGATCGGGTGGAGATCGGACGCCATGTTGCGCACATGGTGGTACTACTCTTGGTAACAACTTTCTTTCGCATCACTCATCAAACCACATCATTCGTGGGGAGATGGCCTAGCCGATCGGGCGTGATCGGATGCCGTGCTAACACAGATGGTGGCATATCGGTGCTAATGATCTCCCAACCAAAAATTGTATATGAAGTTCGTATTTTAAAAATTATTATGTTTTAACTGGACATTTGGATATTGTTGATTGTGACTTGCTGTTTCTATGTGTTGTCTTTTCTTACATGGTCATTCTATTTTGAAAGAGGACTTTTAGCTTTACATACTAGTTTTTTTTTAAGGAAATTACCCCGCTCGCGAAACATACATGCGACGCGGTTACACATAGATTTCTTCAACTATTATATTATTCCTCAATTCTTTTCGAAATTATGAAGTTCAAATGAAACCTTTTAAATCATAAGTTCTTCAATTTCAACTCCTTTCAAAACATTTAATAAGCAGACTCAATCTCGCTCCCTCTCAAGGCAAACAACAAACATAGACCAATAACATTATCAACAAGGCATGATGTGAGTCTAAAACTACCAGAACGTAGGCATAGCTAGTAGCTACGTACGGACTCTCATCACCTCGTGCATACGTAGCCTCCACAAATAGAGCACACAATAATTTAGTTCACCTATGGGGTTAATTCCCCCTTGCAAGGTAAGAAAGGAGGCTTACCTCACTCCGTAGTTCCATAACCGGCTTTCGAGCCCTTCAAACAACTTGAATCGATGCACAACGCTCCAAAACTAGCCCATAATTATGCAAACCCATTAATATACACTCGAATACTCATTATAATCTAATTTATAGCAAATTTCTAACCCCGATCGAAAAGTCGATAAAAATCACCCTCGGACCCACATGCCCGGATTCCAAATATTTTCGAAGATAACTTTACCCATAACCTCACGAACTCAAATATATAGTTTATTCTCAATTTCATGCCCAAATTCGTGGTCAAAATCCAAAATACCCAATTCTAGGTCTTCTACCAAAATCCCAACAATTTATACTAATTCTCATGTTCCAATCCATGCATAATTCATGTATTTAACTCACAATGGGAAGAAACCACTTACCTAGAAGTGCTTGATGAAAATCTCCCCTTGAAGCTCTCCAAAATCGTCCAAACCAAATAAAAATGGGAGAAGGCCAAGTCCCGTTTATAAAAACCCTTCTGCCCGGCGACATTTTCGCACCTGCGCATTCCCTCTGCCTAGCACGACTTCGCACCTGCTCCTTCCCTTCCGCATCTGCGCCTTCACAGGTGCAGACATACCCTCGCACCAGCGCTCCCAAACTCTTCTCTCACTCTCGCACCCGCGATGCACCTCCGCATCTATGACCTCGTAGGTGCGGACAACCCCCATCTAGGGTGACCTCGAACTGCCTGAGTCCCACCACGTGCTGGCTGAGCGGATGGTGTAATAACTGGTGTGGGAATCACAGCCAGACCTCTCTACTGCACGGGACCTCCAATAAGACGGAGGAAATACCTCCTCACATGCTCCAACTCCCCACACTCATAGCAACCTTTATCTAGGGGTGACTGGGGAGCCTGAACCGAACCCCGAGAACTAGAATAACCACTGGAAGAACCCGGTACTGAGGAACCCTGAACTGATGGAGCACGGTACGAGCTCTGAGTTGGGAGTGCACTGAAAGATGACTGAACTAGATGAGTATTGTAAGAACCGTGGCTAGCTGATGAACCACGATGAACCTGACAAGCCATATCAGCGGGCCTAAAAGGACGACCCCTGCTGTAATGTGACTGACCTCAAGATGAGGAACCATTAAAACCACCTAAATCATGAAACCTCTTTCCCTCCCGCTCCTCACGCTCAAACCTGCAAACCTACTCCAAGCGCCTAGCATTCTCGACCACCTTGTCAAACCTAGTATCCGTCTTGGCCTCTCGAGCTAAACTGTAACGTAAACAATAGTTGAGGCCATCAATGAACCTCTTGATCCTCTCTATCTCTATGGGAACCAACCATACGACATGTCAGGACAAATCTGTAAATCTCCTGTCATACTAAGTCACAGTCATATCTCGCTGGTGAAGCTCCTTAAACTCTCAATGCAACTCCTCTCTACAAGTCTATGGAACAAACTTCTCTAAGAAGAGAACTGAGAACTCATGCCATAAAAGTGGTGCTGCGCTAGCTAGTCTGACTAATTCATAATCTCGCCACCATCTATAGGCTACCCCTGTAAACTGAAAAATAGTGAAAGAAACTCACCTGATATCCACAATACCCGTAGTGCGAAGAATACGATGACACCGGTCTAAAAAATCCTGATCATCCTCTAACTCTGCTCTGCTAAACTCGGGCGAATCAAGCTTCCTAAACTTCTCCAACCTCCTATGCTCCGCATCAGACATAGATTGATCAGCCGCAGCTCGAGCATCAACAACTAGTTCTACTGGAAACACCCCTAGTATGGCCCTAAGTTAGCCGTTCTGGAGTATGGGTGGAGGGAGTCTGGGATCCTCTCCCAGCCTGTGAGGTAGCTGGTGCAACTGGCAATGAAATCGCCTGAGCCAATCCCAAACATACACTCAAAATCTAAGTTAAGTCCTCCTAAATACCCGATATCACAATAGGTACCGCCAGTGTTTGAGATGGTCCCACCGGCTCAACAATATCTAATACCTGCTCCTCCACTAGAGAAACTAGTTGTCCACAAGTGCTGCCCTCGCTGCAGTGTGAGCCCCAACTCAGCCTCTACCTCGACCCCGGCCTCTCACGGCCGTTACTGGTGGTACTGGTTCCTGATCAGCTAATCGTGTCCTCACCATCTATGAGAGAATAGAAGAATAGAGGTTCAAACTTCAGAATTAACAAATCCGCACGACAAAAATGCAAGAAAGTGAAGTTTCCTAATAGTTCAGTAGCCTCTCGAAGTTAAGTATAGACGTCTCCATACCGATCCGCAAGACTCTACTAAACTTGCTCATGACTCGTAAGACCTAAGAAACCTAGTACTCTGATACTAACTTGTCACGACGCCTAATACTACTTGCTAGGCAAGCCAACAATCACATAATAACTATGAATTTGAATAAACATGGTTTAATAACTCAACATCGGAAAATATCATGAAATGTCTGATGCAAATAACATAATACTGCTACAACCATCCCAAATATCTGGTGTCAACGAATACGTGAGCACTACTGAATGTCAAATACAAAGCCGAATCCTCAATACAACTGTCTGTACAGTAGAACAGTAATAAAGGAAATAAGTGAAAGAGAACTCCAAGGTCTGTGAACAACATAGAAGCTACTTTGTAGTCTCCCAAGTACTGGTACCAACACATATCTAGCAATCCCCACATCCGAAAGTACCTGGATCTGCACACGAAGTGCAAAGTGTAGTATGAGTACAACCGACCTCCTGTACTCAATAAGTAACAAGCCTAACCTTGGGCTAAAAGCAGTGACAAGCTCAGAAGAAACAGTCAGAGAATAATATCAATAACAACACATGATATAATAATGACAGTAACAATAAATAACTAAAAGGACTTATCATGTTCAGCTCGTTCACATTATAGGAATTTAGACATGCCTCTAAGTATAACAGTTAAAGCCCAACACGGATAAGGGCATTTCAATTACCATCTAGCATGAGGAAAATACATCTCTATGCCTACATGTCAAATATGCATGTCAAGTTAATGATTTCACAGTGATAACCTCAAGTACTCTCACTCTCAGCTCACTCAAGGTGCCTGACTCAAATGTCGACGTCATCACACACACAATCACTCACCACTGTATGGATGCCTGGCATAAATGCCCCTCACCAAAGCGCGCGCGCGCGCATACACACACACACACACGCGTGCACACACACACACACACACACACACGCACACATATATATATATATATATATATATATATATATATATATATATATATCATTGTGCATGCGCCCACTGCTGGCATGTCAGACTCCGGAGGGGCGGATCCTTCCCAAGTGATAATCAAAAGCCAATCAAGCCTGCTGCGGCGTGCAATCTGATCCAAATAATAATAAATCCAATATGGCCTGCTGCGGTATGCAGCCCGATCCAAAATAACACTCTCAACAGGCTTTAAGGGCAACCTCAGTCATCAACCTCTCAAGTCTCAAGGCTCACAATCTCATATCACTTAGCCCAAGCAGTATCATATATGAAAATACAACCACAACATGTGATGTAATAACGAATAATGTACAAAGAGTGAGATATAATATGCAAATGAAGAAACATGACTGGGTGTATAATTACAGTTAAGACAAATATCCCAAAATAACAGAAATATCTTCATTAGGTCTCAGTCAAATAATCACGTAGCCTAAACATGATTTCAAACATGAACCATAGCTCAGTTAATCAACAACTGGGGAAAACACGATATAACAAGGTATGATAACAAACAAGTCTGGTAACAGTCTAAAAGTCAACCCGCATCTTGATTACTCTAGTGCACGCCTACATGTCCGTCACCTAGCATATGCGTTACCCCAATACATCTCATATAACATGGTTCCCGGGGATAATTACCCTCAAATCCAAGTTTAGATATGTTACTTACCTCAAAACGTGCAAATTAATACTCCAAAAAGCCCTTCCCACGCGTATCGTCCTCCGAACGACTCGAATCTAGTCACAAACAACTTAATATCATCAAATAATGCCGTAGGAAACAACTACAAACAATAAAGTTTCGATCTTTATCAAAATCAAACATTCAACCCAAAAAGTCAACCCTGGCCTCGCATCTTGGAAACCGACAGTCCTTAGCACGTTCGAGGACGAACGTATGTTTAAGTGGGAGAGAATGTAACGACCCGACTGGTCGTTTTGAGTTATAGAGCATCGTTTAGTAGTTTGAGGCCATGAGCAGTTTCACTTCAGGTATTATGACTTGTACGCATGGTTGGGATTGAATTTCAGGAAGTTCGGAGTTGAATTGGAAAGAAAATTCTCTTTTCGAAAGCTTTAAGTTGGAAGAATTGACTAAGATTGGATTTTTGAGTAAACGACCTCGGAATCGGGATTTGAAGGTTCTAGCAAGTTCGTATGATGATTTCGGACTTGGGTGTATGTTCGGATCGGATTTTGGATGCCCCGGGAGCGTTTCGGCACCTATTGCGGAAGTTAGCATTTTGGAAGAATTTCATTAATTTGGGTTGAAGTGCATTTCAATGTTATCGATGTCCGTTTGGAATCCCGAGTCAGGGAATAGCTCCGTATGGTTATTCCGATATTGGGAGCGCGATCGGAAGTAGATTTGGAGGTCCGTAGGTCATTTTTGGGTTATTTGGCAAAAGTTGGAAATTTGGACAATTTTGAGAAGTTTGACCGGGAGTGGACTTTTTGATATCGGGGTCGGATTCATATTCCGGAAGTTGGAGTAGGTCCGTAATGTTAATTATGACTTGTGTGCAAAATTTGAGGTCAATCGGATGTGATTTGATAGGTTTCGGTATCGAATGTAGAAGTTAAAGTTCTAGAGTTCATAAAGCTCGAATTGAGTTGCGATTCGTGAATTCGATGTTGTTTGATGTGATTTGAAGGCTCGACTAAATTCGTAATGTGTTTTGGGACGTGTTGGTATAATTGGTTCAGGTCCTGAGGGCCTCGGGTGGATTCCGGATGGTTAACGGATCGAGTTTGGACTTGGAAGAAAAAATGAGGCAGCTGATATCTGGTGTGATCACACCTTTAGGTATGCAACTGAAAAATTGGACTAGTGTAGAAAGAAAATTGTATAGGGTAAAATATGTTATGATACGTAGCCGCCCAAAAAAGGGACACGTGGAATTCAAGAGATGGCCAAGACCAGAGCTCAACCGAGTGGACCCGACCGAGCAGGCTTGTCAGATTTCCTTCTACCCAAACTCATCCATGAATAAAGAGGAGATGTACTCCATTAATCAAACACTGAAAAGAATTCATTAACAACTCTCATTTCATTTCCATTAGCAGCTTCGTTCATAATTTTCAAAATATTACAAGTTTATAGATATAATGAAAGACATGTTTGCCAAATACCAACATTTCTACTTCAATTCCTCACATCAAACACCACCCACAACCTGTCAACGGAGCCTCTAAAAATAATAGAAGAGTAATATGAAAATGCCGGCAACAAGGCCCCGGCTATACCTCAAAATACAATACATGAGAAACAAAAAATACATGGCCCCGAAATGAAGTGGGGCTCACCAAATCAGCTGAAAAGAGTGTACTGCTATCACTGATCAATTCCGCCTGCTGTAGAACCACCTGCATCCATTAAAGATGCAGCGCCCCCGGCAAAAGGGGTGCTCGTTATTTGGATATGCCCCATGATTCTTTTGTTATGCCTATTCATGTATCTACGCCGGTGGATGATTCTATTTGTTTGGACCATGTATATCGGTCATGTGTGGTGACTATTAAAAGTTATGAGATGAGAGTTAATCTTTTACTGCTTGGCATAGTTTATTTTGACGTGATTTTGGGAATGGATTGGTTATCTACATATCACGCTATCCTTGATTGTCACGCAAAGATCGTAACGTCGGTGATACTAGGGGTGCCGATGCTAGAGTGGAGAGGCTCCCTAGATTATGTTCCTAGTAGAGTGATTTCACATTGGAAGGCTCAACGGATGGTTGATAAAGGATGTTTGGCATATTTGGCCATCGTAAGGGATGTTAATGTTGATACTCCAACCACTGAGCCAGTCCCGGTAGTGAGAGACTTCCCAGAGGTATTTCCAGCAGACCTGTTGAGCATGTCACCCGATAGGGACATTGATTTTGGTATGGACTTGGTGTCTGGCACTCAGCCCATCTCTATTGCAGTGTATTTTATGGCACCAGTGGAGTTGAAGGAATTAAAGGAACTGCTTCACGAGTTGCTTGATAAGGGTTTTATCAGACTAAGTGTCTCGCCTTGGGGTGCTCCAGTTTTGTTTGTGAAGAAGAATAATGGTACTATGAGGCTGTGTATTGACTACAGGCAATTAAACAAAGTTACAGTCAAGAACAAGTACCCTCTACCGTGCACTGATGACTTATTTGATCAGCTTCAGGGTGCTATAGTGTTCTCGAAGATTGATTTGAGGTCGGAGTATCATCATCTGAAGATCCAGGATTTAGATATTCCGAAGACGGCATTCAGGAACCAGTATGGTCACTATGAGTTTCTGGTGATGTCTTTTGGGCTGACCAATGCCCCAGTAGCCTTTATGCACTTGATAAATAGTGTATTCCAACCATATATTGATTCATTCATCATTGTGTTCATTGATGACATATTGGTGTATTCTCGCATTCGGGAGGACCATGAGCAGCACTTGACGATCGCGCTCCAGACTTTGAGGGAGAAGAAGCTATATGCTAAATTCTCCAAGTTGAGTTTTGGCTTGATTTGGTGGCATTCTTGGGCCACATGGTGTCTAGTGAGGGGATCAAGGTGGATCCCAAAAAGATTGAGGCAGTTCAGAGTTGGCCTAGACTGTCTTCAGCTATGGAGATTCGGAGCTTCTTGGGTTTTGTAGGTTATTATCGCCGTTTTGTAGAGGGTTTCTCGTCCATTACTGCACCTTTGACTAGGTTGACCCAAAAGGGTGCCCCATTTAGATGGTCTGATGAGTGTGAAGAGAGCTTTCATAAGCCCAAGACTGTATTGACCATAACCCCAATGTTGGTGTTGCCTACAGGTTCCGGATCTTACATCGTGTATTGTGATGCGTCGCGCATTAGACTTGGTGTGTGTTGATACAGGACAGTATGGTGATTGCCTACGCATCTCGGCAGTTGAAGGTTCATGAGAAGAATTATCATATGCATGATTTAGAGTTGGCAGCCATTGTTCACAAGTTGAAGATTTGGAGGCACTATCTGTACGACATTCCATGTGTGGTCTATACCGACCATTGGAGTCTCCAACACCTGTTCAAACCAAAGGACCTTAATTTGCAGCAGCGAAGATGGTTAGAGTTGCTGAAAAACTATGATATCACCATATTATATCATTTGGGGAAGGCCAATGTAGTGGCCGATGCATTGAGTAGGAAGGCTGAGAGTATGGGAAGTTTGGCATATTTACCGGTAGTAGAGAGATGTTCAGGCTTTTGCCAATCTGTTTGTGAGATTAGATGTTTTGGAGCCTAGCCGGGTTCTTGTTTGCTTTGTGGCACAGTCATCGTTGTTGGAGCGTATCAAGACTCGCCAGTTTGATGATCCTCACATGTTGGTATTGAAGGGCACAGTGCAGCAGAGTAGTGCTAAGGAGGTTGTGATTGGTGGTGATGGTGTTATGTGGCTTCAAGTCCGAATTTATGTTCCAAGTGTTGATGGGTTGAGAGATTTGATCCTTGAAGAGGCTCACAGCTTGCGCTATTCCATTCGCCCAGGTGTCACGTAGATGTACCGTGACTTGAAATAGCACTGTTAGTGCTGAAGAATAAAGAAAGATATTCTTGTGTATGTCTCTCGGTGTTTGCATTGTCAACAGGTGAAGTATGAGCATCATAAACTGGGAGGGTTGAGTAGAAGATTGGAGATACCATAGATGGATTTTGTGGTAGGCTTACCACGGGCCTTGAAGAAATATGATGCAGTCTGGATTATTTTGGACCAGTTGACTAAGTCTGCACACTTCATTCCTGTAATGACTTCCTATTCTTTAGAGCGGATGGCTCAGGTTTACATCCGGGAGATTATCTGCCTGCATGGCGTGTCCATTTCCATCATTTCTGACCGGGGCACACAGTTCACATCGCAGTTTTGGAGAGCGATACAGTGAGAGTTGGGAAAACGGGTAGAATTGAGCACAACATTCTATCCCCAGACGGATGGACAGTCCGAGCGCACTATTTAGATCTTGGCGGACATGTTACGTGCCTGTGTTATGGATTTCAGTGGTTCATGGGATTAGTTTCTACCGCTCGTAGAGTTTGCCTCAACAAGAGCTATCAGTCCAGCATCCAGATGGTCCTGTATGAGGCTTTATATGGGAGGCGATGTCGTTCTCCCATTGGTTGGTTTGAGACTGGAGAGGCTAGGTTGTTGGGCATTGATTTGGTTTGTGATGGTATGAAGAAGGTTAAGGTGATTCAAGAGCGACTTTGTACAACACAGTCCAGACAGAAGAGTTATTCGGACCGAAAAGTCCGAGATATAGCTTACATGGTGGATGAGAAGGTTCTGCTCAGAGTTTCACCCATGAAGGGTATGATGAGATTTGGGAAGAAGGGCAAGTTTAGCCCTCGGTATATTGGCCCTTTTGAGGTGCTTGAGAGAGTTAGAGAGGTGGCCTATAGACTTTCCTTGCCACCTAATCTATCAGGATTTCAACTAATGTTTCATGTTTCGATGCTCCGAAAGTATTATGGTGATCTGTCACATGTTTTGGACTTCAGCATGGTGCAACTAGACGGGGATTTGACTTATAATGTGGAGTCGGTGGCCATTTTTGATCGGCAGGTCCAAAAGTTAAGCTCAAAGAATATAGCGTTAGTGAAAGTGCATTGGAGAGGTCAGTCAGTTGAGGAGGCTACTTGGGTGACCGAGCAGGAGATGCAGAATAGATATTCTCACCTTTTCTAGACCCGTTCGAGGACGAACGTTTGTTTAAGAGGGGGAGAATGTAACGACACAACCAGTCATTTTGTGTATTGTAGCCACGTTCCCCTTATTTATTGCCTCTTCTATGTTCATTTGTGATTATGTGACTTGCCAGGATGGTTGATATAGTTTCAGGGATGTTTCGGAGTGAATTGGGACACTTAGTCCCAAGGATGGAAGCTTAAGTTGAAAGAGTTGACCGGAGTTTGACTTTTGTGTAAACGACTCCGGAATGGTGTTTTGATGATTCTGATAGTTTCGTATGGTGATTTTTGACATAGGTTAAGGTGATTCAAGAGCGACTTTGTACAACACAGTCCAGACAGAAGAGTTATTCGGACCGAAAAGTCCGAGATGTAGCTTACATGGCGGGTGAGAAGGTTCTGCTCAGAGTTTCGCCCATGAAGGGTATGATGAGATTCGGGAAGAAGGGCAAGTTTAGCCCTCGGTATATTGGCCCTTTTGAGGTACTTGAGAGAGTTAGAGAGGTGGCCTATAGACTTTCCTTGCCACCTAGTCTATCAGGATTTCAACTAATGTTTCATGTTTCGATGCTCCGGAAGTATTATGGTGATCTGTCACATGTTTTGGACTTCAGCATGGTGCAGCTAGACGGGGATTTGACTTATAATATGGAGTTGGTGGCCATTTTTGATCGGCAGGTCCAAAAGTTAAGCTCAAAGAATATAGCGTAAGTGAAAGTGCATTGGAGAGGTCAGTAAGTTGAGGAGGCTACTTGGGTGACCGAGCAGGAGATGCAGAATAGATATTCTCACCTTTTCTAGACCCGTTCGAGGACGAACGTTTGTTTAAGAGGGGGAGAATGTAACGACACAGCCAATCATTTTGTGTATTGTAGCCCCGTTCCCCTTATTTATTGCCTCTTCTATGTTAATTTGTGATTATGTGACTTGCTAGAATGGTTGATATAGTTTCAGGGATGTTTCGGAGTGAATTGAGACACTTAGTCCCAAGGTTGAAAGCTTAAGTTGAAAGAGTTGACCGGAGTTTGACTTTTGTGTAGACAACTCCGGAATGGTGTTTTGATGATTCTGATAGTTTCGTATGGTGATTTTTGACATAGGTTATGTCCGGATGTTGATTTGGAGGCCCGTAGGTTGATTTAGGCTCTTTGGCAAAAATTGGAAAGTCAGGTTGGAAGGTTAAGAGGTTTGACTGGGAGTAGACTTTATCGATATCGGGTTTGGATTTTTTTCTGGGAGTTAAAATAGGTCTGTTGTGTTATTTGGGACTTGCATGCAAAATGTAAGGTCATTCGGAGTTGATTTGATATGTTTCGGCGTGAGTTTTGAAAGTTGAAAGTTCATTAATTTCATTAGGCTTGAATTGGGGTGCGAGTCGTGGCTTTGATGTTGTTTTGTGTGATTTGAGTCCTCGAGTAGGTTCGTGTCGTATTTTTGGGATTGGTTGGTGTGATCGGATGAGGTCCGTGGGGCCTCGGGTGTGTTTTATATGGGTTTCGGGCCATTTCTCCATGTTTTGGAACTGCTAGTTCTTAGTTCTGGTTTCCTTTTTCGCGATCGTGAATAAGGGGTCGTGATCACGTAGTGTATTGTTGAAGGCTAGCGGATTATTTTTTGCATTCGCGAAAAGATGATCGCGTTCGTGACGCTTTGAAAAGTAGTGGCTTTCGTGATCGCGTGCGGGACCACGCGTTCGCGTAGAAGGAAGGCCGGATAGGAGCGACTGGCTGTAAGACTTTGTGATCTCAAAGCTATGCCTATGTTCGCGTAGTGTCAAGGTGCGTTGTGCTTCACGTTAGTGGCCCTGGCCTCGCGTTCGCTTAGAGTCTTTTGGAGGAGCTGGAAGTTTGTTCTTCGCGATTTCGAGGAAGTGTCCACGATCGCGGAGGGTAATGCCTGGGCAGATTGTTTTAAAACTCTATTTCGAGGGTTTGAGTTATTATATCACATTTTGAGTTAGAGAGCTCGGTTTTGGGCGATTTTGGAGGGAATTTTCACGATTTGGATCGGGGTAAGTGTTTTTGAGTCGGATTTGTCCGTTTTTCAAGATTCCATCTTTGTTTTTATCATTTAATTGGTGATTTGAAGTGGAGAAATTGGGGATTTTTAAAAAAAAACTTTTCTCAATGAAATTTGAGGATTTGAAGGTCGATTTGAGGTCTGAATTGGATGATTTTCATATGGTTGGACTCGTATTTGATGGGTTTTCCTACGGCACTATTTGATGATATTAAGTTATTTGTGACTAGATTCGAGTCGTTCGGAGGCCGATACGCGTGGGAAGGGCTTTTTGGAGTGTTGATTTGCCAGTTTTGAGGTAAGTAACATATCTAAACTTGGATGTGAGGGTAATTATCCCCGGGAAACATGTTATATGAAATGTATTGGGGGTAACACACATTCTAGGTGACGGGCATGTGGGCATGCACCGGAGTAATCATGATCCGAATTGACTTTTAGACTGTTACCGGGCTTGTTTGCTATAATACCTTGTTATATCCGTGTTTTTCCCACTTTTTGTTTAACTGAGTTGTGATTCATGTTAGAAATCATGTTTAGACTATGTGATTATTTGACTAAGACCTAATGAGGCCATTTCTGTTGATTTGGGCTATCTGTCTTAACTGTAATTATACACTGAATCATGATTTTTCATTTGCATATTATATCTTAGTCTCTGTACATTATTCATTGTTACATCACATGCCATGGTTGCTTTTCTATATGTGATACTGCTTGGGCTGAGTGATATGAGATTGTGAGCCTTGAGACTTGAGAGGTTGATGACTGAGGTAGGCCTTAGAGCCGTATTAAGAGTGTTATTTTAGATGGGGCTGCACGCCGCAGCAGGCCATATTGGATTTATTATTATTGGGATCAGACTGCACACCGCAGTAGGACTTATTGCCTTTCAATTAGTGCTTGGGCAGGATCCGCCCTCCGGAGTCTAACTTACCAACAATGGGCGCAGGCACAGTAATATATACACGTGCTTTGGAGAGGGGCATTGATACCAGGCACCCGTACAGTGCTGAGTGATTGTGTGTGTAATATGATGTGGGCATTTGAGTCAGGAACCTAGTGAGCTGAGAGTAAGAGTACTTGAGGTTATCATTGTGATATCATTAACTTGACATGCATATTTAACATGTAGGCACAGATATGTATTTTGCTCATGCTAGCTAGTAACTGAAATGTCTTATCCGTGTTGGGCGTTAACTGTTATACTTGGAAGCATGTCTAAATTCATGTAATGTGAACGAGCTAAACATGATAAATCCTTTTAGTTATTTACTATTATAGGCATCATTATATTATGTGTTGTTATTGATGTTGGTCTTTAACTGTTTCTTCTGAGATTGTCACTGCTTTAAGCCCGGGGTTAGGTTTGTTACTTATTGAGTAATTGGGTCAGTTGTGCTCATACTACACTCTGCATTTTGTGTGCAGATCAGGTACTTCTGGACGTGGTGATTGCTAGAGCTGTGTTGGTACCAGTACTTGGGAGACTACGAGGTAGTTGCTATATCGTTCGCAGACCTTGGAGTTCTATTTCACTTATTTCCTTTATTATTGTTCTATTGTCTAGACAGTTGTATTGAGGATTTGGCTTTGTTATTGATATCTAGTAGTGCTCATGTGCTCGTTGACATCAGATCTTTGGGATGGTTGTAGCAATATTGTATTATTTTCATCAGATATTTCATGATATTTTCCGCTGTTGAGTTATTAAACCATGTATATTCAAATTCATAATTATTATGTATCTGTTGGCTTGCCTAGCAAGTAGTGTTAGGCGTCGTCGCGGCTCCGGTGGGAGTTGGGTCATGACATTAGATCATACAAAACAACAAACTGGATCTAAACGTGCGAAGTATTGGTCCAACAACACATATAGTCACAACTCTCAGAAAGTATTTTGACAGGAGCAATGGTGGGTAAAGCTCAATATAAGCATATAAATGATCGAAAAGGTGCCAATGAGCCTAGTATACAAGGCGAGCATTAAAGAGTTGTGTTTAGAAATAACATTATTAGAACAAAGATGAAGTGAAGGGCAAGGAAGGATAATAATAGACAATTCGAACACCAGAGGTTTTATGGTAAATAATGTATCGAGCTCACAAGCTTAATGAGTACAAGGTAATCTTTCCCAAGTGCCACTGACGGAAGGTGTTAGCCAGGGGGATAAGGAAAGAAGTTTTGGTCTAAGTACAACGATCGAATTCAGGTATTGTGGAACATCATCCTATGACGTCAAGTTCTTCCGAATCTTATATATACCCAATAAGGGAATAAGTTAACGACTCATCATCTATAGTATATTGACATGGAGAATTGGAATCGAGAGCAAAGTTTGAGATTATGTATATACCAGAAGTTTTAGAATGGGTGAAATAGATACGATAATTTTATATATTCATGGTGCAAGTGTCAGAGGGAGCAATGACGGGGAATTGTTTATGACCAAAAGTAGGGAGAAAGTACAAAGAGGGTTATTTGAACCACGAATTAAAATTCCCTAGTGGTATGTGTGCTTTAGATACAACGGCGTGATTGATAGAGTGTTCATGTTGAGACTCTATAAACCATAAGAGCTTCCAGCACACTTTTAGATAAACAGAGTGTCACGACCCTAAATCTACCTAGTATCGATAGCACCTAACCCAACCCGCTAGGTCAGCCAAATAACAATCAACACAATCTAATAATAATGATAAGAGTCTAGAAGTGACATAACTGGATTATATACAATTGCCCAAAAACTGGTAGTACAAGTCATGAGCCACTAAGAATTAGTTTTACAAAGCTGGTATAAATACAACCTCTGTTTGGAATGTACATAAACAGATTACAAAATCTAAAGCTACCAAGGACAAGTGGCAGCTATATCCGGAAAGAGGGTACATCTTCAATGCCAGCTCCCCCCATGCATAGCGGCATCAGCTCCAAGATCTGCATGTAAGGTGCAGAAGTATAGTATGAGTACAACCGACTCCATGTACTCAATAATTAATAAACCTAACCTCAGGTTGAAAGCAATGACAAGCTTGGAAGATGGTTAGAGTACAACACCAATGGCCAATAACAACTCATAATAATATAATAAGGACAGTAAAGGTAAATAACTGAAGAGATATTATGCTCAGCTCGTTCACAGTTATGGAAAAGTAGACATGATTTTCAAGTATAACAGTCAACTAAACATGAGTTTATCAAAAGAACTGTGTTTTTCCAATTTCTTAACATCATATAAGAATTCTAGTTTACCAGTTAGCATGAGAAAAATACGTCTCTATGTCTATATGTCAATATACATGTCAAGTCATCAAATGTCATATTATCGTCTAGCATGAAGAAAATACATCTCTATGCCTATATGTCAAATATACATGTCAAATCATCAAATGTCATATTACTGTCTAACACAAAAAGAATACATCTTTATGCCTACATGTCAAATATACATGTCAAATCATCAAATGTCATATTACTGTCTAGCATGAGGAAGATACATCTTTATGCCTACATGTCAAATTATCAAATGTCATATTACTGTGTAGCATGAGGGGGATACATCTCTATGCCTACATGTCAAATATACATGTCAAGTTAATGATTTCACAGTGATATCACCAAGTACCCTCATACTAAGCATACTCAAGATGCATGGCTCAAAGGTCCTATTGCGACGTGCAACCCAATCCAAGTAACAATCACAATATGTCTCTATGGCCTACATCAATCATCAATCTCGAGTCCCAATGTCTCACAACTCACAGAAACATAATCCAATTATACAACACGGAATAACACAATGTACCACAGATACAGCTCAAATTTGTGTCACGTACAAGAACACCAGTAACATGTGAGATAGTATATCAAGAGTGTTAATAGATCGAGATATAACATGCGTATGTAAATATCATGATTGTACAATATGAGTACGGCTAAGGCAAATAGCTCAACATGGCAAAAATAGCCCTATCATATCTCAAACAATAAGTAGGTGGCCTAGACATAATTTATAACATGAATAATATCTCACAGTCATATAAATGGAGAAAACATGATATCAAAGAAGCATGATAGCAAAACAAGGCAAATAATAGCCTAAGAACTACTCAGATCATGAGTGCCTCGGTGCACGTACATACGCCCGTAACCTAGCATGTGCATCACCCCGAACCCATCTCAAATATCATAGTTCTTAGGGATTACTACCCTCAAATCCAATTTTAAATATGTTACTTACCTCGAACAAGCCAAATCAAATACTAAGCAAGCCAAAAATTACTCTAGAAATTCCATCCCGCGAGAATCAACCATCGAACGACTCGAAACTAGCCAAAAGCAACTCAAAAGCATTAAATAATGTCATAGGAAACAAACCCAAAGAAAAAGGTCAATTTTTTAATCAAATACTCAAAGTCAACCAAAAGGTCAACCCGAGCCCTCACCTCGAAACTCGACAAAACTTATAAATTCCAACAACCCATTCAATTACGAGTTCAATCATACTAATTTCACTCAAGTCTAACTCTAAATCGATGTTCGAAACTCAATAATTCACTTTAGGAAAGTTTAGACAAAAAAAACCCAATTTCTCTTTTAGAATCATCAATCATATGCCAAAATTGAAGATAGAATCATGTAATATAATCAAAAAAATACTTACCCCAATTCATGTGGTGAAAATCCTCTCAAAAATTGCCCAAAACCGAGCTCTAGATCCCAAAATGTGATAAAATAACCAAACCCTTGATATATATAAAATCTGTTCGAGGATTTCCACATTTGCGGACAAAGCAGCGCACCTGTGCTCCCGTATTTGCGAGAAGAAGCTCGCATCTTCGACTTCCACTTACCTTTCCACCAACCGCATTTGCACAAAACAGTGCGCATCTGCGACTTCACAGAAGCAAAACACGTTCGCAGAAGCGGACACCCACGTGGAGCCTCAGTCAGCATCTGTGATCATTCTTCCGCAGATGCGACCTCGCACATGCGGTCCCTCACCTGCAGAAGTGGAACACTTGAGCATCCCACAGCCTCGCAGAAGCGACACAAATCTGGCAGAAGCAGATCCGCACCTGCACTCCAACATGCACAGATGTGAAACACCAGAACCAGGATGCAAATTAGACCAAATCCTAAGGGGCAAATTCCCCGACACAAAGTTAGGCAAGTACTTACCTCAATTAGGCCAATTCAATACTCAAAAAAAAGTTTTCCCTTTAAAATTCACTTGCGCTCGGCTCAAATCTAGCCAAAAAATAACTTAATAATATCAAACAATGCAAGAGAACCAAATATATGTGTTTGGTTTTCAAATCTGAGTTAAAGGGTAGACCTCGACTACCCATAACCCCACGAGTTCATATATGTGTTTGGTTTCAAATCTGAGTCTAATTCGACTCTCAAATCTCAAATTTTCATTTTCCAAAACATAGTCAAAATTTCCCAAAATTTTTTTGGGTACAACCAAATACAGATGGACCTGGGCGACCAAGAGAAGACTTATTTCATAACTAAGTTCGGCACTTATTGTTATAACATGATGTCGTTTGGGCTGAAAAATGCCGGTGCCACATATCAATGCCTAGTTAACCGAATATTCGAGGAAAGGATAGGGAAATCAATGGAGGTTTATATTGATGACATGTTAGTTAAGTCCTTGCGAGCAGAGGACCATTTGAAATATTTGCAGGAAACCTTTAACATACTAAGGGAATACAGCATGAAGTTGAAGCTGGAAAAGTGTGCCTTCGGAGTCAGCTCGGGCAAGTTCCTCAGTTTCATGGTATCTAACCGAGGAATAGAGATCAACTCGGATAAAATAAAGGCCATAGTAGATATCACCTTGATTGACAATGCCAAGGCGGTACAGAGAATGACCGGGCGGATAGCCGTATTGGGCCGATTTATTTCTAGGTCATCGGATACGAGACACTGATTCTTCTCGTTACTAAAGAAAATGAACGACTTCTCTTTGACCCCGGAATTCCAAGAGGCTTTAGAAGAACTCAAACAATACTTATCAAGTCCTCCTTTGCTGCACACCCTGAAAGAGAACGAGCAGTTATACCTCTACTTGGCAGTCTCCGAGGTGGTGGTAAGTGGTGTCCTGGTCCGGGAAGAAGAAGGTACACAGTTCCCTATCTATTATATTAGTAGAACCCTAGGTGATGCCGAAACAAGGTATCCACACTTAGAGAAATTAGCGCTCGCCTTATTAAGCGCATCTAGGAAGCTAAAACCATACTTTCAATGTCACCCTATATGTGTTGTGACCTCGTATCCGCTAAGGAATGTTATGCATAAACCCGAGCTTTCAGGTCGGCTAGCAAAATGGGCCATAGAGATTACCGGGTACGTCATTGAGTACAAATCCCAAACAGCTATAAAGTCTCATATTTTGGCAGACTTCATGGCCGATTTCACACCGACCTTAATCCCCGAGGTCGAGAAAGAATTATTACTTGCCTCAGGGACTAGCTCGGGGGTCTGGACCCTGTTCACATACGGTGCTTCCAACACAAAAAGGTTCGGGTTTGGAATCGTACTAAAACCGCCCACGGATAATGTAATAAGGCAGTCTATTAGAACTGTGAAATTGACTAACAATGAAGCCAAATATGAGGCTGTGATTGCAGGTCTAGAACTGGCTAAGAGCTTGGGGGCTGAGGTGTTAACCAAGTTAACAAAACATTTGAAGTAAAATAAGACCGGATGCGGAGATACTTGGATAAGTTACAAGTGACGTTACATTAGTTCAAGGAATGGACACTATAGTATATGCCCCGAGATCAGAATAACGAGGTTGTTGCATTGAGTAATCTAGGGTCGTCGGTCGACTCCAATGAATTCAATTCCAGAACGGTGGTGCAATCGATGAGCTCGATGATAGATGAAGGTCATGCCGAGGTAAACTCAACAAGCTTGACTTGGGATTGGAGAAACCAATACATAGACTACCTTCAGAAAGGAAAATTGCCATCGGATCCCAAAGAATCAAGGGCCCTTCGAACTAAGGCTACCAGGTTTAGCTTAGTTGAAGGAAAACTGTACCGAAGATCATTTTTCGGACCGTTAGCGAGGTGCTTGGGTCCCGAGAGACCGATTACGTGATGAGGGAAGTCCACGAGGGTACTTGCGAAAACCATTAAGGAGCAAAATTGTTGGTTCGAAAATTAATCAAGGCCGGTTATTACTGGAACAAGATGGAAAAAGGTGCGAAGAACTTTGTTCAAAAATGTAACAAAATTCAAAGGCACTCCCCAATGATCTACCAACCGGGGGAGATGCTTCACCCGGTCATTTCCCCTTGGTTGTCCATAAAATGGAGAATGGACATCGTAGGTCCTTTGCCATGGGCCCAGTACATCTTACTTATGACTGATTACTTCTCCAACTAGGTTGAAGCACATGTGTTCGAGAAAGTTAGAGAAAAGGAGGTCATAGACTTCATCTGGGATCATACAGTATGCCGGTTCGGGATACCGGCCGAGATCACGTGTGACAATGGGAGATAGTTCATTGACGGCAAGATCAATAAGTTCTTCGAATCTCACAAAATCAAAAAGATTCTATCGACCTCTTACCAGCCGAGTGCTAATGGTCAAGCGGAGTCAACGAACAAAACAATACTGAAGAACTTGAAGAAAAGATTGACCGACTAAAAATGAAAGTGGAAAGAAATTCTGCCCGAGGTACTATGGGCATATCGGACAACTTCGAGGTCAAGTACCGGTGAAACATCATTCTCTTTAGTCTACGGCATAGAGGCTACAATTTTGATATGCTACGGAGACATCGAACGATGGGGCCATGGCCACAAGTCTAAATTTACCAGACGAAAGGCGAGAAGCCGCCCTAGTTCAGTTAGCAGCTCAATAGCAGCGAATGGGAAGAACTACAACCGAAGGGCAAACCTTTGGTACTTCCAAGTCGGGACTTGGTATTGAGGAAAGTCACACTACATACCAAGAACCGGAATGCCGAAAAACTAGGCCCGAACTGGGAGAGACCGTACAGAGTCACCGATATAACCCGGTAAGACTCATACCAGCTCGAGTTCGGAAATGGTGTACAACTACCCAAAAACTGGAATGTGGCACACTTAAAGTGGTACTACTGCTAAGATATGAACACATAAATTTCATTTTGGTTTATTATGCTTTGAACTAACTCATACATGTACTCAATCAAAGCCAAATCAAAGGATTAGGTCTAAAAGCACGTGTTGCACTCTTTTTCTCTTCGATCGATTTTTTCCCGAAGTGGGTTTTACGGCAAGGTTTTTAACGAGGCAACAGTAAGCATGCTACCTTATTTTTGAAGACGGGTCTAAGGCCGGAGACTGTGGATCATCTGTACCGGATCGATAGTATTGGAGCCCTCAAAATTCAGTCTCGAATACTAGGGGGCTATCACACCTTGCGTCAAGAACCGAAGACCTTAGTTCAGAAATTAAGAAGGCACTCCTATTAGACATTGAAAGCCAAGGCTTGAATGTTAGGATTAATTATAAGGGTCAAATAGTCAAACGAACTGTGCCTGCATATCTCATTCTCGCCATGGCGAATAGCTTTTGTAGCTTCAATTACTTACACTGGATTCAAAGTAATAAAAAGAAATTCGTCTTTTGTTTCATCGGTTCACATTCGCACAAGCAATATTATCGTTAAGTCACTTAGAATGAATATTGGGTTCAAAACTTTCTAGGCCCGCGGGCCACCATTAAACGGGGGCATGAAACCCCGAAGGCAGTAAGAACCCACAATACCGTGCACAAACATCTAAAGACCCCTAAGCCTACGGGTCACCCCGAACCGGGGACTGCTACCCGACAGTAAGGTTGGGAAAATTGGGCTACTAAATCCCAAAGGCACCGAGCCTACAAGGAAGGGCCCAAACACAAAAGGCCATGACGAGCTTAAGATATGAAGCCTTTAAAGCTTCAACCACAACATATAAATGGCTCGGAGATGTATAAATTCGTGCATAAAAAGAAAGGTCCTTACACATTTTTAATCCATAAAAGATTACTTCAGACCCGATCAAGTCAATCGGTCTCGAATTACTGCCATGAAAAGTGCCACTTACGGCAAAGATTAGTTATGTCCGGTTAAATCATTCAAATTTTTTAGCAAAGACTTTGTTTTTTATCGGGTCCTCCGAAGTCAAAGCTACTCAGAGTCATTTTTAACCCAGGCCTCATCCAGGCTTTGGGAGATTGAACAATTTAAGCGATGTCAAATTCTACGCTAAGGCATCGATGGCATATTATTAAGTCTAAGACACAAGTTATATATCCTAAGTCTCAAACATAAGCAAATATAGAAAAGTTAAAGGATACAACATATAGCTGAAGGGAAAATTTCATATATATTCACCGAAAGGTATTTACAGAGGCGCTATAAAATGGCCCCAAAATACAAAGCATGTAACTACAAAAAAAGACAAAAATAAGCTAAGGCATTTCCTACCTAGTCTTCATTAGAGCCCAATTCGCTATCCGAACCATCGGGCTGGTACCTCGCTATGGCCTCGACTTCGAACCTCTTCGCCTCTTCGATCTCGACCGCTAAGTCAACCCCCGGGATTGGATCTCCTCGAGAGTCTCTCTCCGAGATAGCCACTTCACATATTCGGCCTTCGTTATAACACGGGCTTCGGCTACCTCTACATCATTCTTGTACTGGGCCAGCATGTCCTGAGCTTCAGAGGCCTCGTTCAAAGCCATTTCCAATCTGGATTTCAGCGCCGTATACTCTTGGCCGAGGGCATCGCATTCTGCAACGACCGAGGCAAGCTTTGCCCGAAGCTCCTTATTCAGTCGAGACCATTTATGGGCCTTTTCTTTCATCACTTAGAGCTGAACTTTGGTCGACGCCAGATCTTCTTTGGTAGCATCTCACTCCGATGCTAGGAGGTCCATTTTGCCCCTAAGCTCATCGGTTGAAGCCTTGACTTCGTCCAACTCAGACCTGAGCTTGTCGATCAAGGTTATTTTCTCCTGGACCTGCGAGGTTGCGGCGTTATCATCTGTATTTAAACTCTCGATATCAATCTCGAGCCCTTTTACCTTGTCAACAAGAAGGGCATGGTCCTGTTTCGCTTTCGAAGCCTCCTTTTGGGCTTTCTTTAGCTCGGATTGGAGGACAGAGCGGTCAACCATGTCCCTAAAGACTTCATCCTTTTGCTCACATAGAGCTTTGTACATCTCCTTTTGCCGGACTTGCTCCTTGAGCTCGAAATCGAGGTGACTCACCTCTATCCTCGACCGGTGAAATATTTCATGGTGAACCACCGAGGCCTAAGATTTATAGAAAGAAAAATCGTTAAAATAACGTTAAGGAAAAGAGAACTCTGTAAGGTAGAAAGGAAGGAAGGTATACCCGATTTAGCACCTGCTGAGCCTCGTTGAAGAGACTAGGCTCGTCTACCTCATTCTTTTTCACTTGGTCCTCTTCGGTTACCAAGGAACGGAGGTAGCTGGCCACTCAAGCTGGCCCGGATAGCATGCTAGTATCCTCCGGTACTATGAACATGACCGTCTTCTTCCGATCAGGGTCCACACTCGGGGCGGGAAACTATTTCTCGAGCTTTGAGATCGAACTCGGCCCAGCATGCCAACATCTACGTCCTCGAAAAATGAGTTAAGGGCCTTGTCCACGGCCTGGGACGCCTCAATTAATTTTTCTGCGGTGGCCCGAGCCTTGTCTTAAAAGGCCTCCATATGAGGCGGTGACTCCGGAACGTGGATAATATCGGCATTTTCAGAGGAGGCCTCCCTCGAAATCGGAGGAGCTTCCTGCGAAGCAGTAGGTACTTGATCATCTTCTTGCCCTCGAGCTACAAGGGACTCAGGCTTTCGAGCATACCCCTC